>NC_061102.1:20491701-20529201 GCF_015104395.2 Macrobrachium nipponense
ATTACTAAAGGTGGTTTAAAGCGTCACTTCGGCCCCAAATTGCACCCAGTTTTTATACTTTCACTTCACCTCTGTTTTCACCTCCTTTCTTTCATTTTGCTGTCCATCCACTCTTACTCTTTTTTCACTCTCTTAGTTAAAATCGCCCTTCTTTTCATCTTTCTTTCAAAGTTAATTCATGCAAGTTCATTTATTAGGCTTTTCATCTTCTCCAGTTAACCCCCCCCCCCTCCATCCTCCCACGCGTGATCCCCCAACTTACAACAATCGAGTTGATTCCCTATCACCGTCATAATCGCTATTGGCGAGTGCCGTCCAGAGTAAATATAATTAGCATAATTGATGCCATTAATTAATTCATGACATCCATACATCATGTTTTTTTAACGACCCCCGCTTATCATCAAAGGCTGCCGTAATGTCAATTACCTTGGAAAAGCTGTTGTCAGTAATGGCATCATTGTCGAATGTTGACAGATGCGATGGACGGGATTTCTGGTGTAGAATTTGTGTATGTGTTTGTTGTTTTTTTTTTTTATTTATTTATTTTTATTTTTATTTTTTTTTTTAGATTGCTGATTATGAAAGGGATGGTGAAAATTAGAATAGTGACGATAAGTGGAAAATGATATAATAACTGTTTGTAATGATTGATAAGATTAATGTACAAATTACTGATAATTTAATGATTATCATAAAAAGGGAAGCGTATCCATCCAGATAGGAAAGTCAGTTAACCCTCAGAGGGTAATAATGATCTTGATAGTTAGCGGGGGGGGGGGGGGGTGAGTTTTATTTTTATTTTTACTGCCGGCGAATGGAAATCTGTTTTTGGTCGAACACTGCCCCTTTAAGTGGATTTGCAATTTGCGTATGTGTAAATTGAAGAGTTTAGCGAAAGTGGGTCAAGTTTATTTTAGAATTATGTTTATTGGTTTCGGTTGTTTGCCAACACACACACACACACACACACACACACACACACACATATATATATATATATATATATATATATATATATATATATATATATATATATAATATATATATATATATCTCCAATGTAGCACGAAGGAACACGTACTTGGGCATGTCTTTAAATCCGCAGTAGAAAGGTAAGTGAAACAGGGACTTGGAACAAGTACTTTCGTAGTAATTCTAAATTTTAGAAGTTTCTGTTTTTGCATATAACGGACTGTCAACTCCTATTATATTCAGCGTGAACTCGAAAATGTAGAATATACTACGAATGTACTTGTTCTGTGTCCCTGTTTCACTTACCCTTTCTACCGTGGATTTAAGGATATATATATATATATATATATATATATATATATATATATATATATATACATACATATGTATAGGCCTTTTACTTTTCCAGGGGGTAGCTCGAGAAGGCTAGAGCTTCCTGGAGCCTTTTGTTCCTCAACAAGTCTGCAGGGATGAAGATGCTAGCCCATCTTATATCCAAGATCTCCTTGGGAGGGTCGCTCGTAAAGGTGCGTTCAGTTCCGTTTTAGAGGTAACATTTTGAGACAGGATTTCCTCCCCCATTTCCTGCCCAAATGAGGGTAACACAATTATGTCATGACGGCGTCTAGTAAACTTTTCGATCACTCATCCAAGTACCAGCAACTAGATCCATTGTTGTCTTGGAATCCAGCAGTGCAGTGAAGTTGTTACTATTAAATTGCCTTCGTACAATTGGAGTTTGAAATGCATGAAAGTTACAGTGAATTGAGTTTTATGATACTTTTAAATTGCTGAGAAAGTTCACATAATGTTTATAATATTTCTCTCTCTCTCTCTCTCTCTCTCTCTCTCTCTCTCTCTCATTTATCAGTATAATTTCCCGTTTAACAGGGAAAGTTCACATAATATTTCCCTGCTTATGATAAAGTCTCCTCCATAAACGCAATTTCAGGATCTCTGCTGGGAGAATAACCGTTTATATTTTTATCGTTGCTATCGACGGATATGGCTATTTGAATTCAAAGGAAATGTTAGATGTTCTGAATATTATAGCCATTTTCGACCATTTTGTACACGTTAATGAGGCTTTCAGGCGTATGATTTATGAATACTAAAAAGAAAAACATAAACGTTCTGTTTTCCTTTGCCTGAATTTGATGGGCATGAGCATCAGATGTTAGGTATATCAGATATCTGCAGTGGATTTTTGTAATTGTGCTTATGTTACGGAAACTTTGATATTTTTATATGAAACAAAATAATAAAAAACAAAACTTTGAATATCTCGGTTATTGATTTACAATCGGTCAGTTTGTAAGTATCCACATTTAATTAGTTATGATACTTCATGTAATTTCTCTTCGGTAGGTTTTTTGTTAATTCTCTCTCTCTCTCTCTCTCTCTCTCTCTCTCTCTCTCTCTCATTTGAGCGAAAATTCATTGTAATGGAGAGGGGTATTGAAAGGAAAGGTGGGCGTGTGCACATTCTAGAAGAAAGTCATCTTGATTCCATTGCTTTAATAGAGCTAGTTAGAACGAATGAGTATTTTATGATTGAAGGAAACAGACTTGATTGGGATCAAAATTTGGTATCTTTTACTGATGAAAATTATCGAATGCTTTAGCTTCAAATTAAGTTAAGGCCAAAGAAGCTCGCGCTCTCTGTCTCTCTCTGTCTCTGAATTTATTCAGTCTTTTTTTTTCTCCATTTTATACAACTTTTAAAGAGAGTTGTTGTTGACTTTGAACGCCAGGTATTTACCAAATGTCTTTTGCTCTCTCGACCAATTTCCACAGAGATGAAATCTGCTAGATTTTCCTCTCATTGTTTCTGGATATCAATTTTTGCCAGTAATGTTGATGTTGATATCGATAAACCTATTTCTCCCTTAGGGGGTTAGTGCCGTCAGTGCACCTCATTCGGTGCAATGTAGGCATTACTTAAGGTTCTTTGCAGCGTTGCAGCGTCCCCTCGGCCCATAGCTGCAACTACTTTGATTCATTTTACTTTACCTCCGTTCATATTCTCTTTTTTCCATCTTACTGTCCACTCTCTCCTAACAATTGTTTCATAGTGCAACTGGTTTGAGGTTTTCCTCCTGTAACACCTTTCAAACCTTTTACTGTCAATTTCCGATTCAGAGCTGAATGGCCTTAGTTGCCTCAGTGCTCGGCATTATGCCAGAAATCTGTATAAATCAAATCAAAATCAAGTTATACCTATTTTGTTTTTCTGACTTCTGAAACTAGGAAACATTTCCTATTTTTGCCGACTTGGATGAGTAAGACACACTCAGGTCATCTTTGTTTTTACCAGCGAAAATGGACAATTTTATTTCACAATCATGAATTGTACAGATTTGTCGTGAACATTTCGCTCTATTTCAGCGCAACTTGATCACAACGAGAGTTGTTGCTGTAGTGAATCATGTTTATGTTGGTCGCAGCATTCAGGAGATGGCAGCTGGCAAGAAGTTGGAAGCAGCAATGACGACGACTTTTCTTTGAGCCTTTTTCCTGATTGACTGAACCTCGCCACATGATGGTGCACTGTAGGCAATTACTTGAGGGTCTTTGCAGGGTCGCTTTGACCCCTACCTGCAACCTCTTTCATTCCTTTAACCGTGCCTCTGTTCATATTCTGTTTCTTCCATCTGCATGTACACCCTCTCTTACACTTGTTTCATAGTGCATTTGTGAGGTTTTCCTCTTGTTACATCTTTCAAACCTCCTTACTGTCAATTCCCCTTTCAGCGTTGAATGACCCAATTGGTCCCAGCACTTGGCCTAGGGCTTAAATTTTAAATTCTGTCGTGTTCTGTTCTCAACACATGACCTAGGTAGTTGATTGCAATGGTTGGAGGTCATTTGGCTTTTATCCGGATTGGTTGTCTGGTAACAGGTGGGCAACTTGTGGTTTTCCATGAGCGAATTTCGTGGGGGTTTCTTTTCAGGATCAGATTGCCACAATACGCGCAACTTCAGGATCTGCATAAATGGAAAAATGAATCCTCCAATAAGAAAAACTACTCAAAAGACTGTGTATTTTATGGGTCACTCCCTGGGTTGGTATTCCTTGAAGACCCGAACCTGCCAGGTGCTCTCAGACAGTCCTCAAGGTTGCTGCAGTTTACCCAGCTCGTGTGCCCCGTAGGGGAGGGAGATGAGGTTGATTAGTACCGTCAGTGCACCTCATATGGCGCACTGTAGGTGTTACTCAAGGATCTTTGCAGCGTCCCTTCGGCCCCTAGCTGCCTCCACTTTCATTCCTTTTACTGTACCTCCACTCATGTTCTCTTTCTTCCTTCTTACTTTCCACCCTCTTTTAAAAATTGTTTCATAGTGCAACTGCGAGGTTTTTCTCCTGTTACACCTTTCAACCCTGTCTACTCCCATTTTTACTCTCAGTGCTGAAGGACCTCATAGGTCCCAGTGCTTGGCCTTTGGCCTAATTTATATTTTCCATTCCATTCTCAGCTCATGTGGAAGAACCAGTAACCAATCGGGTACTACAGCAGCGCCATCCATGCTCAGTGGCCTTTGTAAGTTCTGCCGTCAACATCAATTATAAAATATTACTGTAAAAGATTCTTATTTTGATCATGGTGCATCGAAATATGACGAAACGATAACACCAAGTACTTTAATATAATTTTCATTGTGTTATTTTAAAATTGCAATAAAAACGTTTTAATTTAATTCATAGTACAGAACACCTCCCACGAATGCGGTAGTAGAATTAAGATCTTATTTAGACCAATTACTGTCATACAATTACTGTGCGACCTTTCTCCCTAGGAATAGATCCTCGTTGGACGAGTTGATTTCGCGCTCGGCTATCAATCCGATGGTCCGAAGTTCGATTCTCGGCACGGCCAACGCGGAACCAGAGGATATATTTCTGGTGATAGAAATTCATTTCTGTATATGATGTGGTTCGGATCCCACAATAAGCTGCAGGTCCCGTTGCCAGGTAACCAATTGGTTCCTAGCCACGTAAAAATATCTAATCCTTCGGGCCAGCCCTAGGAGAGCTGTTAATCAGCTCAGTGGTCTGGTAAAACTAAGACATTTTTTTTTTCTCCCAAAGAATAATTACTACAATGGAAAAACATTACCATCTGAATTTTGCTTGATTAAGCCATTATTTTGTAAAGTCATATATTATTATTTGTTAATACTGTTACCTTCGATCTATTTCAATTTTGTAGAAAATCTCTACACAGGGAATCCGATACCTAAACCTCTGCCTCTCTTGTAGTGGTCTCGAAAGGCAAAAATACCTTACTCAGCGGAGCTGTAGGTCGCCAGGTATGCCTTTGACATACGAACACTGACCACCTGTCTGCTTCATTTCGATTCCGTCTGGGATTATGGGGAGAACTTTGTCATTGAAGGGAGCAACGGGGAAAGGGTTTTAATTAATAGTATTTATATCGGTCGTGGCATCGTAACCAAATTAGTATTAGTGATAACAGTAGCAGCTATATATATAATATATATATATATATATATATATATATATATATATATAGATATATATATATACTATGTAGTACAGTAGATTCGCATCACCCGTGCATCCCATGTGGTCTAAACCTCTTCCCCCCCCCCCCCAAAAGGGCTATTATGGATAATGGCCTCCCTTGATGACCCTTTTATTATTATTTGTTTTTTGATGGAATATTATTTATTTTGTGTTTACTGTTGATGGTCATTTCAGACGACGTTACCCTATTGATGAGCAGCCTTTTTTTTTTTTTTTTTTTTTTTTTTTTTTTGCCATCCCAGCAGGGGAGTTCATTGACCCGTGTCTTGCTGGGGGACGAGCATTGACCTGGTAAGCTTTTCTTGTCACGGTCTTGTCTTCACGCGAGAATTATTGTGTAAAAATCAACGATAGGGTTTGGAATGTTTTATTATCACATGCATTGGATTGTAAATAAACATTTATTTATATGTCTGACTTTATACCAAGTTTTAGAACTTGCCCTTACCTTGAAAAAGTTTATGAAATATTCCAAACTTACTTCCGTATAAAGGTTACAGTCTCACCCTTTGAATTGTATCTCCAGATCACTGGTAGTGAAGCAAAGTGGTATTGAGCAAGAGAAACTTTCGGTATATATATATATATATATATATATATATATATATATATATATATAAATATATATACATATAATATATAATATATATATATATATATATATATATATATATATATATATAAATTTTTTTTCTCATGGTTAGATTCAGAAATTCATCTGTTTTCTGCACTTCATAGATTTCTCTTCAGCTGTCGGTACATTTGTTCAATTCTTTTGTCACAGGAGAGCCTCTTACCTTCTACAGAAACCACCTCAACCCCATCTTATATTGCCCTCCGCCTAAAAAAGGCATTACAGTTAAGGTAGAAATATAAAAGTTAAATTTTTTTCCCACATTTTTGCAGTTTATCTGTAGTTGACCACTAGCGTACCTATCAACGTTATGAGATCACCCTCAGTACAGTATAGTTCTTTTTATAAATATTTTGTGTGGTAAAGCAATAGGATTACTGCACAAAACTGACAGACAGACGTGTTTTTTTTTTCCAAAAACAAGATAACTGGAAAATTTGTGATGTACCAGAATTTCTTGAAACTACACTTTAGCTTCAAAGAGGATTGTGAATATTATAAGAGCGCAAGAATATCTTGGCTGTTTGCTGGCGGAAAATTGCCCCTTGGAAGACGCAGTTGAAGCTCCGGAACTGCTTCTGAAATTGTCCTTGGGACCAGGTATGCTTAGGAGTCCACGTGTTTGAATTTAAGACTCTCTCTCTCTCTCTCTCTCTCTCTCTCTCTCTCTCTCTCCTTGTATATTAGCCTTTTCTTGCCTCACTTTTTACCGTGTTGAGTGAGACCGACATTATTATCTTCCTCCAAAAGGCGTTAAACGAGAGAGAGAGAGAGAGAGAGAGAGAGAGAGACGTTTATTTAATCAAGAACTGTACCTTCTTACAAATTGAGAATTCTCATATTTAATGCCATATACTTTCTTTCATTCAAGTTATCAAGAATCTTTCTTTAAAAATAGTGGATGAAAGATGTAAGGGCGATAAGATAAGAATCTTCGTTATGACACAGAAATGGTTCATATTGCATTCTTAGCCTTTTCTAAAAAAAAAAAAAAGGGGGGGGGGTGCTAAATGGAAATGGGTAGCAACGGTTTTGACAAAGAACTCATGTCATCTTGTCCAAAACTACAGACTCTGCCTATTGGTATGGATCAGGCATGTATGAAACTTATGCCTATTGGTATAGATCAGGAATGTATGGATCTTAGACCTCCCTTGACTAGCGGAAGGTGACGTTCCTCTCTCTCTCTCTCTCTCTCTCTCTCTCTCTCTCTCTCTCTCTCTCTCTCTCTCTGCTTTTAAGGGATATCTCCGCTTTTATCTGTGGGGCCTCTTTTGTTCTCAGAGACTTTGGAGTTTCGTCCTTCAAATGGAGACTATCGGGAACATTTTGAGTTAGGTGGCAATGGTCTTTCGTCTTATCTTTATGATGTTGAGATGCGAGGCTAGCCTCTCTCTCTCTCTCTCTCTCTCTCTCTCTCTCTCTCTCTCTCTCTCTCTCTCTCTCTCCGAATGGTAAGAGGCAGTATCAGAAAGTTAGTTGAGGGCACTCTGCTTCCCATCTATTCAGATATGGGGGTTGGGGGGATTCAGATATGATGAGTTTATCTTTATTATTAGTATCATAGTCATCTACTGGCTTAGGTTTAGGTTCCTTCACTTGAGAGAAGAAGAGAAGAATGATGAAAATAAATCTGTTTTGTATATCTTGAGATGGCAAGATGTGAAGGAAGTAATGGAGTGATTCTTTATCTGTTTTTTTGCAAGAAAACGGGAGATAATTTACTGCAAGTGCAATAGTAAATGCAAAGGCGATAGAAAGGCTCCCCGTGCATTTGCTATAAAATTCCGAACTTTGGTTGGAATTGTTCTTAATTTACGTATTTTTATTCAAGTGCGATAGAAAGGATCTTCGTCCATTTGTTCTAAAATTCCGAAGTTTAGTTGGAATAGTTTTTGTTTTTTTTTTTTTTACCATAATTTTCATTCAGTAATTTCTTCATTATCCTAAAGTGAATATTGTAGGCTTCAAAAGCTATTTCTTTGCTAAAAGAACTCCATTTTCTGTTTCGCTTTCCTGACAGTGAAATACAGGCAAGACCAGAGCGAAAAGTATTGTGGTCGGGAGGGAAGAAATTTATGAGTTACAAGGCCAATGATCGTTCGTCACGGGAGAGTTGAACTTTCGGTGCTCGATCCGCTGTGCATATTGAACAGTGGGGCATCAAACGATGTCAGTACTTGCTTGAGTGATGGTCCTCTCTTCCCTCTTCTCCTTCCTCGATCTTCATTCTCCTCCTCTCGTCTCATCTCTCCTCTCCTGCTCTTCTCCTCTCTCAGGATTTGATGGGTCAATATGTAAAAATTTCTTGAAGGAAAAAAAAAAAAAAAAAAAAAAAAGGAAAAAAAAGCGTATTTTTTTCAAGAAATAGAAGTTTTTTTTATTCATTTTTTTTCTAGCCACACAGGAAGTGGGTCAGTGACTAAAAGGTTTGCTTTATAAATTTTATATCTACTTCGTGTTGAATCTCCAATTGCTCCTTTATTTTTTTAGCGCTTCTTCAGTTTTAATTTCTGTAAGTTTCTATAAAGAGATGGGTCGTCTGTAGCTGTCTTTTTCATTTTTATATTTCTTTTTTCATAATTTTTCCTTTTTACACAATAAACAATTTTTCTCATTCTATAAATTTCATTCGCATGAGATTGTGCAGTGGACGTCTTTGTAGTATGTTTTGTTCCTTTTCGTTTTATATTTCTTCGTTATTTTTCCTTTTTTATGCCACATTCCGTTAGCGCATCTTTCGGTAGTGAGTGGCCAATCAACTGTTGTCATCTATCAGAGAGTAATTTTGAAACCCGTCGGATTCATTTTGGTCCTATGCTACTGCTTTTTATTTTTTTTTTTTTTTATTTTCGTTATTTTTTCCTTTTTTGTATATCAAATTCCATCAGTACATCTCTCAACAGCGCGTGACCGGTCAACTGCCATCCACCAGGCAGTATTTCCATCACCGTCGGATTCATGATTTATGATCGCTCCCGGAGAGTAAAATGTGATCAACATAATTAATTAATTCACTCATGACACGATCCATCTGCCATGTTTTTCATGACCGACGGACGGCATCAGAGGGTCAGGTAATTGCTATTTGCCGTGGCAAACTGTCGTCGTTAATGAGTCGTTGTTTAATGGTGGAGTTTTTTTTCCGTGCGGACGAGAATTTCACGCAAAGCTTTTGGCAATGTTAATCTGTTTGTTTTCTGTCGTAAATAATGGTGATGATGGTGAGGATAATGATGAAGAGTAATGCTGAGGATAAAATTGATTAGAATGTAGCTTGTATTTTAATATAGTATGGAGGTGAGGATGGTGATGATGGTGAGGATAATGATGAAGAGTAATGGTGAGGATAAAATTGATTAAAATGTAGCTTGTATGTTAATATACTATGGTGGTGTGATGGTGATGATAGTGAGTGATGATCAGAAGGAAACTGAGGATGATAACGAAGCGATGTAACAATGGTGATTTGGTTCACGATGGAAAGTAACGGTGCGAATAAAAATGAAGGTCACGATAGTATGGTGATTGTTGATGGTGTCATTAAAAAAGTCCTGCAGTGAGATTAAGTAGTTGAACGCGCTTTAGTTAGCAATGCAAACTATATGAAATGCCACTGGCAGTCAACGTTCTTGTTATATAGATCCCAACCCCACCTAACCCAACCCCACCTAACCTAACCTAGGTATTTTATTTGCATCTGTAACTAATTCAACTTTGAGGAATTAACAATGAATGCTTTTATGTCTATAATAACAATATTTCCCTTAGTTTATTGAATTTGCATAAAATTCGTTTGGCCATACCGTAATTATCTCTCCAGGTCAGAAATGAAACATTTTGCAGTAATAAAAAGAATTAACATTTGATGAAGAGTACTTTTTGGAAAGAAGGTCTATAAATTGAATGACGTCTGTGAATAATCCCCCCCCTTTCCCCCCCCTCCCCCCCCCCCCACCCACCCCCACCGCTTCTTTCATCACCTCCCCTCAATCCATCCCTCCCTATTGAAGACTCTGGCACCAATCCCATTCATCCTGAATAGAGTGAAAGGATTCTCATTTTAGAACTCCTAGTATCCTTTCTTTGTTGTATATTTGAAATTCATCCAGGCTTATGGCTCGAGTCACTTTTGTTGATTCCAGCATTTCTGCTGCCAGTGATAAAGAGAAGGTTTAATTCTTATCTGCAGGAGACGCTCCGCAACCTCTCCTTCCTTCCAGGTGTTTTCGGGGTTATATATATATATAAAATATAATATTAATTATATATATATATACGATATAATATGAATATAATTATATATTATAGATATAAATAATTACACATTGCATATTTATGTGTGTGTTTGTGTGTGCTCGAAATTGTACACAGTGGAAAATGAAGGGAAAATTCAATGTATTTTTTGAAAATAGGCGAAAAAAAGGTAGAAAATGGTAAATAAAAATTCGACCGAAAAGTTTTTGTTTCGTGATGGGTAAAAATGAGAACGTTCGTTATAGATGTGTAAAAATAATAGAAAAAAGGTACTATGATTTTTTTTTCTTTTCGGAAAATATAACCAAATGTTTCGAAGCTAAAATTCAATTGCGTAAAATTAGTATTTGAACATTTCAATTTTATGGTATACTGTACTATAAGTAGATTCACATAAACCGCGCATCTGATGTTTACGACGCTCCTGATTGGCTGTTGAATAAGCCAATTACAGGGCTGGAAACTTTCAGTTTCTCGAGAGAGCACATAGCAGGGCGTATGTTCCATCTCTCTTGAGAGATACTATTGAAAGACGTATCCCTCAGGAGAGGTGGAATATATCAAGGGGGACTGAGAGTTTCCAGCCCTGTGATTGGCTTATCAACAGCCAATCAGGAGCGTCGTAAGGGTCTGGCCTAGACATCAAATTACATTGAAGTTTTTATGAAGAAAGCGGGAATTATATAGCAATGACTTTTGTACCAATACTTTTAGGTGAAGTAAAGTGCTGATTGTTTTCTATAAAGAAAGAACAATACTTTTACTTATTTGTGAAATGGTTTTAGCTGGATAGGATGAACTTTACATTTTTTTTTGTGGAATCTGTCGAAATGTGGAACTAAGCGTCCCTGTTGGGTGCGAATATGTCAAACGTTCAATAAATACTGACGAAATATGGCAGATTCCTGTAGTTCTGTCTCAAAGCAACAGGGTTAGAATGAATTAAGTTGCCAGTGGAGTTTAAATTTTTGTTTTTTTTATGTTGTATAAACATGGGGTACGTTTTCTGCCCTTTCAGTTCTGGTTAGATATTAACATGAAATTGCCCATTCGAACTTCCTTCTAAAGGGAGGCTGTTTTAGATACTAGTAGAAAAAAAAAGGAGATAGTTCGGTTTATGTATCCAATATAAAGTACTGAAACCACATATTTGTGATCTTGGCCAATATTGGCGAACTAGTGCACCCATACCTTTAAAAAATAGCGACACTATAAGAAAGGATTCAGACATAAGGATTTACGTCTACATATTTATAGAGAGAGAGAGAGAGAGCGAGAGAGAGAGAGAGAGAGGGGGGGGGGGGGGGGGGAGGGGGGGGGGGGGGGGGGCATTACTTAACGTTCTTTCCAGCGTCTCTTCAGCCCCTAGTTATACAATACCTTTCATTCCTTTTACTGCACCTCAGTTCATATTCTTTCTTCCATCTTACTTTCCACCCTCTCCTTATTAATGTTTAGTAGTGCAGCTTGTACTCTCAATTTCCCTTCCAGCGCTGAATAACCACATAGGTCCCAATGCTTGGCCTTTGGTCTAAGTTTTATATTCCATGTCATTTCAGACAACTCGATAGCCGAATGAAGCAGAGGTACACGTGTCTTCAAAAAGAAATTAAAGAAGAAAAAAAAGAAAAAAGAAACTGCTCTGGGGTTTATTGGTTACCCGCTGTGCTGAGAAATAGCATCATCACTTTTAAGAGACATCACGTAGAGAACCAGATTTCATTTCAAGGACATTTTTTCCGCTGTTGTTTTCATCATCGAATGATTTCATCAATTAAAAGGATACGTTTGGCTTATGTTCCTTCACACGGACGTTTTTCCTCTTCAGTGTATTGCAATATTTCTGGAAAATCTTAAGTCTGGAAAATAATTGCATGACGTTTTACGTTAATAAATATATATTTAAGAGGAATTTAGTTTTTGTTTTTTTATAGATATTTGCAAGTATAATATTATTATTTTGAAAGGATGAACGTTTTTCGTGTATAAAGAGTCTTGGGAAAGTTTTCTAAATAAGATTTAAAAAACCAAAGTGTTATATAATGGATTTAGTTTTTTTCTTGGAGAATATTGTATCAATTTAATGAATCTGAAGATGTAATATGAATTTAATTTGTAAATTGAATGGAAATTAAATTTTACGAGGAAGACCTTTCGCTGTTCGTTTTAGTCATGTCAAGGGACGAATTGTCTTACGGTAAAATGCAAATGCAGGTCAATTGGCGTTTATATAATAACGTCTTGCAAATGGCTATCTTTCCTATGACTCGTAAAGCGACTCGTGAAACCTGTCCCAGGGGAAGATTGCGTCAATGGATTACAAACTTTTGTCTGATGTAATCACATCATAAAAGGAAATTTGCTTGTTTACTAAAGAGGGTCTGTCGTCGGAAAAGGAAGGATATCTCTCTGTGTATGTTTAGTTGTGAGACAGTGATGTGAAATTTTAGTATTAAAGTTGTTATATATGATGTTGTATTACACTTCATTAATATATAATATATATATATATATATATATATATTATATATAATATATATCTATATATATATCTACATATATATATATATATATATATATATATATATATATATATATATATATATCTTATGTGTGTGTGTGTGTGTGTCTATTTTTGGGTGTGTGGTGTGGGGGGTGCGCGTGTGTGTGTCGAATTATTTCCAAAATTATTTAAGTTATTTTCTTCTTTGCTTTCATTAATTATAGTATTATTTTTAAGATAGGAAAACAATAGAAAAGCTAAATATGCGAGAAAGAAAGATACTACTGAAATAAAAATAGAACTAATTGCAATAAATGTAAAAATTAGAATAATTGATAGGTTTTTGGACTGAAGATGAACCCAGGGAAGGGTTCGAAAGCTTTGTAAAGTGTTTTTAAATTATACACGAACTGTTAATTTTTTTTCTCTTATTGTGGACCTCTTAGAAAATTAATAGGATATTAATGAAGTATAAAACACCATATATAAGACGAGGTTTAAAGTTTGATATTAAACTTTACCGCACTGAACGTTTGCAGATTGATGTCCCTCTTATATATTATTTTCACGTAGCGACATTCCCACCTGCCAGTATTTCATTTGGCAATTTCATATCCATACCAAGATATTTTACAGGCATGCACACATTGCTACAAATTTCATTCATATAAAAAAAATGTTGAACACTTTGGTCCCCCAAATCTAGAGTGACAGCTCAAAGCTGTTAATCTGTCTACAGTGTAATATTATACATCAAATAAACCGAGTTCCCTGCGTGAATATGAAACGACCCATGAGGTCATATATTTTAAGGAAATGGAAAGAGAGATGACGTTCCCCTCTCTTTAACAACGATAAAGTAAGAATCACCATAGGTTATTGGTTTTCTTCCTTCAGAACAGGTAGGTGGAGCGAAGTCGTTTAAATTTAGCTCGCTGGTGATTGGTATACTGTAAAGACAAATTGACGAACTCCCCTTTTTATTAGAATTGACATATTTTCACATGTCATACACTACAGACGAACACATAACTATAAATTAATGTACTGTATACTTGTTTATTGCTTCTTGGTGTGCTCACCGAGATGCGATGTTTTCAGCTGAACATACAAAGGTGTATTGTTTAAAGTATAGTTACCAGCGATCGAGATTCACCTGATAGGAAATCTATTTCTAAAATAGCGGAGATCCTGCATTCATAAGTGTTTTACAAAAAGTTTTAGCAAAGTACTTCGTCTTCACTTATTTCCGTGACATTTTGAAAATAGATTTTTTTTGTTAACTCTTATTTTCCTAATTTTTTTATCCTGCTTATTTCATCTTGTTTATTACGAATGACAAATGAGAGGAGTACGAGTATGGATGGTTAATGAGAGCTATAAGTGAAATGGCTTAGTTGTTTTTAAACATTCTCATTTTTTTAGCGATGGTGAATGACCCTTACGACCCCATTTTTTGGGCTACGCCCCTCGTCTCCTCCCCCCCTCCCCCCACACACACAATTTTGATAAGTCTATCCCCGCGAGGGTAAACTCTTCAGACTAGTGCTGTTTGGATCTCTCTCTCTCTCTCTCTCTCTCTCTCTCTCTCTCTCTCTCTCTCTCTCTCTCTGATAGGAGAATGCACAGACATTCCCTTGTAAATAGTTGACCAATCTAACTATAGGAACACCGAGTGAATATAATCTTTCACGAGGGAATATGCCCACTTAATTTTGTGTGAATTTTCGAATAATTTGAAAATGAGAGAGAGAGAGAGAGAGAGAGAGAGAGAGAGAGAGAGAGAGAGAGAGAGAGAGAGAGAGAGACTAAAACTGGGAGGAATAGAATTTTCAGAGATTTATTGGCTTTGGAGTAGCGCGTTTGAGCGTCAATATAAATTTCATTTTTTTTTTTCTCTCATCTCCGGTCTAGATTCCCTCATACTTTCTCAGCCTCCCCCCTCCCCCTCCTCCTTCCTTTCTCTACCGCCTACGTTACGATTAAAACTATTTTCTGATTTGATTTCCTTTTTAAGAATGGGTTTTTTCGTGTCAGCTTTGGTGATCTAGTTATATTTCAAATTCTCTCTCTCTCTCTCTCTCTCTCTCTCTCTCTCTCTCTCTCTCTCTCTCTCTCTCTCTCTGTTTACTGGTCTGGAAGGGACATTAAAATGTCTGGAGTGATAAAAACCAGGGCCGAATTATAATATCCTGTCAGTTCACTATGAGCCGATAATAAGTGTCGTGACAACCTAACTCAATTACGAAATTGACGTCTTGAATGATAACATCAATTTCTCGCTCAGTGTGTTGTTTATGGAGGTAGTATTGAATGTATTAAAGACATAGCCTACTTGAAAAAAGGTGATTAATATATACGCGATTTTATGCCAAGACAGTTCCTTCAGTGTATAGTTTTCATTGCTCTAGAAGAGAATAAGTAGGTGGTATAGTAAGATGGTGTTGTTGTGATGTAATATGTAAATGTATATATGTAAGTGGATGGAATAAAGATGAAATGAAAAAGAAAGGTGTTGGGTCGGGCTGATTCTGAACTTGGCTGGGCTCTGAGCCCACGAAAGAGTGGTTTTGGAAAGTGATATTCATGCAGATATGTATTGGGTGCCTGTTCTGAATGTTATTGTGAAATAAAATTACGCGCGTGGTCTCATTAGTATGATAAATTATTTTGTCTTTGCCAAAGCTGTTTCTTGAATGACATACCCCTAAGTGCCGTCAGTGCACCTCTTTCGGTGTATTGTAGGCATTACTTAAGGTTCTTTGCAGCATCCCTTCGGCACCCAGCTGCAACCCCTTTCATTCCTTTTACTGTACCTCCATTCTTATTCTAATTCTTCTATCTTACTTTCCTCCCTCTCTTAACAATAGTTCATAGTGCAACTAAGAGGTTTTCCTCCTGTTACACCTGTCGAACCTATTGACTCTCAATTTTCCTTTCAGCGATGAATGACCTCATACGAGCGCCTCAATGGCGTGATCGGTATGGTCTTGACCTGCCACCTCGGTGGCCGCGAGTTCGATTCTCGGGCATTCCATTGAGGAGTGAGAGATGTGTATTTCTGGTGATAGAAGTTCACTCTCGACGTGGTTCGGAAGTCACGTAAAGCCGTTGGTCCCGTTGCTGAATAACCACTGGTTCCACGCAACGTAAAAACACCATATAAAAGAGAAAAAAAAGACGTCATACGTCTTTAGCGCTTGGCTTTTTGGCCTCAATTTGATATTCCATTCCATCCCTTAACTGACATAGCTCGTTTGTTTGTACGTCTTCCCTGAATACGTGCATCAGCAATTCAGGAGGTTAACGAAGATAAAAAAGATGAGTCTTCCAGACAAAGAGTGAGAGTGGTTCTCTGAAGAGGTTTAATGACTCCATTAGGAGTTCCTGGAAGAACTGTTATTCTAATCCCTTTAAGGTCTTCTGGGGAAAAAATTACTTTTAATCCCAGGATTGAATTATAAACGTCCGCGTATGTTGGCTTTTATCTATTTTGGGAGTGAAAGATTGAATTAGTGGAGCGTGCATTAATGTCGGTTTTCCAATGTTTTACCCCCATTGAACAGTTATATAAAGATTAATGTATTCGTTTTTCTACTACAAAAAAAAAAAAACTTCAAATAGGCTCTCATCCACACATTTAAAAAATAATCTACGCTCGAATAAACGATTATGAATTTTTACCCATCATTTTTAGAAGAGCATGAAAAACAAACCCGTAAATGTAGTCTTTTATCATTGTTACTTAATTTGGAATAATTTGATAAGTCCGGATTAGACAAAGTTTTATACTCGCGAGGAAGATTATTTGCTTTTTTTTTACTTATTTTGAAATAATTTGATCAATCTGGACTAAACAAAATTCTTTACTCGCGAGAGAGATTCTGTTATGTATAACGCACTTTTCGTCAATTCTCGTCAGAGAAGTAAGTAGGAATTTGTGTTTCTCGTTCGCCCAAAAAGCGATTTTGTTTCTCATTAGCAACTTCAAGATTGCCTGAAGGAAGATTTGCGTGGATTAATAAGCGTTTTTGCCTTGGGATTTTTCCAAACTGAAGAACCCCATTAAGCGCTCCTTTTTTAGAGAATTTACTCTTTTCTCTAAAATAAAACATTTATTTTTATCTTTGTCATTTTGTGTTTATATCATTTGTCATTACCTTTTTAGGATTAGTTTGTTAGTATAACGTATTTTCATTCGTGTACGCATGTACTCATTTAGATATATAAGTGCAAGTGTTATTATGCTAACGCACGTGCACAGACACATATATAAAATGCATACATACATACATACATACGAGTATTATTTATGTATGTTATGTATATTATGTATGTATAAATATTATATAATATATATATATACTATATACTAACTATATATATTTGCATTTTTCACAAATAAACATTATCGTGGTTCCGTATAAAACGCGTTAAGCAACAAATTGTTCTTTTAATTATCCAAATTCCACTCTGCCTCGGAAATTAATATATTTTCAATGTTGTTAATATATATATATATATATATATATTTAATAATATATAATATATATAATATTATTAAATAAAATATTTATATATTATATATATAATATTATATATATATTATATATAATATTATATTATAGTAAACAGATAACTGCGCCTTCTTGTTTTTATCTGAGTCTACCCCTCTTTGGTAAAAGTCCTTTGTTGTGAAATATTGGGACATTATGTGGGCTGTTTTTCATATAAAAATGTCCCATGTCAAAAGACGAAACTGTTTCGAAGTAATCTCCCAAAGTTTGCACGCTTCCAAAATGCCGTTGGGCCTCTCAGCTTTAAAAATACTGCATCCTGCCTTTTGGGAATAGCCCAAAAATGTATCATGAATTTTTTAAAACCTGTACTAAGTATTGTAAGGTATTTATAATTATTTTCCTTTATGTTTCGCTTCTTTTTGAATTATCGTTGAGTTACTATTGGAATTTTTATCCTAAGGAACTGTTTTTTAAATATTTACCGCATCCAAAACGAAAAAGGGTTGGCATGGTTTCCGTTTTAAGAACATTGACGGTTATCTTTATTAACCCCAACCAAAGTTTTTAATTCTGTTCTTCCTTATTCACATCATTCGATTTGCATATTCATTCATCAGTCAATGTCCCCAGGATCATTTGCGCAAAACTTTGGGTGTTTAGGTATCATTGTTGAGTGACAATTTTCAAATAAATTCGTCCACAATCTTTTGTTTATTGGTGTCACCTGAAACTAATGAAATATGTTCAATTGAACATTCTCTTCTCTCTCATCCTCTCCATCTCTCTTTCTCTATCATCTCTCTTCTCATCTCTCTGCTCTCCTCACAGGGAAAAACAAAAATTTACCTTACCAGAGCAAGTCCAAAAGTAATACCGAATTGAATGGACGGTGAATAACCCAGCAATGTAAAAAACAGAGGATGATTTGCTTTTTTTTTTTTTTTTTTTTTTTTTTTTTTTTTTTTTTTTTTTTTTTTTTTTTTATTTTAGAAAATGTTAACTCTTTTCTGGAATATTGGCTTAGAGTATAAATTAGGGTAATTCGAACAGACGTAAAATAAATAAATAAATAAAAAAAAGATGCATGGCTTAAAATTTTTTGAATAAACGGACTTGCAAAATTTTCCAGATAATAAATCTGGTATCACTGCTGCCGAATTCAGTGAATAATTAATCTGGATCCACCTGCATGCCGAGAGTGAAGTAAAAATAGTTCGAAATGTTTTAGTTCGCCTGGACGTCATTTATCTTTTTCTGTTCAGGTCCCCCTTTTGCTGGTGGCCAGCTAGTTTTATAAAAGATAGGTTATTTTAAACGCCAACAGAAATATTGGTAAAAGCAGAAACGAAGGGAAGTTTGTTTAATTTAGTGATTTCAGAATTCTCCAAATAATTTGGGCAGCAGAAAAGCTTTGGAGGTTTCATTCTGTAACAATCTATTTTTCTAGTTGTATTGATGGGACGGAATATTCATATTTTGGTATTTTTAACACACTGGGTGGTGGATTGGTCTTGAAGGAAAAAACAAAATATATATTCCGTGTTATGTGGTAGAAAATTCATTAGCTAAAATGTGTTGCTTTATAATTTATAACTTATTTTAAGCATGAATGGACCAAGAATGAGAGAGAGAGGAAGAGGACAAGAGAGAGAGAGAGGAGAGAAGAAGATGAAGAGGAGAGAGAGAGAGAGAGAGAGAGAGAAGAGAGGCCTTGGATCACTGAACACTAAATCAAAAATATTAAAGTAACATTGGTAGGTGAAGTTGGAAATTAATGTTATAAACAAGAGAGAGAGAGAGAGAGAAGAGAGAGAGAGGATGGCGGCCTCCTGTGCCTGGCTTGGCCTGTTGACAGTTTATGGAATATTTTCGGTTTCCAAATGGAAAATATTTTTAAATGAGCTTGGGAAGAGTGAATAGTATATGGAAGAGTGAATATTGAAGATAATGGAGCGAAGAAGAATACCAGAATGTATATCTGGTCATTATCTACTTGAAGAGTCTAGTGGAAGAGTTTGAAAACGTATGTGTTAATAGTTGAATGTGAATATTGATAAGAGTAGGGCAACTGGGTAATTAGAAACCAGTCCTGAATAAATAAACACGTTACCCAAGCTTCTTAGATGTCTAGTCAATATTGTAGATTGTGTATATATGCATATTTCCGTATACTTGTGTGTATATACATTTGTATGTATGTAAAATCCATGTATATCTTATAGTAATATAGATATAGTATATTATATTAATATATAATATATATAAATATATATAGTAATTTTAATATATATGTATATATATATATATATATATATATATATATAGATATATATATATGATATATATATATATATATAATATATATATATATATGACTATACCCCGGTCCCCGATGGAAATAAATATCAGTGTACCTCCCCAATTTGTTTTGTTTAACCCCCCCCCCCTTTTTTTTTTCTTTTGTGTGTGTGTGTGTGGCTTACCAGCCACAGTTAAAAAAAACCATACTCATTGTTGACCCATAGATTGCCATAGGACGGTGACTGATTCGGCAAACTCCTTGGACCTGGCTACAGTGGCATAGTATCTCACCCAGCAGCAGGCTACTGGCTTTTGTCTATCCCATTGAAGCTAAATTAGCAGATAGTATAGTCTGTTTACTCTCTCAAAGCTAGCAGTGTTGAAGTTCCCCCACCTCTCTCTCTCTCTCTCTCTCTCTCTCTCTCTCTCTCTCTCTCTCTCTCTCTCTCTCTCTGTGTGTGTGTGTGTGTGTTTTTAGCGTTATTTTCCACTTCACCTAAAAAGTTGGCAAATATATTCAGTTTATGGTGTACTTTACGAATCTAAAGTAATTTCATGGCCTTTTTGCCGCAAGAAATATAAGAATTTATTAGAATGAAAATGGCGAACTTAGATTTTAATCTGTGCCATCCCGGTTTGAAAATTTTGCATATAAAGGAAATTTAATGCATTATAATTTTAGTTTTTCTTATTTTTATATCTTTACTTCTCACATTATCCATGAACTCCGACCCAGGGTTTCTGTTAAAGATTTTTTCGTAAAGTTTGCGGTTTTTCATAAATATTTCTTTTTTTCTTTTTATATCTATCGAATATATCGGAGTTCGATTATCAAGTATCGTAATTTTTGCGATAATGGTATGAAGCTTAGGCGATTCATTTTCAGTCACGATGGAATGGTCACAAGTGCTTGATTGCGAGTTCGATTCTCGGGCATTCCACTGAGAGGTTAGAGAAATGTATTTCTGGTGATAGAAGTTCACTCTCGACGTGGTTTGGAAGTCACGTAAAGCCGTTGGTCCCGTTGCTGAATAACCGCTTGTTCCATGCAACGTAAAAACACCATACAAACAAACAGACAAACACAGTTGCTTGATATAAACACGCAATATATGTCTTTTCTCGTCACCATTGCCGAATTGTCTATTAGAAAATTAAACTTGAATGTGTGTATATATATGTATGTATTTATGTCGAGAGCTACAATGATATCCATTAATCATTCTAATGCAATAGTGCATTTTTCAGCTGTATACAAGCGTATTGTCAAAATGTGCTATTTGCTTCAAGTCATTGCAAAACCCCTTTTGAGAATGATTTCTGTTAGCTTGTGTCATCGAAGAATGCTGATAAATCTCCCCGAAATTCTGAATTCAGTTCAATGTGTCTCGAATGATAAGGAGAACACCAGTGATTGCCTATCTTGTTGCCACACTTGTTGGAAGTGCATCTCGTGAAGTAAGGTTAAGGAATTGAGAAATCGTCCGATGATAAGTGATTAGTAATGAACTGGGAAGGAGAAATGCTACGACTTAACAAACGGTTAAGAAAAGAAGTTCTGGGTTACATTTCAATACAGGTAGTACGTCGAGGTTTCGGGTATTCAGTTTAACCTTTGTTCTCCTCTGTCTCTCTCATTTTTGCAGCTTTTCATTTTAACCTTTAGCTACGTTGCTGTGTCCGTTCGGCTTTTAGCTGGAGCCCCTTTCATTCCTTTTACTGTATCTCCTGTCGTATTAATTCTTTCATCTTACTTTCCACCATCTCCCAATAATTTTGTTTCGTAGTGCAACTGCGATGTTAACCTCCTGCTACACATTTCCAACTTTTTTACTCTCAATTTACCTTTCGGTGCTGAATGACTTCAGAGGTCCCAGCGCTTAGCCTTTGGCCTTAATTTTTATGTGCCATTCCTGCTTCTCTAACCGTTCATAGCTTTCGTGTCTCGATCGACTGTTTCACTATCCAAAAGAATTAAAGTTACTTTATAAAGTCCTTCTTTTCTCAGCTTTTCATGTTTAAAGTTTCATAGAAAATGAAAAGTGCTGAGGGTCGTGGGGTGATAAAACACATTTTGACTCTCCTACGCTTCCAAGAACGAAAACTTTTCCTCACAAGATAAGCAAACTCCAGGCAAAGTGACATACCGACTTGCAGACAGAACAATGTATCTCCAGCAAAACTCTGAAACAGGCGCAAATGTCTGTCTGCACAGAAACTTGACGCAGGTGGGAGAAAAACATGATGTTTGAATGTATTTGCGTGTAGAGTAAGCAGAATAACATATACTTTTTATAGTGAGTTAAAAGCCACCAATAATGTAAATGAGAACTGTATTTTTCAAAATAAAAAAAAAGGTTAAAAGCGAAGCTTTCGACCGTTTGTGCAACGGTCCTAGGACCGTTAATACAAAAGGTCGAAAACTCCCTGTTTTTTTAACCTTTGTATTTTGAAAAATAAAGTTCTCATATACATTATTGTGGCTTTTAACTAATTATCTCCGGTCACGGCATAGTGATACCATAGATAATATTGTGTATAGTTTATTCGTGTATTTACTCTTCAGTATCAGGCTTAAAAGATATCAGTAAAATTGCGCGAGCTTGTAATCTATATTTCATCAAAAGATTCAAAAGAAAAATCCTGCAAAATTCCATTAAAAGTTGGCGGAATATAATTTGATTTTATGAAAGATAAAAGAGAAAATATGCTCCATCATTATACAGAATGTTCAGGAGTTTAGCATTTTATTGTATACTTGTGCACTTTAATACTTATTTTTTTTCTACCGTTACTAAGGATAATTCAGCGAAGTGAAAAGCATTTATGCTAGACGGGACAGTAAACAGTTGGACGCCTTTTCTTCTTAATATGTTTCCCGGTCAAAAAATGCGAAAGTGTTCTGAAAAGGTGTGAGCCAGATTTTTATTAATTGTGAAGTTCTGCTTCTCCTGTCTGCACGAAACTCAGGGTTGCCATGGTCGCAAGATTATTTTCAGAGTTTAAAGGTTGTATAATTTTTTTTTTTTTTACAACAAATTAGGTTGGAAAGGAGTTTTCTTTTGAATAAAGTCTAATGTTTACGTTGTAGTCTAAAAATAATGTACGGTCCCCTTTTGAAGATTATTTTTTTTATTTTTTTATTTTTTTTTTTGTCCCCGCTTGTGGCTAAGACCAACACTTGTTCTTTCATTGTCTGTTTCTCGTGTTCTTCTGACACACACACACACACACACCACACACACACACACACACATATATATTATATATATATATATATTATATTATATATATATATCTATATATATATATATATATATATAATATATATATATATATATATCTCAATGTGATATGAGAAGTGCTGATCCTTCGCCTTTGCTAAGATCTCGCGCTCCGGCGTTTCACTTGGGGCAAAATACATACACGCAATACAAATGCATACACATACACTTACACACACACACGCACACAAAAACTCTGGCGCATGAACTCCTCATCGGCATCATTAGAGATGGAGTTTAGTCTATCCAGCATCCACAAGACCAGAGTGTCTTGTGGGATCTTAACTCAGGAACCGCTCGTGTTTATGCAGATTCCGGTCGTGTCTCTCAAGAGACGGTTTTCCAGGTTCTCGGTTGTGCTGGAAAGTCCGGTATTGCTAATTTAGCTTATATGAAATAGCTCTTGGACAAACGATTTAATTTATTGCGAAGGCTAGAAGTGGTAACATGAAGAATTTATTTGAATTATTTAATACCTAATTAAGGTTGAAGGTTTTTTTTGTGTCAAGGACGAAAAATATCTAATTTTACCTTTTGTTATTAGGATTTGATGCTTCTAGTTTCCGTGTGTTTCCAGAGATATATATATATATATAATATATATATATATATAGATATCTATATATATATATATATATATAATAACTTTAGAGGGATTTAGATATATATATATTTATATTAAATGGGGAATTTATTTTTTTTATATATTATTAATAATATTAATATTATATATATAAATATATATGTAAACTAGGGGTTAGACTCTTGAAAATTTCTTGGTGCTAAAATTTTAAGTTGATGTAGAATCTGACATGTGTGTAAGGAACTTAATTTCACATAATTACAAGACATTTCTAAGCGCCTCAGTGGCGTGGTCGGTATGGTGTTGGCGTGCCACCTCGGTGGCTGCGAGTTCGATTCTCGGGCATTCCATTGAGGTGTTAGAGATGTGTATTTCTGGTGATAGAAGTTCACTCTCGACGTGGTTCGGAAGTCACGTAAAGCCGTCGGTCCTGTTGCCGAATAACCACTGGTTCCGTGCAACGTAAAAACACCATACAAACAAACAAGAAATTTCTGAATCCATAGAAAATCGCGTGGTATGTTTCCATTGCAAATAGATATGAGGTAATTGTAAAATTACATTGAAAACTATTTTCAAAACTAACTTTTTCTCAGAAAATACCATAAACTGAGTTACCATTCAGTTGTGATAAATACAGAGTAAAATGCCATGGCCCTGTCATATTTGTGTAGCTTAAGTGAGTAAAACCAGATAGTGATAGGCGCTTAATTACAGGTTTGTGATGGGTTTATGTTTACTTGCTAAACAATTTTTTTTTCAAATAACCCTCTATAAATGTCAAATGATAGGTGTCCAGTGATAGCACTGTTATTAGACAGGGGTTTACTAATGATCTTTTATGAAGCCACGGTTCCTTTTATTGTTTTTTTTTTTTAATACAAATTTAAACCGATTATTACTGACACTATTCCCAATGAATATAGGCATCGAACCAATTACCTCTACAGTTATTAAACGAGGAATTTAATTTGGTTGGTAATGATAGGCTTTTATATAATATTATTATGGTCTCGCCAAAGTCTTTACACACACGCGCACATGTATGTTAATTAAATGTATATGTATATAATATATATCATATATATATATATATATATATGTGTGTGTGTGTGTGTGTATAAGTACTTACATACTTATGTATGGTCATATAGACAGATAGATAGATAATTAGTTAGTGTGAAAGGAAGCATTTCAGAACAGCATGTATTATTTTCCAAGTGCTTTAATTTACTGTTTGCAGTTTCATTGGGACAAACTTCGTAATATTACAAATTAATTGAGGGTAAAGCCTGTTTTTTCTCATGTTAGCTTTCTTCTTCCCTAGTTACTGCATGGAATAAAGTATATCTTTGTTTAACAAGACCACTGGACTGATTAACAGCTCTCTTAGGGCTGGCCCGAAGGGTTAGGTTTTTATTTTCGTGGCTAGGTCCCACATCTTACTGTGTGATCCGAGCCCCATTATATCGAGAAATGAATTTCTAATCACCATAAATACATTCCTCTGATTCTGCATTGGCGGCAGCTGGGAGCGAACTCGGGCTACCAGATTGGGGACGGTGCGCAACCGACTTATCCAGTGAGGAACTTGCATGTAATAAAAACTTTTAAATCTTTTATATTCCTAACGTGCTTTGTACTTACTACTTCAGAGAGCCTGGAGAGTAGTTTATTTCCATTTCTTCTGAAATTAAAAGGTCCACTTGTATATTTTGATGTGATTTTAGCCTTTAAGCGGAAACCCGTAACCAAGAAAACCATACTTGATTTTCATCGGTAAATATCCGAAGAAGCTTTACTGTTTGCCTGCCATAATATCCTAAGCGCATTACAGTTCCTTTCGCTCATTTTTCATTCGATTACGTAAATTGTGCAATTCATAGTCATGTCGTTAGGGTGATCGAATCCTAAAGCCATTTTCACCTCGGTTCCTGCTTTGCTCTCTTTTTGATGGCAGCAGAAAGTTTCCTCCCTGCAACGCTTTCAGAAGGAGTAATGTGTCTCGTTGTCAAGTTCTTTTTTTCATTTATGGTAAAGATTCTACACAGGCGGATTTATACGCTGCCAAAAGTAGTATCCTTTTGATTTAAATGAACAAGAAAATTTTTCTTTTTACATCACCGAGAGAGGCATTTCTATTTTATTTTAGTTTGTTTTTATTTATTTTGTGGAAATAGACACTCCAGGCGGAAGAAGAGCTTAGATGAGTTTGTGGGTTGTACGCGAATATCTTTATACCACTTAATTTCATATCCTTGTATGAAATATTCTGACTTCTTAATGCACGCGTTCAAATGAAATGTTTTCGTTCTGTAAAGTTTTTCGCTAGCCAATTACAAGTTCAACTTCCGTTATACACATACATACATACAGAAACACTAGAGAAGTGTTTCACACAGATATATATATATATATATATATATAGATATATATATATATATATATATATATATATATATATATATATATATATATATATATATATAATATATATGTATATATATATATATATATAGTATAATGATATATATATATATATATATATATATATATATATATATATATATATATATATATTTATAAACACGCCCCTAGGTTTGGTTTAGAAACAGCAACAGACAGTGACTTTTACCACCCTTCTATCAAGAGGGATAGAAGGTGACGTGGACTCTGAAGTATATATGTCTATTAAATTCAGGTTCTATAGCCCCATGACTAAGCCCCACCTTTCTTCCTTTTACATTTATGTTTTCTGCGGGTCTGAGCTGTTAAAGGGCATAAGATTGCCTGTCTCATTGGTATTTGGTCTGAATAATGCATGTGCTTAGAATACCGACAAATTTTCAGTGACAGTACTCTAGTTCTGTATACCTTTTCGTTAAATATTTCGCCTTGATTTCGAAGTAATTTCTTGTTAGTGTGAGTGTCATTGCTGATTAATAAGTAATAAATATGTAATGCCTTTTTGAAACCATTGGCGTTGCGCGTGAAGTCTTTAATCTAATAAACACTATATCACATCCAGCGCTTGTGGATAGTTACATCCTCTTAAAATTGATAATAATGGGCGCTGAATAATCCTGATGGGTTTAGGCGCTTGGTCCTCAAGACCTAAATGTCATAATGAAGCAATCCTGATATTAATATACCGTAGCTTAAGCGTAATGTAACAAGGTTCGATAGCATTTCTAGCCCATATAAATCTGGATTAACGCAAGGCCCATTTGTACACTTCGTAGTAGTTACCATCGACGACAGACGGCTTTTATAGGGTTTCAAGTCCATAAACTTTTTCCGTTCGATTCCAGATGCCGGCACCAGAACTCCGCCGTTTATGGTGAAAGTGTAGTGGACTCGCTGTGTAGTTAGGCCGCTTATGATGGATATTATATGGATAACTTTACACAACCCCACATCGATTTCATGAATAAAAACTGTGAGTTATGATATTTTGACCAGGAATAATGTAAAGACAGGAACATTATAACTTATGAATCATATATAAGTATATATTTTAGTTTAATCAGACCACTGAGGTGATTAACGGCTCTTCTAGAGCTGGCCCGAAGGATTACATATTTTTACATGGCTAGGAACCACTTGGTGGTTTCCTAGCAACGGTACCTACAGCTTATTGTGGGATCCGAACCACGTTATCTTGACAAATATATCTCTAATCACCAGAAACAAATTCCTCTGACTCCACGCTGGCAGTGCGGGGAATCGAACACGGGACTTCCGAATCGATGGACGAGCCGTAAACTACTCGTCCAACGAGAAACTTGTGAGCTATATAAAAAAAGTTTTGTTATAAAATCGGCAAGGTCTATTGTGTCCTCCAAAGACAGTTTGTTTATTCGTAACAGGAAGATGCACTGGAATAAATTTTGTAGCAGACGTTATATGAACATTGGGCAACCTTATCCAAATAATCAACGTAGGGGTTTGATGGTCTGATACTTTAATTTATTTCAAATTTTCTTTTATCATTATATACCTTTACGTTGGAGAGAAACTTTGTCTTCAAAAAATTGTTGTTACCCAGTGTATTAAGAACATTGAAAACAAAGCTGATTTCATTATTGTGGCGTTCGAGTTCATAAGTATTGCAGGGCATTTAATAATAACCGTGTCACTATACCTGTTTAAACGTTTTTACTGCTCGACAGTTTCTTCTTAAAATAGCATACATATAATCAATAAGTAAACAATGCGCTGAAGTTTCTTCGGCGCAATCGAGTTTCTGTACAACGAATAATGCTGTAGAAAAGCAACTGCTGTGACTAGTATAGCGTTTCAGTCGGTCACCAGATACGGTAGAACGAGGGTACGTCCCATGCCTCCGGAAAAGTGCTGCCAGATGCACGATCCATGGCTAACTTTAACCTTGAATTAGAAATTAAGAACTACTGAAGTTAGAAAGTTGCAATTTGGTATGTTTGATGCTTGGAGGGTGGATGATCAAAATGCCAATTTGCAGCCCTCTAGCCTCTGTAGTTTTATAGTTCTGAGGTTGGACATACAAAGCCGGCACAGAAGTTTTCGTTTCGTTTACAGAAAACTAAAACATTGAAGATTTGGATAAAATCGATTTTTTATGTCATTCAAAGAGCTGTGATTCACAGATTTTCATTTTGTAATAATCAACACTGTCAAGGATTGTAATACAATTCAATATATTGCTTTGAAATTTCAACGAAGTATCAGATACCAGTTGATTATCGCTGAAGGCTTAATCAATTGATTAACCTGTCTGAGAAATGCAGCCTAATTATTGGGAGGCTCATTAGTGTCTTGTTCGTTTGGTGTATAATTTGGCTGCGCCTATGTTGAATGTGATAATGATCCAGAAGGTCGAAAATTAATCTCTCTCTCTCTCTCTCTCTCTCTCTCTCTCTCTCTCTCTCTCAAACGTGTGTTCCTGAGCTGTAGGGTTTACTAGAGTCCTTTATAACCTTTTAATATAAGAAATTTATATTTCTAATGTCATTACATTTGGAAAATTTATATTTCCTAATTTGTTAAGCTTATGACTGCATGTGCCTTATGATCTCTATTATCATGCATTAATATGTATTTGTCTGTCTACATTTTTAATAATTTTTTAAGTAAAAATTCATTCACGTGTATTTTTGTGACGCTGCTGAGTGGCCTCTCTGGCCCCACGTCTTGACCATATGGCCCAAATCTCATTCGCTGCAAACCCTTTCATTCCTTTTACTGTACCTCCTCCATTAATATTATCTTCCTATCCATCCTCTCCTATCAGTTGTTTCATGGTGCAACTGCAAAGTTTTCTTCCTATTACACCTTTCAAACCTTTCTACTCTCTAGGTCCCATAGTAGGTTCATATCAACCGTGCATCTGATGTCTATGCCCGTCTCTTACGACGCTCCCGATTGCCTGTTGATAAGCCAATCACAGGGCTCGAAACTCTCAGTCTCTCAAGAGATTTCACATAAACAGGATGTGTTCCGCCTCTCCTGAGGGATACTTTTGAAAGACGTATCCCTCAGGAGAGGTGTAACATGCATCCCGCCTATGGGAACTCTCTCGAGAGACTGAGCGTTCCCAGCACTGTGATTGGCTTATCGACAGCCAATCAGGAGCGTTGTAAGGGACTGGCCTAGACATCAGATGCACGGTTGATGTGAACCCAATATATAGTACTTGGGTCTCTGGCCAAGGTTCCATTTTCCATCCCGTTCCAAATCTCATTCGTTCATGTAGTGTAACGTCTTCAGATCAGAAGGTTTCACCCTCTTATAAGACGTTTTTACTAAACTGTCTTCAACACACTCAAAAGCCTCTTATCCCAAAGGACTGAATTAATTAGTGAAAATTTTACCTGTTAGTTTACCCCCAAGTTTGTTTTTATTTATATGGCGGCTTTCTCCACACCTCTGTTGCAATTGTGGAGTTTTATTCCTTTTAAGACTTACTGTGTTATTCAACAGATCTTCTTTAGTACGTGTTCAGTTTTCGCCTCTAAAACGAGAATTGTTTGCTCCCAATTTTCGATTAAACTCTCATGCTGAATTTTATCAGTTATTTCTCTCTCATAGAAAACTACTATAGTTTTCAGGACTATTATCACTTTTTGAATTATCATTCCTTTATTCTCCACTGAAGATGTGACGTTTTTTGGAAACCTGTTTTTATATTTTCCTTCCTTTAATCTCCACTGAAGATGTGACGTTTCTCGGAAACCCATTTTTATATTTTCCTTCCTTTATTCTCCACTGAAGATGTGACGTTTTTCGGAAACCTATTTTTATATTTTCCTTCCTTATCTACTGAAGATGTGACGTTTTCGGAAACATTTTATATTCCTCTTATTCTCCACTGAAGATGTGACGTTTTTCGGAAACCTATTTTTATATTTTCCTTCCTTTATTCTCCACTGAAGATGTGACGTTTTTCGGAAACCTATTTTTATATTTTCCTTCCTTTATTCTCCACTGAAGATGTGACGTTTTTCGGAAACCTATTTTTATATTTTCCTTCCTATATTCTCCACTGAAGATGTGACGTTTTTCGGAAACCTATGATGAGCCATATTAGTAACGTGTACTTTGTCATTGTTTCCACGAATTGACCCCTAGTCTTCCAATTAGAACCTGAAGGGAAATAAATTTCCTCAGCTGGTTGGATGAAAAAGGAAAATGTCGTCTGCCAAGCTGCTATAAACTTGATCATATAAACACGCACACGTACATCCATACACACTCACATGTATATATATCAGAAATCTAACTTTTAAAGTTAGTTTTCTGATAATTTTCGGACAACCTTCCCTTTGAAAGCCTCAGTATCTGAAAGTATGTAAATGAAGAAATTCTAATTACTGGGTGAGTTTCGAGTTAATGATGGTTATAGGACTGAGTTAATGATTATCTACCCTAACACGTAAAAAAAAAATTACAAATAAAAAGAATACCAGTAATGATGATAACATTGAAAGGTAACAAATCCTTCGGCCCTTCCCTCATTATTGTTTCTCGATAGTATACCAGTTTAGCTTTACCTTTCGTTATTCCTTCTTCCACTTTCATTTCGTTTCCTATACCAGACGCAGGAGGTAGAGGGTTAAAGGGAATAACGTGGCATCTGAGGAGGCCAAGGACCCTTCTCCTGAGATGAAAATGGAAAATTGCAGGAATCAAGGAAGCAAGACGATTGCAAAAGTTGACTGCTCACTGAGTCTTCTAATATTGAACATTTCCCTTCGTTTAATGATTCCCTAAAACCTTAGAGAAGTTAGAACATTCCCCCCACCCCTGGATTGGCGTCCCCGAAAATTTTTTTCGTATTGTTAACCGATGAACCATTCCTTCCTAAAAATAGTGTCCCCAAAGTTTGTTACGTATTGTTAACCAAGGAACCGTTCATCCTTAAATAGTGTCTCTAAAGATAGTTTCGTATTGTTAACCAATGAACCATACCTCCCTAAAATAGTGTCCCCAAAGTTTATTTCGTACTGTTACCCAAAGAACCATTCCTCCCTAAAATGGTGCCCCCAAAGATTTTTTTTTTTTGTATTGTTAACCAATGAACCATTCCTCCCTAAATAGTGTCCCCGACATTGATTTCGTAGTGTTACCCAATGAACCATTCCTCCCTAAAATAGTGTCCCCAAAATTTATTTTGTATTTTTACCCAATGAACCATTCCTCCCTAAATAGTGTCCCCAAAGATTATTTCGTAGTGTTACCCAATGAACCATTACTCTCTAAAACAGTGTCCCCAACGATTTCTTCGTGTTGTCACCTAGTGAACCATTCCCCCTCAAAATAGTGTCCCCAAAGATTGTTTCGTATTGTTACCCAGTGCAACATTCCCCTAAAATAGTGTCCCCAAAGATTGTTTCGTATTGTTACCCAATTCACCATTTTCCCCTGCTAAAATAGTTTCCCTAATGATTGTTTCGTATTTCGAGCCATCCTGTTCCACCTTCTCTTCTCTCGTCTCTTGGAGATTCTATCTTTTCCGCGCTTCTGTTTTTATTGCATTTACAGCTTCATGCCTCGGGTAAGAGGGTATGAAATCCAATTTGACTGTAAATTTTTGTCGTGAAATATTCTGTGTCTTTTATGTTCGTTGGTTCTGAATGAAATGTCACTGGGAAACTTCCAAATTTATTTACAGAATTTCGAGAAATTCTTTTTCTCCCTCTGGTCTGGTGTGTGAATTCACATTTAAGGTTTTTTTCTGTCCTGTTTTGAAGTTCTAAAGATTACATTTCCACAGTGTTCGTTTTATATCCAAAATATAACAATTATGATCTATGTCGTGATTCAATCATTTTTTTGTTTTATCCCCTGTTACCTGTCATATCATTTGCAAGCTTGTACTCTGTTGCAAGTACCACGAAGTTTGGCTCTCTCTCTCTTCTCTCTCTCTCTCTCTCTCTCTCTCTCTCTGGGCCGATATCTTCCTTTGACATTTATTTTGCGCCGTCACGGCTCAAGAAAATTGTGTTGGATGGTTCTCTTAACTCTCTTAACTTTCCATCTCTTATTTACGAGAGAGAGAGAGAGAGAGAGAGAGAGAGAGAGAGAGAGAGAGAGAGAGTAATCTGATTTAAAGATCTGTTTCTGGGTATGCTTTTTGTTAATTTATCTCTGTTTATGTTTGAAAGTAACATGCCCGATAGATCGAATATGTAGCCTTATAATTTATGTTTTCAATTGATTCGCTTTAATTTCTGTCTTCTTTGTTCACTGTTCATACTCTGCCAGATGAATTCTGTCAGCTAGTCCGTCCTACATTAGTATGCCACAAGAAAACATATTCTTAAGATAAACAAATAAACAGAAAACTCTCATCATTCCAAGAGCTGTCATTTAGATTTGTTTTCATTTTGTTAAGTAAATGGACCCTGTGAATTCTGAGTGTGCGTTGGTGATTCTTTTTAATTGTGGAACCGCGTCGTAATTCTCCCTGTTATTGTTAGGGAAATGAAGCACTTTTTCAACAGAGGATTTGTTTGTTGCATCTCTCTCTCTCTCTCTCTCTCTCTCTCTCTCTCTCTCTCTCTCTCTCTCTGCGAAGTATTTCATTTCCTGGTTTGAATTGTTGTCCATTCGCGTTCCCTGGGAAAAGCGTCATGCACAAACGTTGTCCTCTTTTTCTCTCTCTCTTTATGGATGCATGAAAGGGTACTGTAAATGCATGAGTGTCTCGATGCTTCCTATGAAAGAGGTATTTTAATACGAAGCTGCTATCACTCCCTCCTTTTATATTCTTTTTGGGTTTATCTTTGAAAATGATAACATTCCACCCTCATCTTGTCCCCTCTCGATGAGAGAGAGAGGCTTCACGTCTTCAACATGGAATATTTATATATTTATATCCCAAGGTGCAGTTCTGTAAATGGCAACAGGGCTCTCGAACCGGGGAATCCTTCTTCCCTCTGGTTCGAATCTGAATACATTTCTACTCAAGTTCTCTCTCATTATTCATTTGGTCTCTTTCATAATTTGTCAGGTTCCTCTCATCTGGTTGTCCAAACTCTCTAACTGTTCATAATGGAACCGCAGCGGCTTAACATAGTTGTACCTGTAGAGCTTTTATCTTTATTTTGCTTCTTTTCATATGCTGTCTAACCTCTCTAACTCCCTCTTCATTTGCCTGGAGTTGGAGGCCACATTCAAATCTGATATTGGGATTTGTGACGGGATCGTCAACCTCCTTCAAATGATTTGTGAATATAAACTAGCCTTTAGAACTGGCACATACTATAGTAGACTAACATCAAGGGCATTTGATCTAGGCCAGTCACTTACCACGCTCTGATGGCGTTGAATAAGCCAATCACGGGGCTGGAAAACTCTTAGTCTCTCTGAGAGTTACCACATGTGTTCAGGATCGGTTCCACCTTCTGAGGGGTAGCTCAAAAATTATCTCTCAGGAGAGGTAGAACATACATCCTGCATATGTGAACTCTCGAGAGAGACTGAGAGCTTCCAGCCCTGTGATTGGCATATCAACAGCCAATCAGGGGCGTCGTAAGGGACTGGCCTTGACATCAAATGCACGCTTGATGTGAATCTATATAGATCCCAGGCGTAAGATGATTAAGGCAATTTTCCAGTTATCAGGCAGCGCAGGACGAAGGTGATCGCATTCTTGAAATGCTCACAAACAGGTTTGGCTTACTCAAACATTCCCGGCTTGCGCTCAGTACCTTTGTTCAAGGTCTAGAGTAGAGACCTTGCCTTTGGCAGTTTAATTCCTGGCGTTTCCAGCGAGGTTGAGGCACTGTTTGTAAACTGAACTGAGTATGGTTCGTAATGTAGTTTGTTTAGAATGTTGAGAAAATGGAATGCGTCAACACTTCGCTATTCTTGAGGGTAATTAAACAAATCGTATATTGTCGCTGTCATGCAGCGTAATATGCAGATTAGAATTGAGAGTATAATGGAAAGTAAAGCGAGGTTGAGAATGAGCTTCCAGAATGGCTTGAGAAATTTCTATAGTGCTCTGATAAGTAGCGGAGTCGATATTTCCAGATTAGAAGCAAAAGTACTGGAGACCAAGAAAGAGATGGAAGGACTGTGTGAGAGGAGACTTACATGAGAAGGGAATTGATGAGGCAGAAGCGCAGGATAGAAATAGATGGAAACACGGCTCATCCCTCCAAACGGCGACGCCCCATATGAAAATGGGGTAACCAAAGCTGGAAGGAAAGAAAAGCAAACAAAAGTTACCGGATCGTACATCATTTCACCTTTATCTTGAGGACTGCGTATATTATTTATTGACGCACGTAGTTATCACTAATATTCGAAAGTCGTCATCATAACCTACAACGCCCCTTTACTCGAAGGGCTTTTTGGAATTCCCCCTCCTTCCTATTGTTTATCTTCCATAAGACTCTATTCATCTCCAGCCTCCCTTCTCGTTGATCTGGACCTTCGATTCGAAAACTTTTGGTTCCCTAAGAAGCCGACGTACTGTTCTCCTAGTGGCTGCGCTGGGGACAAGTAAGTAAATCTCCATACATCTCCATTTCTCTCATTCATCTTTTTTATCTCATCTATTATCACGTCCGTAATTTCCCTTATGGCATCATTTATATGAAGTAGCGTATTTAAAAAATAATCTTGGTAAAACGTCCATAAGATCGAAGCTCGAACGCCACATTTAATTGAAAACCATCAAAATTTAAATTAGAAGAAAAGAAAAAAAAACTGATAGCTTAGAATTTCTACACCTCAAAAAAAACCACCAGTCAACATCCAAACCACCGACCAATAACTCTTGCCGTCATCAAGAGATTCTGCCTCTTCTCCTCCACCACCACCACCACCACCACCACCACCAGTGGCCAATAAAGAACGCCCATCTACGAAGTGAACCCTTGTGCATCATGTATCCTCATCCTCTTCGGCTCAGCAATCCTTACCCCATCCAGCCGCCATCCGAGATTGGCGACTAGAGTTTCCGAAAATGTTTTCGCATGAAATACCGCGAGAGGGAGCCAAGCCCCCTACACAAAGATCTGGGAGAACTTTCAGGGGTGAAAGTTTCGAAAATGTGAAACCGTGACATTGAAAATGTATCCGTCACGAAATATTGTCTTGTCTTTAAATTTGTCAGTACCTTAGAATGTATAGACTGTATATATATATATATATATATATATATATATATATATATATTATATATATATATATATATATATATATATATCATCATCATCATCATCATCATCATCATCATCATCAGTCGTTGATAGTCCACTGCAGGACAAAGGTCTCAGACATGTCCATCCCACTATCGTCTGCTTATGGTCTTTCTATGCCATTCTATACACGCAAATTTTCTTAACTCGTCAATCCATCGTCTTCTCTTCCTTCCCTTTCTTCGTTTGTTTATATATATATATATATATATATATATATATATATATATATATATATATATATATATATTTTATATATACACATCTATATATATATATTATATTTTATATTATAATTATATAAATATATATACACACACACACGCACATATTTATATATATATATATATATATATATATATATATATATATATATATATATATATATAATATTTAGGATTAGGCATAGGAAAGGCCAGAAATTATTAATTTGAATATTAGTTGTAGGTCAAGACGTGTTAGTCAGCATTAGTTTTAACATTTTGTCGAGGAATACATTCTGTCATTCTGTATGAAAGCAATTGTTGTTGGTTTGAACATATTTCCGTGGTTCTTTTAGCCTATCGTAAATAATAGCGTTCCGTCATGGCAGTCTGTTGCTTATGTAAATCTTTGAGTGGTTATGCTTGAGATTCATGTAGAATGTGCAGGGAAAGTTAGAATTTATGTCTTGATGAGTTTTTATCAGATTTATAATTAGTACAGCTATATTTGACAGAGTAAAATCTTGATCATTTGAAATATGGTAATAGTTTAAGAAATCACTTTGTTGGATTCGCACTTGAATCGAAGTCACACATATTTGTGAAGCTTTTGAAAGATGGTATTGACTTGAGTTTGTGGAAGTGAAGCATTTTTTTTTGTGGAATTTGCATTGACAGATTGTCGATCGTAAGTCATTCAAGAACTTTATCGTCAGGGGCTTGACGTTTGTAAAAGCCGAACTTATTTTCTTTTCATTTGTATGCCGTGTTCTTTCCCGAACGTCTTCGTGTGTGTGGCAGGATATTTAAGGATATGTCTTATAAGCATTTTCTTCCTGTGAGAGAAATGTTCAATGCTTTAATATTTGGGCAAATTTTCAACTTATATAGTCTCTCTCTCTCTCTCTCTCTCTCTCTCTCTCTCTCTCTCTCTCTCTGAGTCGAGTGTTGTAAGTGATCTTATCAAAGGCCTTAAGCTGCTGAAAGTTTCTGTAAGTTTCATGATTGTAAAATTAATTGTTTATACTTGGATTCTCTGTTCACCTGTTCCTCTCCAACACTTTTTTTTTATATCTTGTTTTTTTACTTCATAAATCTTATGATTACCCCTAATATTTTTTTGCCTCTATGCATTTACTTACCGTTGTATATAATATATATATATATTATATATATATAATATATATATATATATATAGTAATAGATTAATATATATATATACATATGTAATGAGGTTATTTCTCCATTATTTATTTGGTAAACGTGTAACTCGAGCGTCAGGCAAAACAAACAAACCTCTCTCTATTCCAAGTAACTAGCGGCTCGCGACCTTCTCTTTCTCTCTCCACCTCTCTCTAGCACCGATACCTCTCTCTCTCTCTCTCTCTCTCTCTCTCTCTCTCTCTCTCTCCACTTCTAACAGGTAGTTCAAAATGAGAGAGTTGCATTATAAAAGATACATTTATTAACAATGAATAAATAATGAATCAATTCAATTAAAACCCCAACAAAAATGTCTAAACAGTATTTAGTCACCAAAAGTCTATTTCCCCATCGGGACTCCCTCTCGGTCCCCCATGGTTCGGCTAGAACCGTCTGTTTCAAAGGCATAGAAACACCCCATAAGTACACACACAAGTTTAACAATCAGAGATTGAAGATTGGATATCCTTATAAAAATGTCAAATAGATAACAAGCCACTCTTTGGCTAAAACAGTTCAAAACTCACCCAAGCAGCCGGAATATTTAAAGCACTATATTATAAAGAGACTCCCGGTGAGCACCACGGCATCCTGCCTTTCTCTCAAAGACGCATCTATCAAAATCCTCCATAGACTTGTGTATCATAGATTTTAACAGGAAGAGGCGCACATGCACTTACGAACGCACACTTTGTTAGCGCCTCACAATACTGGCTGCTTCCAGTTTTCCCAAAGGCACTTTGGAAAGAGTTCATAAACTGTCGTACATTGACTTGTCAAACTATGCAGTTTTA
>NC_061102.1:20531701-20554201 GCF_015104395.2 Macrobrachium nipponense
TCGACTCCGGTAGTGTTTGTAGTGCTTTTGACAGCACGTAGCCAATCTATAAGTCATGCACATTTCCGTGATTCATATACATATATCGAGCTACAATGTCCTTTAATATCTAATTCGCTCTACCTCGGATTAATATATTTTCATATAGCTTAACCGAAGGGGAATTTTCTTTTTCTCGATAATAGATTTGCCCTGGACCAAGGGCGCGAACCTATGGATCCTTTCAAACCCAGGAACGTCAGTGAAGCTTTTCCTACAACACCACCCCCCGCGAGAGGTTAAAAAGTTTCATGTCGACTCTACCCTCATATACCTTGCCCGCGCAGGTAATTAGTTGGTTTGGAGACAACATCAACCCACTCGACTCCGGTAGTGTTGTAGTGCTTTTGACAGCACGTAGCCAATCTATAAGTCATATCACATTTCCGTGATCATATACATATATCGAGCTACAATGTCCTTTAATATCTAATTCGCTCTACCCTCGGAAATTATTATATATTTTCATATATGCTTAACCGAAGGGGAATTTTTCTCGATAATAGATTTGCCTGGACCAGGGCGCGAACCTATGGATCCTTTCAAACCCCAGGAACGTCAGTGAAGCTTTTCCTACTACACCACCGCGAGAGGTTAAAAAAGTTCATGTCGCTCACTCATATACCTTTCGCGCGCAGGTAATTAGTTGGTTGGAGGGACAAACATCAACCTCGAACTCCGGTAGTGTTGTAGTGCTTTTGACAGCACGTAGCCAATCATAAGTCATATCACATTTCCGGTGATTAGATACATATATCGAGCTCCAATGTCCAATAATATCTAATTCGCTCTACCTCGGAAATTAATATATTTTTCATATTATGCTTAACCCGAAGGGGAATTTTTTCTCGTAATAGATTTATTTTGCCTGGACCAGGGCGCGAACATATGGATCCTTTCAAACCCAGGAACGTCAGTGAAGCTTTTCCTACTACACCACCGCGAGAGGTTAAAAAGTTCATGTCGCCTCTCACCCTCATATACCTTTCGCGCGCAGGTAATTAGTTGGTTTGGAGACAACATCAACCCACCTCGACTCCGGTAGTGTTTGTAGTGCTTTTGACAGCACGTAGCCAATCTATAAGTCATATCAACATTTCCGTGATTCATATACATATATCGAGCTACAATGTCCTTTAATATCTAATTCGCTCACCTTCGGAATTAATATATTTTCATATATGCTTAACGAAGGGGAATTTTTTCTCGATAATAGATTTTGCCTGGACCAGGGCGCGAAACCTATGGATCCTTTCCAAACCCAGGAACGTCAGTGAAGCTTTTCCTACTACACCACGCGAGAGGTAAAAAGTTTTCATGTCGCCTCTCACCCTCATATACCTTTCGCGCGCAGGAATTAGTTGGTTTGGAGACAACATCAACCCACCTCGACTCCGGTAGTGTTTTTGTAGTGCTTTTTGACAGCACGTAGCCAAATCTATAAGTCATATCACATTTCCGTGATTCATATACATATATCGAGCTACAAGTCCTTTAATATCTAATTCGCTCTAACCTCGGAATTAATATATTTTAATATATGCTTAACCGAAGGGGAATTTTTCTCGAATAATAAAGATTTGCCTGGACCAGGGCGCGAACCTATGGATCCTTCAAACCCAGGAACGTCAGTGAAGCTTTTTCCTACTACACCACCGCGAGAGGTAAAAAGTTTCATGTCGCCCTCTCACCCTTTCATATACCTTTCGCGCGCAGTAATTAGTTGGTTTGGGAGACAACATCAAACCCACCTCGACTCCGGTAGTGTTTGTAGTGGCTTTTGACAGCACGTAGCCAATCTATAAGTCATATCACATTTTCCGTGATTCATATACATATATCGAGCTACAATGTCCTTTAATATCTAATTCGCTCTACCTCGGAATTAAATATATTTTCATATATGCTTAACCGAAGGGGAATTTTTTCTCGATAATAGATTTGCCATGGACCAGGGCGCGAACTATGGATCCTTTCAAACCCAGGAACGTCAGTGAAAGCGCTTTTTCCTACTACACCACCGCGAGAGGTTAAAAAGTTCATGTCGCCTACCACCCTCTTATAACCTTCGCGCGCAGGTAATTAAGTTGGTTTGGAGGACAACATCAACCCCACCTCGACTCCGGTAGTGTTGTAGTGCTTTTGACAGCACTGTTAGCCAATCTATAAGTCATATCACATTCCGTGATTCATAAATATATCGACTACAATGTCCTTTAATATCTAATTCGCTCTACCTCGGAATTAATATATTTTTCATATATGCTTAACCGAAGGGGAATTTTTTTCTCGATAATAGATTTGCCTGGACCAGGGCGCGAACCTATGGATCCCTTTCAAACCCAGGAACGTCAGTGAAGCTTTCCTACTACACCACCGCGAGAGGTTAAAAAGTTCATGTCGCCTCTCACCCTCATATACCTTTCGCGCGCAGGTAAAATTAGTGGTTTGGAGACAACATCAACCCACCTCGACTCCGGTAGTGTTTGTAGTGCTTTGACAGCACGTAGCCAATCTATAAGTCCAATATCACATTTCCGATCATATATATATCGAGCTACAATGTCCTTAAATATCTAATTCGCTCTACTCGGAATTAATATATTTTCATTATATGCTAACCGAAGGGGAATTTTTTCTCGATAATGATTTGCCTGGACCAGGGCGCGAACAAACCTATGGATCCTTTCAAAAACCAGGAACGTCAGTGAAGCTTTTCCTACTACACCACCGCGGAGAGGTTAAAAAGTTCATGTCGCCTCTCACCCCTCCCATTACCTTTCGCGCGCAGGTAATTAGTGGTTTGGAGACAACATCAACCCACCTCGACTCCGGAGTGTTTTGTAGTGCTTTTGACAGCACGTAGCCAATCTACTAAGTCATAACACATTTCCGTGATTCATATACATATATCGAGCTACAATGTCCTTTAATTATCTCAATTCGCTCTACCTCTGGAACTTAATATATTTTCATATATGCTTAACGCCGGAAGGGGAATTTTTTCTCGATAAGTAGATTTGCCGGGACCTGGAAGGGACCAGGGCGCGAAACCTATGGATCCTTTCAAACCCAGGTAAGAGTCAGTGAGCTTTTCCTACTACACCACCGCGAGAGGTAAAAAGTTCATGTCGCCTCTCACCCTCATATCACCTTTACGCGCGCAGGTAATTAGTTGACTTATAGATTGGCTACGTGCTGTCAAAAGCACTACAAACACTACCGGAGTCGAGGTGGGTTGATGTTGTCTCCAAACCAACTAATTACCTGCGCGCGAAAGGTATATGAGGGTGAGAGGCGACATGAACTTTTTAACCTCTCGCGGTGGTGTAGTAGGAAAAGCTTCACTGACATTGTAGCTCGATATATATATATATATATATATATATATATATACATATATCAATTATAAAAGACCCATTAAAACATTCTGGTTTAAAGCCAAGGACTATACTTCGGTGGACTAACTTCCACCCTTATCAACTTTGATAAGGGTGGAAGTAAGTCCACCGAAATACGATATATTAGATTTTAGCTTTAAACCAGGTGTTTTAATGGGCCTTTTGTACTTGAGACGTATCCTGTTTTAACAGAAGAATTTATGTACACACACACACACACACACACACACACACACATATATATATATATATATAATATATATATATATATATATTATATATATATATATATATGTGTGTGTGTGTGTGTGTATGTGTTACTCTTGTCAACAACACACACACACACACACACACACGCACACATATATATATATATATATATATATATATATATATATATATATGTGTGTGTGTGTGTGTGTGTGTGTTACTCTTGTCAAACAAACACACACACACACACATCTATATATATATATATATATATATATATATATATATATGTGTGTGTGTGTGTGTGTGTGTGTGCTGTTTGACAAGGGTCACTTTTAGCCTTGGTTTAGGTGAGATATTCTTGCATATAACTTCAATTATTAGGTTGAGATTATCTCGGCTTAACCAGACCACTGAGCTGATTAACAGCTCCCTAGGCCTGGCGCGAATGATTAGAAGCAATTAGTTACTTAGCAGCGGGACCTACAGCTTATTGTGGGATCCGAACCACATTGTGTCGAGAAATGAATATCTAATCACCAGACATACATTTCTCAGATTCCTTGCTGGCGGCAGCTGGGAGTGAACTCGGGCTACCAGATTGGTAGGCGAGTACGCAACCGACTCGTCCAGTGAGGAACTAGTTCAATAGTTAGACTATTCATATCTTGAAGTTAGCAGTTGCTTCCATTTATATTTGCACACCATTATTATATTGAAGGTGAAGGTTACATAAATGGTTTCATAATATATTTCTAATGCTTCTGAGGCTTTAATTATGTAAAAGTGGAAGCTCTGCTTGTTTACCCTTAATATGTTAGAAGACAGGGTTCATATTGATGTTTCTATCACTGCACATAATATCATTATTATACTGATATATGTTTTGTCTTTTGGCTTTACTGAGATATACTTACATCCTACCAGTGTGTGTGTGTATATATATATATATATATCTATATATATATATATAATATATATATATATATAGTATATATATATATATATATATATTATATATTTTTTTTTTTTTTTTTTTTTCCTTTTTAGAAAGGCGTCGTTACAAGCCGGTACCTTTGCACACCATTTTAGAAATGTTTTGTAATTTCCTGGTGCAAACCCTTTACCAAGAGCCATCGATACATTCTTGCGCTCCACATCATTTGTCTAGTCGCACATCCCCAGACATTTTGATGAGCATAAATCTTGGGAGAGAGTTCACGCGAAGTTCTGAAGACTCCGCCACGAGAGTACTTAAAAATTCAAACATAATGAGCTGCGGAGTTTTCGGGGCAGGCCAACTCTTCGAAGTTGCGGAGTTGCCCGTCTGAAATATAAATGATGTCCGTAGTTAGGTGAAGATGGTAAAGGGGGGACTCTGTAATTTAGTTTGTAATCGTTTTTTTAAAATTTATTTTTTATTTTTATTATTGTTTTTTTTTCTTTTTTTTCGGGGCACTGCATTGAGAGCTGCTTTCTTTTGTTCTATATTTTCAGCCTTAAAGTTAACTTTCTTTCCATGTTCTGGACAAAATCTCAAGATGGCATAGGTCTTCCTTCTTATGATCACAGAAATCACATTATGTATCACTATTTTAATGTCTGTTGTTGATTTTCGACTATAATATGTTTGATTTGTCTCTTAAAGAAAACTATAGAAGTGTAAATATATTTTCATACGTCGCATTTTCTTTCATTTTTGCATCCATTCGTTCTAAAAACCAGCTTTCTAAGTGACTTCATTTTTCTAGTATCTCAATCTCCTGCTTTTCAGTTTATTTACGTTATCATTATTATCTTCATCAATTATCGTTATCCCTTCTACATTTCGAGTTTATACGTATCAATTATTTTTATTATTGGTTTGTATTTTTTTATTTAATTATCTTCGCCAACTGTGATATGAGGATTTTTAAGTTTTAACCTTTTTATTTAATTATCTTTGATAATTATGATATGAGGATTTTTTAAGTTTTCACTTTTTTATTCAATTATCTTTTATAAGTGTGATATGAGGATTTTTAAGTTTTCACTTTTTTATTCAATTATGAGGATTTTTAAAATTATTCGACGCCATTTCATGTGATTTTCTTTCATAACTGATTATCCACATCTGTTATGAGCTTCACAAAGTTACTCAGGTTACGAGTTTATCTGTATCAAGTATTTTTATTATTGGTTTCCATTTTTTTTTATTTAATTACCTTCGATAACTGTGATTTGAGGATTTTTTAAAATTGTTTAACGGCATTTCATGTGGATTTCTTCCATAACTGATTATTCACTTCCGTTGTAAGCTTCACAAAGTTACTTAGGTGACTCAGATTACGCTGGTGCCTCGTCCGAGATTCAAAACAATGTTAAGTTTGGGAAAACAGGTCAAATTCATTAAGAATTTGGTGGAGTGGCCTCATCACGAGCAGGGTGATGCTGTAGCAGAATAGGAAAACAGTTCCTGTTCCCTCAGAGAACAGCTGATATAGATCACAATCCAGCATTTAATGTGTTCACGTCCAAAGTAAAACCAGCAGCGAACGTCAAGTTTTATGAAATAAATCAATCGGTGAAATCAATCCTGTTATAAAGCTTTCGAAAAATTGCAAGGTTGGCAATGATTAAATCAAACTGATTTAATCATGTGATTAAATCATTGATTTTTTCATTGAAAAATCACGATTTAAAATTTTTTTATTTTTTTATTTAATTTGAAAAATATGGTTTGAAGGTTAATAAAAACTTGAGCGTAACTGTGCTGCATCTATCTATTTTGATATAAAAGAAGATTTGCAAGTACATACTTTAGGCCAGAACTGGAAACCTAAAAGACAACTCACTAGTGATTTTGTCATAAAAAACATTTTGAGGAAAAAACAAAAAAAAACGATTTGCAAAAAAAAACTATTAATAAATAACAAAGAAACCAAAGAAACCAAAATAAACAAAAAAATAAATCAAATAAATCACTGATTTTTTTTATTTAAAAAAATAAAAAATCAACAACCCTGAAATTTATTAAAATTGTAATTTTAATTGACAAAAACATAAATAGAAAATAGAAATTTGAAGTAAATCCTTCGGGACAGCCCTATGAGAGCTGATAAATAGCTCAGTGGTCTGATAAAACTATTTTAATAATAATAGAATTAATCCGAATAAACTGTTTTTTAATCAATTTTTTTTAAGGGCTTCGAGGGTCGTTTACCTGGAAATTTCAGGAATTGTCAGGAATGTTCAAGAATTGCCTAGGATATTTAGGAATAGTAAGGAATTGTCAGGAATCATCAAGAAACGCAAGGAATTGTCAGGAATATTCAGGAATTGCCACGAGTATTTAGGAATAGTAAGGATTGTCAGGAATATTCAGGAATCGCAAGGAATTGTCAGAAATAGTCAGGAATTGCCACGAATATTCAGGAATCGTAAGGAATTGTCAGGAATATTCATGAACTGTCAGGAATATTCAGGAATCGTAAGGAATTGACAGGAATATTCAGGAATATTCGGGAATATCGGGAATTAGCAGAGTGCTCTTTTAGGAAAGTCAGCTCTCCTCGTCTGTCACTTCAATTTTAGACATTCTTTCCGATCTTTGTTAAACCAGAAAATGTACTTCTCATTTAGTGTATGGCCGGTATAGGCAAGCTGCATATTCTCTCTCTCTCTCTCTCTCTCTCTCTCTCTCTCTGCATATTAGATATAGGATGGCAAAGTTACACAGGGAGAGAGAGTGAGAGAGAGATTTACTCTTCTTCTCTGATGTCTGCTTAATAGACATAGGATACGAAAGTTTCAGAGAGAGAGAGAGAGAGAGAGAGAGAGAGAGAGAGAGAATCACTCTTTCTCTCTCTGATGCCTGCGTAGTGGAATAGGATGCGAAAGTTAGGGAGCGCTCTCTCTCTCTCTCTCTCTCTCTCTCTCTCTCTCTCTCTCTCGTCTGTCTGCGTTGTAGATACAGGATGTGAAAAAGAGACAGAGAGAGTTGCATATATGGAGAAACCGAACGGGAAATTCATCAGAACTAAAGAGCGTGGCGTGGCTTTTAATTACTAATGCATAAAGGGAATAAATGAGAGAGAGAGAGAGAGAGAGAGAGAGAGAGAGAGAGAGAGAGAGAGATAGGAAATCAGGCCTTTAGCGCTGACTGCAGCCATGGTCTCCCAATGGAGGAGTGCGTCCAGTTGCTCTGTGTCCTCTCTTGCGAAGAGACGTTCGGCAACTCTCTCCCTTCTTCCTCGTCTGTGGAAAATCTAGTTGCGAACTTTATCCGTCTTTTGAACGACTGAATTATGTTTCGTTCCGTTTTGTTTATCTTAGATTTTTTTAAAATGAAAGTTCCTTTCTTTTTGATATCGAGTAACAAGTGACAAACCACTTTTCCTTTTAACGATATTCTGTCATGCATTGATGCATTTTTGTCTACGTATGCAGTAAATTTTTCGGGGTGTAAGAACTTGACGTTTAATGATGGCTGAAAATGTTCCCTCGCTCAAAGAAAAAACTCGGTTTGGAGAAATATAAACAGTAAGGGAGTTTCCTATGAAATATTCATTATTCAGGATGTCAGTTTTTATTCTTTTTTGAAGATATTTTAATTTTTTTATTTGTGGACAAAATAGTTTCCCTTGTAAGTATTTATGGATGATTAACGTTTTCTGTGTCGTAAATTATTCTTGTGGTTACTATAATAAAGTATCTGAGAATCTAAGCTGTTATATATTGAAAAAAGATTATTTATATTATATATGTGTGTGCATATATATATATATATATATATATATATATATATATATATATATATATATATATATATACGTATACTTACACCTCCTGTTTTATAACTGCTGAATTGTGGATGAACCTCTTGTGCAGTAAAAATGTCTTCTATAGTCATTCTCTCTCTCTCTCTCTCTCTCTCTCTCTCTCTCTCTCTCTCTCTCGCTATATATATATATATATATATATATATTATATATATATATATATATATAATATATTGTGTTTGTGTTTATGTTTGTATGTATACGCTTGTGTACTTATATGTAATGTATGTAAGTATGTACGCAGGTATGTATGAGGAGTAACATATTTGGAGACAACCAATGTTATTGAAGAAGGCGTTATAGGAATAATATGTGTTTATGTGGTGCAGTAATAAAGGAATGGCATTTGGCTTCCTGTTATATATATATAGATATATATATATAGATATATATATATATATATATATAGCATCATATATATTTTCATATATACATATATATATATATATATATTGCATATATATATATATATATATATATATACATATACATATACATATATATACTAGATTACTTGAACCAAATTATATCTGTCTTCATATTCAGTCATGAGCAAGTTAGTGCCTTTGCCAATATGGCAACACAATACGTTTTCTTTGTGTTAATCTATCTTCATTTACACTGATAATACTCAATTGACACAGTTTTATGTAATTTTCAAGTCGTTGATAATCTAATTTCCTGCTCCCCTTTCAATTATATTGCAGAGGAACAAACGTATTGTATTTGCGACTTTCTTACATGATTGAAGATGTTATTAGAAAGTATATAAGTTTTCGTTTCATCGTTTTTTTTTGGGGGGGGGTTGGGGGTAACGTTATTGAGGTTAATCTTCGAACAAATACGACGGATAAGAGAAATTGAGAAAATGCTCTACTGAATTCACATTCGACTTCGATCCCCAGCCACTCGCTTTGATCAATTTCATCGGAGGATAGTTATCACTTCCTTTATAGGATGGGGGAGGCTACATTTCCGTCTTATCGTCCTTTGCTCAGTTGTAACTGGACTTCAAGTCAAATATATATATATATATATATATATATAATATATATATATATATATATATATATATGTATGTATGTGTGTGTGTGGTGTGTATGTATATCTGAATCACGAAAGTTTGGAACTTGATAAATCCATAAATAAAGGTATAAGCCACGAAGGAAAAATAAACAACGGAGTTTCTACAAGATCTGCTGAGTAAAGGACGTCGAGTCGAAAGATCTTGCAGAAACTCCGCGTTTTATTTTTTCCTTCGTGACTTATATCTTTATATATATACGTGTATATATCCAATATATGAATATATATATATATATATATATATATATATATATATAGTATATATATAATATATAATATATATATATATAATAATAGATATTTTATATATGTATGCAAATAAGTGAAATATATTCATAAGGTATTATATATATTATATATATATATATATATATATTATATATATGCACATAATATAAATGTAAATTTATGCATATGTAGTACAGACGTTCACGATTTATTTATATATAATATATATATATATATATATATATATATATATATATATATATATATATATTTGTTATTGATTGTTGTTTGTATCTAACAAGAGTAGACAACAAATCCTGTTATAACGTATGCCTAGAAGAACAGACATATGCTGTATGCATGTTTTTTTCCCTAAATACTGCGTGTGGGTTGAGTATGCAGCGCATATTAGATTTGCCTATTCGCTTATATAATTAAAAGCGTATGCTTATGTTTGCGAGGTATTACGACTGTGCTTATGCATATTTAAAGAGAGAGAGAGAGAGAGAGTGAGAGATTTGTAGAATTACGACTAAGCTGCTTTATCCTGGGTGTGTATTTCTTATAAATTATTAATGGGATTACAACTGATTGAAGTCGCCGCTATAATTGTTCTCTCTCTCTCTCTCTCTCTCTCTCTCTCTCTCTCTCTCTCTCTCTCTCTCTCTCTGGGATAACATTTTCGTAAGTGATGACATAAGGGTAAATACGGAGATATTATATAAAATATTGGAGATAATAGTGGAAAAATACATACCGAAGAAGAAAAGTAAACAGCATTCATGCATACCAAGAGACAGAAGAATCTTGTTCCAGAAAATCAGAAAGTGGAAAAAAGGTCTTGCAAAAGAAAAAAATGCATGGAAAGTTATAGAACTAAAAAGTAAGATAGAAAATGCAGAAAAAAAGATTATACAATCAAAAGAAAATGAAAAACGGGACTTGGAAGAAAAAACCTATTAAATATCAAGCAAAAACCCCAAACTATTATCTTCATATGCGAAGAAGATGAATAAAGAAGAATAGAAATAGGCCCTCTGAGAATTGAAGGGAGATTAACGAATGAAAAAAAGGAAATTTGCAACATACTGGCAGAACGATATAAGAGAGAATTCACCCCTAGAATAGGATAATGAAGATAATGATATAGAAGTAAGGGATGAAAATAGTGAATATTTAGCTGACATAGATATTAATGAAGCTGATATTGTGCAGGCTATTAATGAAATTAAAAATGGAGCTGCTGCAGGGCCTGATGGAATTCCTGCTATTTTGTTAAAGAAAGTAGTTCATTCTATCGCAAAGCCACTTGCAATATTATTAAGACAAAGTGTAGATACAGGGCAAACGATATAGATGAGCCACAAAAGTTAGCGTATATACCCCTACTTCAAAGTGGATCAAGACTAGAGGCAAGTAATTTATAGGCCTGTGAGTCTTAAACATCACATATAATGAAAGTGTATGAAAGGGTAATGAAGAAAAATATTATGAAACATTAATAAAAAATAATTGTTTAATAAAGGACAACATGGTTTCGTACCCGGAAAAAGTACACACACCCAACTGTTAGTCCACCGTGAAAACATATTCAAAAATATGAAAAGCGGAATGAAACAGATGTGGTTTATTTAGACTTTGCAAAGCTTTTGATAAGTGACCACCATAATATATTAGCGAAGAAAATTAGAAAACACAATATCGTGGATAAAGTAGGAAGATGGTTAAAGAATTTTACACAACAGAAAAACAGATAGTTATTGCAAACACGAGAAATCGGATGAAGCCAAGTAATATCCGGTGTGCCGCAAGGTACGGTGTTAGCTGCAATACTGTTTGTTATTATGATGAAGACATAGACAATAATGTTAAGGATTCGGTAGTGAGTAGTTTCGCAGATGACACAAGAATAAGTAGAGAAATTACTTGTGATGAGATAGGAACGCTCTACAAAGAGACCTTAACAAAGTATATGATTGGGCAGAGGTAAATAGGATGGTATTTAACTCTGATAAATTTGAATCAATAAATTATGGAGACAGAGAAAGAAAGCTATATGCATATAAGGGACCTAATAATGAGACCATCACAAATAAGGAAGCAGTTAAAGACCTTGGTGTGATGATGAATGAATAGGAACATGTTATGCAATGATCAAATAGCAACTCTGTTGGCAAAATGTAAAGCAAAAAATGGGAATGTTGTTACGGCACTTCAAAACAAGAAAAGCTGAACACATGATTATGCTTTATAAAAACATATGTTCGTAGTCCACTTGAATATTGCAATATGATATGGTACCCACACTATCAAAAGGATATTGCACAAAATAGAGAGTGTACAAAGGTCCTTTACAGCTAGAATAGAAGAAGTTAAGGACCTAGACTACTGGGAAAGACTACAATCTTAAAATTATATAGTCTGGAAAGGAGAAGAGAAACGCTACATGATAAGTTCAGGCATGAAACAGATAGAAGGAATGCAGAAAATATCAGGAACTAAAAATATCAGAAAGAGCAAGCAGAGGTAGATTAATAGTGCCCAAAAAATATACCAGGAAAATAAGGAAAGCACACAGGACATTCAATCCACTACCGCACCAGCATCGATAATGCAGCGTCTATTTTCAATGCGTTGCCAGCTCATCTAGAATATATCAGGAGTGAGCGTAGATGTGTTTAAGAATAAGCTCGACAAATATCTAAACTGCATCCCAGACCATCCAAGATTGGAAGATGCAAAATATACCGGAAGTTGTACTAGCAACTCTCTGGTAGACATTAGAGGTGCCTCACACTGAGGGACCTGGGGAACAACCCGAAACAAGATTCAGTAAGGTAAGTGGTAAGGTAAGGTCTCTCTCTCTCTCTCTCTCGTACGTGTTTTTGCACTGGATTAAAGGTTTTAATTCATTGATGATTGGGGGCGCTTGGCTGCAGAAAAGTCATTAAAAGTGTTTAATGGCAGACATGAACCGAAGATATTTTTGTTCTTATATTTTCTTTTTCTTTCATTCACCTTTGCATTTCACTTATACTTTTTATTATATTTATTATATATAGGATTTTGTACTTAGGGTTTTGTAAGGTACAGATTATAAACCGTCGCTTAAAAGGGATTTGAAATCTATTTTAAATATCGCTGTAGTGCCATTAATTGAATTATTTAAATCATTTAAATTGAATAATGACATCTGAATTCCATGGGGAAATATTTCAGGACTTTTGACGATCTGTATATAAAGTAGTATAATGCGACACTCACTGTTAATATTACTTAAAAAATGTATTTGAGATGCTGCCTAACTTATAGCCTAATGATTCTAAATCTTGCGTATGTGCAATCTCGGTTCTTCTGGGAATTTACTTTTACCAAATTTCCAATCAAATTTAAAAAACTTACCGAAACGTTTGATCTTCAACGTGTTACCATTCGCCTTTCACGGTAGAATCCTGTATAGTGACAGTTTCTTCATCGTGACACTTTTGCTGTGATAGTTCTGTATTGTCTGACGTAGAAATGGCTGCACCGTTTGATTGAAATTTTTGTCTACTGGAGATTCTTTGATGTGCTTTAAATTTCCATGATTTTGCTGTTAGAGCAATTGACTGGACTCCGCTCTCTGGATCATAATTATCAGTGTCACCGCATCGCCTCAGGAAAAGCTAAATTAGCAGGTCAGTGAAAATACTTGGCTATAGACGTTCTTTCATTCATCGCTCCTCGGCCTTTTGGCTAAGATCAATGTGTAGTAATTCTTTCATTCAGCCGTCTTGGTTCCTGTTAGCAGCGTTTTTATGTTTAAGGCAAATCTGGTGCCTATATTTGCAGAATCCCCTAATTCCAAAATCTATTAATTCCCATTTGTCTGCGGATTTGTGTCCATATTAATCTTAATCCTGTGTTGATGCATCAAGTTTCTTCGTATAGTTTTCCTAATCACAAAACAAGAGATCTTTCAACGTCTCATGAAATGGTGGTACCACAGAATACCTTAATAATTGAGTGCATGTAGTTATTTTCCTATTATAATCTTGGTAAACTGACAATTCTGTTGATCACCGACTTTGCAGTTTGTAAATTGACACAATTTATATAATGAAAGGAAAATTCAGTTCAATTTTACCCACTTGAATGGTTGCTCATCCAAGCGTTATTTAGGACTGACAAAATAAATTTTATTGTAACAAAGTGATGCCTTGCAGATGCCCTTCCTCGCACTCAATATTGAACATTGAGAAAGATAATCGAATAATTCTGGTCGTTGATATCTTAGGATAAATGGGGTGGGGGGAGGGGTATATTTTTTAAAGCTATGAAACCGTACTCTGGTCACGCACTTTCTGAACCATTTCTAGTTAAAGTATGCATTTTTGAAATAGATCCTTTTATATTTAAATTGGTTTATTCAAGTGACCGCTTTTAAGGAATACAACAGCTGCTAGTGTAGCCTTTCACTCCAATGATTTATATTGCTATTAACACATAAAAAAAGGTTTTGTTCATTTTCCAATTTCCCTTTCACGACTTTTCTCCAAAGATTTATTAGTTACAACTTGTTGTAAACATATTTTGAGCAGATGTACGGCTAAAAATGAAACGCATATATTTCACAAAAGACGTCATGTTTACTCTAGCAGCTTATAAGGAACCTATGACGGTCCATCGTCTCTGCCCGAACTTGAGACACTACGACGCAGGCAATAATAGGATGTACGTAGACGATGTCCCATAGGATGCCTGTCACTTCCAGTGGCTTCCTTGTCAGCGAGACGTTGGAAGGGCCTTCAGTATCAAGCTATGGACAAAAACAAGATTTTTTTTTTTTTTTTTTTTTTTTTTTTTTTTTTTTTTTTAGAGAGAGAGAGAGAGAGAGAGAGAGAGAGAAGAGTTTCTCAAAAGTGTAGACGAAAGGAAGAATAATTCTTCGCGAAGAGTGACAGGCGTGAAAGTTATTCGGAATCCTGAATGCAACAGCGTCTTGTTCGTGACAGGATGAGAGTTGCTTATGAGACAAGGATATCCTAGTGAGTATATTATGAAATGAAAAATATACTCCTGGGTGAGAAAGATACTTGAATTAATTTCCTCCGGAATATGTCATGAAATCTCGCTATAAAAGCATGGTTTCCTCAGAATTATCGATGACAGTATTTATACTCATGAAATTGAGAATAGTATTTTTATCGAGCAGCTGACTAAAACTTTAGTATAAAACCAGGATTTCCTCATGAAAATGTTAATGGAATATCATGACAAAGAGTGAATTAAATTTATCGACGAGAATGGCATTAGCATCTTGATGTGTGAATGAAATCTCGAGACGACAACGGGGTTGCCTTAAAAACATGCAAATAGAGGTTTTTGATGGACGAGGCCACCATTAAGTCTTGATGTTATGAACCTAAGAAAGATCTCATGTGACGTTTCACAAGAGAGCAGGATTTCTTCTTGAAGTTGTGAGGGACAATAGAAGTTCGTCGTTCCGTTACAGAAGAGAGGTCGCTTTCATGTTGAAGATGTGATTGTCAACAGAATTGCCTCTTGTATGAAAGAGAAAAGGATTTTTGTTTCTTAAACTTTATTAGTGGAAAAACATTGTTTTGAAGTAAAAGCGATCTGTCTGGTTCGCGAGATGGTAAGAATAGGGGATGGATGTATTATTGTAATACTCTTAGTCCCATCAAAACCGGTTTAGCCTACGAAACTAATTATGATGGTGCCATCCCTTCGTGTTAGAGTCAGGAGTGGACATTTGGGAACCGTCTTTCACTGGTTCCATCAGTGGAAGATTGAACTTTACAAAGAGGTAAGGGTATCCTGTTTAAGATTTTAGGCAATCGCAGTTATTTCTTCTAAAGAATGATGAGTAGTATACCCTTCGACTGTTCCCACAACTGTGAATCTCAGGATGTTGACTTGACACAGTTCATCACTGCTGGCATTGGCAACAACTCAAAGAAATCCTCGAAAGGCCACATTTTAGAAATATCAGGTATAAATAAAATATATTAATGATTTTACTGACCTATTAGTGAAACGAATTAAACAAATGCAAAGATTGAGGTTGGCTTTAGCAGATGATGAAACGCTAAATGTATCACTGCGTTATTTCTGAACTTGAACATTGAGTTAATTAATGATCATGCTCTCTAAACGAGGGTATTTAGAACTAACAACTTTCGTAACAATCTGATGATATATTGCTGTTTATAAGGAAGGAGGAGGCAACACAATTAAAGCAGTGAGTTGTATTGAGAAGGCAGTATCGCTAAAAATGATATGACAAGATTAGGACAAGCCATCTTGATTAAAACTTGATATGATACCCAAGGCGGACTACTCCAGAAAACCATAGCTCTACGTGATAGCAATATCTAATCATGTTTCCCACTTCATACGATTCTGAACAACTAAGGAAGTGATTTACCCAATGGAAATCTATGAATTACTTGAGGAGATCGTTAAGGAATGCCCTTCACTGTTTTTGCTGTCAAAAACTAAGAGGTGTTAAGTTGGCTTATTATCAAGAGGCGGGGACTTGAGGAGGTTAGAAATATATATATATATATATATATATATATATTATATATATATATATATATATGATATATATATATATATATGAATATATACTACATAATATATATATATATATTATATATATATATATATATAGTATATGATATGATAAAGTCCTCTTGAACACGAAAAAACTATCCTTAAGGTTGTTATACTATCTCGTAAACATCAGTAAAGAAATATGAAACATTGATAAACGTTATAAGTTATTGGTCGTCTTTTGAGGATATTCTAAATAGGGAAGGTATTGAAAAAGAGAAATACGTTTCAGCAACTGGACTTTAGGCCTAAACCTCATAAACAGTAAATCCTCTATGCAGGTGTCTCTTGAGGGCTGTGAATTGCTCCGAAGGTTTTTCTAGAAATCATAATATAATCGATATTTATTTTCTGTAATGATATTGTTGTTGCCATCGTTACCATCGGCCCTTTCCTACTTATATCATATTTGCTTTTGCTGTTGTTTCTTCGTTACTTGGAGGAATGTAGAGGATACAAAGCAAAGAATCGCGGGTTGGTGAATGTAAGATGTGGGTGTTTGTCAAGTCATAGAAATTGTGCCATGCTAAGAAATTCTTCCTTTTCCCTTTATTTTATTTATTTACTTAACAGGCGATAGCGTTGCTGCGCAGTTTTTAGGCCTATCTTCCCATGCTGCCCTATAATTGTCCTGTGGCCTTTTGAAAATACCACCACGTCTATTGCTGATCCAGACAGTAATATGTTCGGGGGTTGCCGTCTGTTGCCGCAGCATCCTTGCAGAAAAAAGGATGAGAAAAAACACTTGGGATGGAAGAAGGAAAAATATCTAGTGGAATTGTCTTCCCTCGACCCTATATGTTACTCTCAATAGCGGGTGTCTTTGGCCCAAAAGGGATCACTGTAAGAAACGCAATATTTCATAAAGGCACTTTTTTTTTATCTTGTGTGTTTCTTATAGATATGTCAGCCTCTGGTTCCGTGTATTCGATGGCGAAGAAAGTAACGCAAATGTAACATGTGTTAGTAAGTGGCAAAGAATAGACAGAACGAGAGACTTGTACGGTCTTATTCTTTTCAAATTAATCTCTAGTCGGGGTCGCTGTTTTTTGATGAGCCGTTTCGAGGTTTTTCTAACACTCACTGATGTCTCACAGACGAGTGCCCTTCTGACTCCAACACTCACTACTTATCCGCCGGACTTGGGAGACAGACAGGCAGACGCTTGCTAAGGACCTATGCATATTACGTGGAACATCTATGAACAACTATGGCATATGGAAATGATATTGGTGAAACAGTGAACCTATCGAAAGTTACATAAGATATGATGTAACTTTCAATAGGTTCACGTCAGAACGCCTCTTAATAACAGAGAGAGAGAGAGAGAGAGAGAGAGAGAGAGAGAGAGAGAGAGAGAGAGAAATTGTAACCAAGATGTTTTTGAAAATCAGATTGAAAGAAAGAAAGAGATAGAGGTTGTAATAAGGCGATTTTAAAAATATTAGAGAGAGAGAGAGAGAGAGAGAGAGAGAGAGAGAAGAGAGAGAGAGAGAGAGAGAGAGATTGTAACCAAGGTGTTTTTAAAAATAAACTGAGATAGATTGTAACCAGGGCGATTTTGAAAATATCAAACTGAGAGAGAGAGAGAGAGAGAGAGAGTAACTAAACCTATTTTAAAACTATTAGATTGAAAGAGAGAGAAAGAAAGATTGTAACCAAGGTTATTTTAAAAATATCAAGTTTTAGAGAGAGAGAGAGAGAGAGAGAGAGAGAGAGAGAGTAAGCAAAGCTATTTTAAAAATGTTAAATTTAAAGAGTGAGAGATAAGATTGTAAATAAGGCGATTTTGAAAATACCAAATTTGAGAGAGACAGAGAGAGAGAGAGAGAGAGAGAGAGAGAGAGAGAGAGAGAGAGAGAGGCCAAAGCTATTTTAAAAATATCACATTTAGAGAAAGAAAGATTGTAAACAAGGAGATTTCGAAAATGTCAAATTTAAGAGATGAGAGAGAGAGAGAGAGAGAGAGAGAGAGAGAGAGAGAGAGAGAGAGAGCTATTTTTTAGAATGTCAGATTCCCTCATTTGCGGGGCTGGTAATGAACACCTCAGCGACCTCTGAATACTCCGGTTTCTATCTTTATTTGGGTTAATCTACTTCTCCTCAGTGGTTGGAGGAAAATCCCCCCCCCCCCCTTTTTTTTTTTTCTTTTCTTTTTCAAGGACTTTTATATGTTCCTGTATTTATTTCTTTATAATAAATACTTTCGCTATATAAATGTGTATGTGTGTAAATAAAAGTATATGTGCATATACATACATACATACATAGATACATATACATACATATATATATATATATATATATATATATATATATATATCTATATCTATATTAAAGACTTCATATATTAGTTAATTCCTCATTTAAGAATAATGCACGTCCGTGTTGATATGATGGAACGCCATCTCATTATACTAATTAATCTATTCATTGTCATTCTAAACACTGATTAGATAATGTTCATGAATATTACCAATGGTCGTATTTGGCTTTAATTAGCGTTCAGTGAATGACATTTGTGATTAAACGTCTGCAGATCACCGAATGAAAGAGGGATTTGTAAGTTTTGATGACTTGAAGTTTTGATGAAATATTTGTATTGGTTCCTCAGTTCGTTTAAAGACAAGACGAAAGACTATTGTAGTCATGATTACATTTCATTGAACATAGGACATGAAATTATGATAATAAGAGAAAACAGATTCATATTTATCTGGTAGGTTTTCAGTTGTGGAAAAAGGACATAATTTTAAACTGGCAGCTCACATTAGTTTATCAGTTAAAGGGTGAATGTTTCGGTGACTGCTGTCTTTTATTTTTTAGAGGCAATCCCTTCCCAGGGAAATGCTCAGTTTTGCACAGGGGCTTGGCTGGTGTTACAAGTCCAAAGCACCATCACTGTATTGTCTTCTGTGGCACTGTAGTCGTCTGGTTGCGTTTTTATACTGATTTCTCTCGGTTTTCATGAAAGCCTCAGTGGCGTGATCGGTATGGTCTTGCCCTGCCACCTCGGTGGCCGCGAGTTCGATTCTCGGGCATTCCACTGAGGGGTTAGAGATGTGTATTTATGGTGATAGAAGTTCACTCTCGACGTGGTTCGGAAGTCACGTAAAGCCGTTGGTCCCGTTGCTGAATAACCACTGGTTCCATGCAACGTAAAAACACCATCCAAACTCGGTTTTTATACCCTTCACCCTTAGGCTGCGGGCCTTCTCTGCCTTTTTTGTGTTTCCCTGAGACGTGTAAACCACCTCTCATTTAAGAAGATAGTTTTTCTTCGCCTAAGAAGGAATTCTACTCCTGACAATATGGCTGTCTCTGAGTCTGTCCTCCTAGTTTGAAATAAGCAAGATATTATAAAACTTAGTTCTCATAAAGAGTGAATGTTTGTAATCCTTTATCGTTTTCTCTCGCTGGCTTTCGTGTTGTCCCTTTCCAGCCCATATACTTTGGTATTTTTCTTTTCAGTGACCCGGCTGGGTCTACTCTAGCTGACTTGGGGAAAATTATGCTACGCCATCTTTTCATAGGCATTTGATGGTTGGTTGAACGTGTACTTTTCCGAATATAGAGAGAGACAGGTAAATATCGCTTACAGTTGGTAGACAACAAGTCCATCTGCACCGTTAATATGTTAAAAAAAGACTTCAATGCACACATAGTATAGTATAGTTCTTGCCATCACAAATGGAATTTTTCAGTGAGTAGAGATTCCACTTCATTAGCATATGCTTTGAATTAGAGAACTCGATTGCAGGCTACCAGATTATGCGTGCGCTCCGATGTGAGAGGACTGTTTATCTTTCATTACATCCAACAATGATGCAATCAGTTGGTAAATGGTGTTAATGTAGGCTTGCTATTCCAGTTGGAAACTAAGATCCCGTGTATATGCACACATATATGCATACATACATTCATACATGCATATATGAATATAGATTAATGTTTCTCTTGGCATGGGATGGCTGTGCAGAAAACTTCCACTACAATAACCTCTTTGTTCATCAACAAAGAAGGATCAACAATAGCAAGTTGAACCCCTGACTGGTAAATGTGCCATTTACTGGTGTCTTGGTGGTGCTCGCTCTCTTGGCGTATATACCCTCCCTTTTCTTTGTTTGTTTCTTTCTGTCTTTCTCGCCTTTTTATCCAGTACTTTCTAGGTCTTCCTCTCTTCGTCTCTTTTGATACTTCAGGTTATACACTTCACTAACCTAACGTCGTCCATTCTTTCCGCATGATTGGACCATTTCCAAACACACTTACCATAACCTATATACCTTTTTCCAATTATCTTTATTTCTTATATCCTTTCAGCTATTTTTGTGTCAGCCTATACAGACAGTTCAGCTGTGCAGCTTTAACCTTTCAATCTTTTTCTTTTATTTGTAATCAGCTGCCGCACTTCATTTCCATAAAGTATAGTTGGCTCAACCATTCCTACATAAATTTCAGTATTGACTTTCCTGGACACTCCAACTACTTCCTAAGTTTTTATACGGATCTTGTTGCCTACTCTTTGGCTTGTCAACTCACATCCTACTTTTATCTGATATAGATACTAGGTAATACCATTCTCCTCCTTTGGTGGAAACCCACTACTATGGACTAACTACCAGATACATAATTTAGACCTTTTGTCCAGAATAGGTCTAATGGACTTCGACAGAATTAATCGAAGAATTAATCGAGAACGCTTGGCTTTCCTGGGAACAAGACCCTAAATCTCTCTTTAGCCAAGAGCACCTATCAACTTTCACAGTCTACACACGGACAAACACAGCTTATGTTACGGTATATGTTATACCGTAAACTTATAATATATTCAGTTAGGATAACAGTTGCTTCCTTGTCTTCTGTTTAGTTTATATTGCTTGAACTTCTGAGACAAACGTTTTAATGCGTTGTAAATCTTCAGTACATAATATTCCTATCCCTCTTTATTGGGTCAGTGTAATCTTGGATTGATTTCAGTATACGTTCATTATCTTTTCCATTGTCAGCAAAAATAAAAACTATATGAAATTATTTTAGGATTAACAGTGCTTTATTTGTCTAATTTCACAGTTGATCTGGGATCAAATCATCATTATCAGCGTCAATATTGATGTCATTATGAAAAAGAATAAAATGCTCATTTTAAGAATAGAATAGTGTAACTAACAAAATTTAAATTTTATAAAATTGGATGCAGGAAAATGAACGTAAAAATACATAAAGACAGCGTGCTCGAGTGTACCCTATAGCGAAGGTGATGATAATAGTAACATAACCCTCATGTAGCCTTATCATGCCGACCATCCTGCCATCTGGTGGCTCGTATCCAAAGTGGCAAGCAATGTTGCACGGTCCTCTAATGAAATTAGCTTCAACCCACCGATCTGAAATCGGATAACCTGTTGATGTGGAGCCGTTTGCTTCTGCTCTTTAGTGAGATAGCGACGCTAATTGCTGGTATTTTTATTTTTGCTTCGTGAAAAAAAAAATGGTTCAAGTGACGTCAGAAAAGGGGAGACTGTCTTCTTTTTCTTTTTTGTAAAAAAAAAAAAAAAAGCCAATTTGGGTTTTAGTGACGTCAGAAAGTGGTAGAATGATTGTTTTTGTGAAAAAAAATTGATTGGGTTTGAGTGATTTGAGTGAGGTTTTTTTCATATGAATTAACTTTTGGTTGATTTATCGTTCATCAATTTTTACCTATGTAATTACATGGTCAGAGAGGAAAATAGATTTTTTTTCATCTGTTTTAGAATATGTTCGATGGAATGGAAATATCCTTAATACTAAAATGAGAACTTTCTCATCAATTCGATGAAATGTTGACCTCATTAGTAACGTGTCCTTTAAAAATTGGTTTTCCCATTTCCATATTAACCGTTATTTTTTATAATGGCTTTGACAAAAGTAAGCTTAAAGGACCCTTTGTCTGAATTAATTTCATTATATCTCTTTGGGGTTTTTACTTATCAATAAATTTTACTGTAAAGAAACTTCATATGTAATCAAACCACTTTTTCTGCTTGATTTTGGTTTTAATTTTGTTAAAACGGACGATAGAGTGATAAATGCAAAGCCCTGAGCTATATAGAGTC
>NC_061102.1:20559201-20576701 GCF_015104395.2 Macrobrachium nipponense
TATATATATATATATATATATATATATATATATATATATATACATACATATAATGTGTGTGTTTTTATGTGTATACTCTGTGTAATATATATATATATATATATATTAAACGAGTTTTTAGGACCAAAGGACACTCATTTAAACACATTAAACAAACAGGTAACTTCTCCTACCTCGTTCGTTGCACATCGCTATGACATTAACTAAAAATGCAATCTGGGCTAATGATTCCCCGTAGATACAAAAATATACTTTTTATTTCCCAAATTAGCTAACATTAAACGGAACAGAATAAATACATTAAGTGGAATTAAAAGAATAAAGTCTGACCCCCCAAAAAAACCGTAAACTGTCATTTTCCTCTCCTGAACCAAGTTTAAGTAAACACGGCCCCTAAAATCTCACTGTCTGATTAACTATGCCATTACAATGGTCATTAAAGTCTTAGAGAACCCATTCTCTTGTATGGTGCCATGAACCCATCTGAAATAAAGATATATTTATTACACCACTCCACATGTAAAAGTTAATTTAAATGAATGTGTATGCACTACACTTCTCTTTCTCTTTTCACTTCAAAGGGTAACTTTTCCAAAGTCTCGTATTACTCTACCTTATGATGGGTGTTCTCAAACCTCCTCCAGGTGTGTTCTGTACAATGACACAAGCAATCAAAGAGTGTCCTCTCTTCTTTGCATCACCTATCGCTAAGGCCCATACATCATACGCTACGAACACACACACAGACACACCTTGCGGGATGCATAGCAACGACGGGCGGCCGCATGATCCAATCATGTTGATCTCAGCATTCTTCGAGGAGTCAAGTGCTTATCACTAAGTGACTCTGTCTCTAACCGGATAAAGCTGAGATTGACAATTCACTACCAAAACCTTTTTTTAAGATATATATATATAGCATATATATATATATATATATATATATATATATAAAATATATATATATATATATATATATATATATATATATATACTATATATATATATATATATATATATATATATATATATATACTATATATATATATATATAATATATATATATATACACACACACACACACACAACACACACACCCCCACATACATATATATATATATATATATATATATATATATATATATATATATATATGAAAAAGGCCTCCAGCACTTCATGACTCGGGCCTCCGTGAAATTCCGCTACTTTTTGTGCTTTCTCCATTTTTGTACTTTTTTTTCCTACGAATCTCCAACCATCTTTAGCCTTCCTCCTCTGGAGCTTCCATCTCCTCTGGTGCCCACATAATGAACCAAGCGGGTATTATCACGTACTATTCCCCAGGAAGGGTTGTGCAGAAGACATGTCTAAGCCATTTCCATCTCCCTTTCGTCGTTATATATTGTCGACATAAGGAATTTCGATAATTTCCCATGTGGTATCATTTCGAAGTCTGTCCTCCCATCTGAATCGTGGCAGCCTTCTTAAAGCTGTAGTCTGAAATCGACTAAAATCTTTTAGGTATAGTTTCATTAGTCATGCCATGATTCATGTCCGTATGACGTATGGATAATCTTACAGCCTTGTGCAGTTTTCAGTCTTACTTAGAGTTTCACATCTCATGTAGCTTGGCCGATATTTAATTCGCTCTTTATAGTCTTATCACTAGACTCCAGCTCAAGAGAACCTGTACAGGATATCATTGTTCCTAAATGTTTGAAAGATTCAACCTCGTTAATCCTTTTTTCTATAAAGTGATTTGCATCCCTTTATGCATAAGTGTTATAATTACAAATGTTTTTCATAGGCTTATTACATGCTTTTATTGAACTTGATTTCTGCGTCTGTCTGTCTATTTGTCTGTTTATTTAGGTCAACACTTGTAAATCAATTTTTGACCTATCCCTTTTGTCCAATGGACTGGAAATTTTGCATGATTACTCAATTCCGGTGACAATACATCCTCAAATGATCAGTAGGTCAGCACTGACCTCCGATGACCCCACAGTGACTTCTCCCAGTATCTCAAGATTTGTATAGAACTTTAGGATTTTGCACAACTTTGACTCGAAAGATTAATAACTGCGGATTTTTTCCCTTCTTTGACACGGTAGGATAAGTTAATAACTCTTCAGATTTTTCAAACCTTTTTTGGCTCGACAGGATATCAAATTCGTTAGCTACAATCTTAAATCGATTACAATTTCTGTCAAAACAAACAGTATAATATATATATAATATATATATATATATATATATATATATATAATATATATATTTTATATACACTTCGTGATCAGTTAGTCAGCACTGACCTCCGATGACCCCCACAGTGACTTCTCCAGTATCTCAAGATTTGTTATAGGAATTTGTTTTTAGGATTTTGCACAACTTTGACTCGAAAGATTAAATAACTTTTTTTTCCTTTCTTTGACACGGTAGGATAAGTTAATAACTCTTCAGATTTTTCAAACCTTTTTTGGCTCGACATGATATCAAATTCGTTAGCTACAGACACACACACATAAGGGCCGGAGCTAGAACTCAAAGAAGATATATCCAGAAGGAAGTAGTAGGGAAAGGCATCCTCATCTTTCAACAGTTTATTTCAATGCCGGCGTTCCGCGACGAATTCCAAGCCGCATTTTCAAGGCTAAAAGTATATATAAATTTACGAACATCAATAATTAAGGTAATTTAATTTATATTAAAAATGTCATGGCAACAGCTCTCAATAAAGTAAAATGTAAAAAGTTAAAATTCAACAGCACCTCCAAACGTCAGACATTAAAAGTGCAAAAGAGGACTTCACATAAAAAATTTCAGAAACACCTACCTATACAAAGAAAGAGTAAGACTAACAATCTATACAAAAGAACTACCTATACATATATATATATATATATATATATATATATATATATATATATATATATATATATATATATCAGGCTTTTATTAAAATACACTAAAAAGAGAAAAATAATTTATTGAGACGCCAGGATTTTCTTACGATTAATCACGTCAACAAAAATAAAAGCCTGGGCGCCAAAAAATGGAAGGAAATGCTACAAGAGAGGAGAAAATATATTTCTTTTCTTGTTCATTTCACTCCAGGTTTGGCGCCCACGCTTTTATTTTTGTAGACATGATTCATTGTAAGATTCTCTTGGTGTCTCAAAAAATAATTTTTCAACTTTTTAGTGCATTTTAATTAGTGTGTTTTGATTTTTTCCCTTTTAAGTCTCATCTAACATATGATTTGATCTATTAAGTTTTTTTTTTTTTATGTTGTGACGTTTTGTTGATGAAATCATATGCGCATTGTAAGCCTGTCAGATTTCTATCGTTCCTCCGATCCAAAGCATGTATTCCTTCTCCAACTATTTTTTTTTTTTTAATCTATTAGAAGGTCAAACTGCTAAGGTGAAATGACTAAGAAGGACGACCAGAAAGAAAGTCATTCTACAGTTAACTAAAGAACTTAACCTTTAGTTTAATATCAGTAAAACTTAAAGTTGCCATACTGAAATTCAAGTATGGTAGCAAGGAACCAAAGAACCAATAGAATTCAACAGCAAATTAAAGAAGAGCCATTTTCGATTCATTCGACGACGAACGTTCAAAAATTCGATGTGACTGTCATCCTGCGCAAGAAATTAGGTGCCCTGTAGTTCAGTCAAGCAATGTCTGAGGTGAAAATTGCATATGATTTTTTTTTTTCGTATATTTCGTAATAAATTCTGAAGTGAATTTAGAGAGATTTTATCATAATTAGAATGACTTTAACTCAGAAACACTATTGACATCCAGTGATGCAGAACAGGATGGTATCATGAGTATACAGGGTGCAGATAACATTTCCATTATGATTTAGCAATCTCTCTCTCTCTCTCTCTCTCTCTCTCTCTCTCTCTCTCTCTCTCTCTCTCTCTCTCTCTCTCTCTCTCAAGATATTGTAGTCTAATCTACAATACTCTCTTTGTCGTAGGGTATATAAAAATATGGCGGACTCCTTGTGTATTTGTGTGTGTGTTTGTGTGTTGATATACTCTGTTGACTACGAATGCAGAGGGAGGAGTGAGGAGAGTTTGCAGGCACCTCACGAAGAGTCTAATCCCGCTTCATTGAAGTCGTCTCGGCAATAATCTATCAGCGTCTGCCTCCACACAACTTTCGTGACCCGAGGAAATGACCTGAGGAGGGTTCGTCTTTCGAAGGACGAGGTCGCAAACGTTTCCCCTCATTCTTCGTCGATTGGAAGCGAGGAACCTCCACTCCTTATGATTTTGTGGAGCCATTTTCCCCGAAGCTTTTGAACCATTATTGCTCGTCTTCTTCCAGTGCCACTTACTCATGTAACTTTGATCTGAGTCATTGCATAAAACGCAATTTTATTTTTACGGAAATTTGCGAAATGTTCTCTACTCTTTGAGAATTACGTACCCTTGTGATTTCGTGAAGTAAATTAATCGTTAAGTCTTGCGATTTAATGATTTGATTTGAGTTTTTCTCTTTCATGAGACGTTTTTTGAATTGTACTTATATCCAGTGTCACATGATCAATGGTGTCCTGCTGTGGATTTTATGAAGTAAGCTTAATTAATTAGCGTAATTGATTTTTTGGAACGGAGCTGTAGTAATTTCGATGCAGATTATATTTCATTAATTATGACTCTCTCTCTCTCTCTCTCCTCTCTCTCTCTCTCTCTCTCTCTCTCTCTCTCTCTCTCTCTCAGGGTTTTAGTGTGATCTATATACTCTTTTTTTTAACCATTTTATAGACATGAGCAATTATTCTCTCTCTCTCTCTCTCTCTCTCTCTCTCTCTCTCTCTCTCTCTCTCTCTCTCAGGATTTTAGTGTGATCATTTCATTAGCATGAACAAATATTCAGTCGGCAGCGTAATTTCTTCTTCATTACTTCTTTATCTGTGTGATCGATTTATTTTATTTTTCTGAAGACAAATATTGCAAGCAGTTCATTAGCATGAAAAATTATTCAGAAAGAGACAAAGGAAACCTCCCCCCACCCCACGAACACACACACACCCACGATCTCAATCGTGGTCATTAATCCCTGGAGCCTTTTTTCATATATTTTCTTCCACTTATACCACTCTGCAATGTAATTCCTTCATCATTACATCTTTCTCCCTTTTTTCTGCTCTTGTTTCAAGTCTTCGCTTTCATCATCTTTTTCTCTTTTCCTCATCGCTAGTGTGGCGTATTTACACTCTTGATTGGAATGCCCTGTGGTTTGGTTTTTTTCAAATTCTTTTAATTATTTGACACTTTGATGTGATCATTATTTATCGCCCTCTGCCAGTACATTTGTTAAATATTTCATTTCTCTGGGGAGTGCGTGGTTATAGTTTTACAATGTCGTATCATACCCGTTTGGAGTTTTTCTTGGAGGGGTTCTTTTGTACAGAGATGCGATTATTTTTTTTTTATGCGAAAAGCTGTAATTATTTACTGGAATCGCACGCACGTCTTCATCATATGTTGGGCAGCTTTTGAACGTTGATTAAAATCATAAATAATAATACCGAGGAAAATTTATGTTATGACAGAGAGAGAGAGAGAGAGAGAGAGAGAGAGAGAGAGAGAGAGAGAGAGAGAGAGAGATAATCCGTCTTTAATATTTTTTCAAAATTTTCTTTTTATTGGCATTGTGGTACCATCTTTGCATTGGTTTAGGTTAAAAGAATCTCTTGGGATGGCAGTTCTTTTAACTGCATGAGTCAGAGGTAATGTGAAAATTGCAGACTCATTGAGTGACTGCAGGATCTTTGTTATCTTTGTTATTAATGAATGTAAATTCCAATTACATCGATGTCACTTGCTAAATCTTGAAGCACGATTTTTTTTTTTTATTTTTTGCGAGTTGTTATTTCCTTCTCTCTCTCTCTCTCTCTCTCTCTCTCTCTCTCTCCAATGATATCTTTTGCAATTTAAACGAGCGTATACATACACGCATATATATATATATATATATATATATATATATATATATATATATATATATATATATATATCACATATCCACAGCTGAAAAAATAATAGACAGGTGTAGGTCCTGACCGGTTTCGGCTTTATTTTCAAGCCCATTGACAAGCGAATTATAATCATATCAATTATATGAACTATATATTATATATATATATATATATATAATATATATATAGATAACATATATATAGATTACATTATATATACACCATTACAAGTATTTATTGCTAACAATGGTACTGGGACTTTATGGACACCCTGTATATCTATACATATGAATATAATTATGACTGCACTTGAGTAAATTAAGCGTAATTACAATTTAGTGCAGTCTTTGATGAATGGACGTATGTAATTTACTGTCCTGAACGGAATAAGCCGTTCGATCCCAGATTACCAAATGGCTGATTTTTCGCAACAGCACTAATAAATCCGTATCACATAATAGGTTAATGTTTAAAAAGCTGGATTTTCCCGCTCGGAGCTCTAATCTCACAATTTATATTCGTCTATCCTTCTCAAATCGCTAAATAAAAAATAAAAAATAGATAAAAAGGTGTATATTCCATTCCACATCTTCACTTACAATATCATCTCTGACAAAATATATGAAATTATCAAATATTCCACTTTTTTCAAAGTTTTAAACAAATCGAAATCTGGCGATTTTTCAACTAAATCTCCATCAAACATTCCACATTGCACGCATCCTCTCTCTCTCTCTCTCTCTCTCTCTCTCTCTCTCTCTCTCTCTCTCTCTCTCTCTCTCTCTGAAGCTATACATCACAAACAGGAAGATTTCTAGATCTCTATGAAGGCCATCAATCTCCTCTCTCAGCATATTTTTTCCTCTCCTTCATTTCCAATCCCAACGTTCGCTAAAGGAACGAATCGATGATTTCGATAAAGCAAAGAAAACTGGGTCTTTTCAATTCACATCAGTCTCTTTCATAGAAAAAAAAAATCTTATGACTCCAATATTTACACCAATTCGCTAAAACAAATAATTGGTCTTCATTTCTATCCCAGTTTGCTTCACACAGGAGCATACCCATTCAAAATCAATTAGGCTTGAGGGAATGATAAATAGAGGATGTCATAATTCAGCGGATTTTAACACATCCATGATATTCATATTTAAGATAAATTACTTCACAGCTTTGAAAAGTGACCTCTCTCTCTCTCTCTCTCTCTCTCTCTCTCTCTCTCTCTCTCTCTCTCTCCAGTGTCATCGTTGCATTTCTGATTCATAGTCTAATGAAGCCTTATTCATGAATACCTCACGAATCAGTCAGTAATCCAGCTTCAGCCAAATAGTCGCAGCATGACTATAATTCATCGCATCCACACTAATACCCAAGAGCGGTATTCACAGATCATCCCCGTGTGTGTGTGTGTGTGTGTGTGTGTTTGGGGTAGGTGGGGGGGTTAGTGCCGTCAGTGCACCATTGCGGCGTCCCTTAGGTCCCTAGCAGCAACCCCTTCCATTCCTTTTACTGTAGTACCTCCGTTCATAGTCTGTCTCTTCCATCTTGCTATCCACCCTTTCCTAACGTTTGTTTCATAATGCAACTGCTTTGAGGTTTTTCTTCCTCTTGTTTCACCTTTCAAACGTTTCTATTCCCAATTTCCCTTTCAGCTCTGAATGACCTCATAGGTCCCTGCGCTTGGCCTTTGCCCTAAATGCTATATTCTATTCAGAGGTCATGATAATTTGATTGAGGTTTTACAATAGTTATCTCATGTTAAAGAATATATTTGGCTCCTGAAAGGTTTCACCGAATACGAAAGACTATAGTTTAGAGTTATTCTTAATTAATAAGAAACGCGAATTCCTCTTTTCCGTCGCCTGTTTGATAATGATCAAAATGTTGTTTTCGATTTCTCAGTTTTATTTTTCTTTCTTTTTCTTGTTTCGAGTTTTTTCTTCGACGATGTTGCAGTCATTTGATTAGCAATGGCTAGTAGTGCTTTTTCGAAAACGTTTTATCAGAATAATTGACGTAGTTAATGTCATAGTTTCAAGTTTTGCTTCGTGTTCATTTTTTTTTTATCTTGTTTGTTCCTGCATATTATTTGCTTATTAACTTTTACCTGTATTGTGTCTTTTTGTCTTTTTTGTCACGTTGAATGGTTCGTTTTCAAGAGTTTCCATAATAGTCTGTATGTGTGGGTGCGGGGAGGGGAGGGGAGGAGATTATTCCTTTAATTGGATAATTCTTTGATAACTTAATCTTTCTTAACCTTTCTTAACGTGGTGACAGTGGAGTAGCTGCTCGTTTTTAAATGTTATATTTCACAGGTTTATTTGCATTTGTTTGAATTCGGTGCAGGTTCACCCATCTGATTGGAATTCTTCAGGCTTTGAAACTTGCCAGTCGCTCTTCCAAATAAATCCTGTCCACTATTTCCGGTTCTCGCTATTCACAAGAAATCTCTCATGGGATAGGTTATGCGCTTTAGTTTTTTGTAGAAGAAAACTATTGAGATGGCTTTGTTTGTCCGTCATCAGATCTTAAAAACTACTGAGGGTAGAGGGCTGCAATTTGGTATGTTGATCATCCACCCTCCAGTCATCAAACATACAAAATTGCAGCCCTCTAGCCGCAGTCGTTTTTATTTTATTTAAGGTTAAAGTTAGCCATGATCGTTGCCTTTATTATACGCTGTACGGAAAATTCGATTGAGCTGAATCATGGACTGTTAATTGTTCCCACCCTAAAATGAATTGTTCAAGTTTAGTTGCCAATATCTATAGTAATGGTGTATATTATTCCGGTAATTGTAATTACAGGAAGTAGTAAGATAGAGAAGTATACGCCCAAATTTACATTTCTCTTTAGCAAATTTTTATCAACTTTTGCTAGATTTACCTTTCGGGAAAATTTTCATGAAAATACATTTTTTTTTTTTTTTTGCACTACGCTGCTTACACAAACCGAAACAAAAAATATCATCTTGTGAGAGCTAATAAGTGATGTTCACTTAAATCTTTTAAGTAGGTTCCAAGAACGCATGTTATTCTTCTAGCAACTTGGACGATTATGATATTGAATATTGGCAATTAGACAGAGCTCTTTTCTAAGTTTCTTACGTATATATATATATATATATATATATATATGTGTGTGTGTGTGTGTGTGTGTGTGTGTGTGTATGTATATACATATATGTATGTATGTATGTATCAGTCCTTCGTCAATGGCTTGGAAATAAAGTCGAAACCGGTCAGGACCTACACCTGTGGATATGTGTGAAAAATGAAGCGCGTGCTAAAGTGATTATAATCATATATATTATATATATATATATATATATATATATCATATATATATATATATATACCTACCGTTATATGGGTGGGTGTGTGTGTGTGTATAAAGTCATCGCCTGTAAAGCCGCCTGTCATTCATCTCTCTTTCCTGTGATTTATCAACCACGAATCTCCCCTCACCTTCAGGGTCCCTTCTCATAGTTGTCTTCCAAGTAGTTCTGGGCCTTCCGACTCTTCTGGTGCTCACAGGAGTCTAGATAACACTATTCACTTACTATTCTCTTGGTGTTTGTGAAAAGGACGCACTATATCTCCCTTTCATCATCTCATCTGCATACGGAACATACGCCATTTCCCTCATGGCGCCATTTTCTGCTCTATTCTTGCCATCTGAATCCTAGTCTATCCTGCCACCCGCTCCCCTAGGGCGGTAGTGCTGTTATATATATGTGTATGTGTGTGTGTATGTATGTATGTATTTATATACACGTGTATATCAGTTGTGTCGCCTTTACACGTGTGACCTTTACATGAAAATCTTCATCTACATATTCATTCACTTTGCTTTGGGAATAACTTCAATATTTTCCCTTGGTTATAAGCTGTTGCGAAGGTAAAATGAATCCGACATAAAGAAGGGCTTGTGACTCTCTCTCTCTCTCTCTCTCTCTCTCTCTCTCTCTCTCTCCAATGATCTCCTTTCCCTTTTACCCTGCATCCGCAGCGTCCACAAGAGCTCTCTCTCTCTCTCTCTCTCTCTCTCTCTCTCTCTCTCTCTCTCTCTCCAATGATATCCTTCCCCTTTTACCTTGAATCCACAGCGTCCAACAAGAGCTCTATCCAGTGTCCAACAAGAGGTTCTCTCTCTCTCTCTCTCTCTCTCTCTCTCTCTCTCTCTCTCTCTCTCTCTCTCTCATGAGGTGGGCACATAATCCAGCTTCATTGAACACATCATAGCAAGTCCATTATCCTCTGCTCCACACACCTTTCCCTGATTGGAGGAAATGACCCCAGGCTTCGTGGTTCCGAGGACGTGATTCTAAACTCAATATGAATGTTTCCTTTTCATTCTTCGGGCGAACTTGAAAAAGCGCCCTTTCTCGGAATTTGAGGACGCATTATATTTATGGTGTTTGTAAGATGCAGCGCTGTTTTTGCGTCCTCGTTTGTGTATATGTGTGTGTGTCTGTGTACATGTGATGTTATAAGGGTTTAAGCTTAGTATTCTTACTTGCGAGAGAAGGTACTTTCGATATTTCGAGAAACGTGTTTTGGTTTCTTTTCATTTTGAGAAAAATATCTTTCGTCGTCTAGACGTGAAACACAAAACCTCCTCTTGGGATTTCATAAAAACCACCAATACTTTTCTTATGGATGAAACCTCCCTTTATTTCTTTTGATTTTGGGGGAAATATCTCGAGTCGTCTAGACATGAAACATAAAACCTCCTCTTGGGATTCATAAAAACCGACTATATTTTTCGTATATGAAACGTACCTTTGCTTCTCTACTTAATGAAACAGCGAAATTAATAACGACTTGCCCGAAAGGCTCGAAGCCAATCTTACTCTGGATTTCAAAGCTGATGTTCATAATCAAATGTTAATTATGTTGCAAATTAGTTTGCGGAACAATTCAAAACCCATTGTTGGTAGACTGGGAAGCAAATGGAGAGTGAGCTTCCTTTCAGGGAGGGAAGTAAATGAAGGGATTAATTATGCGTTAGGTATCTCTTGCCTTTGGATTATTATGGAATAATGGATTCGTTTTAATAACTCCGTTAGATTTTCGATTACCATCTTGCTAAGGTTTATGTTACTTGTATTATGAAGGTTTATGTTACTTCTATTATGAAGGATGTATCATTATATATAAATAGTTCTGAAGTATTACGCTTAAATTTTACTCGATGATTATGTGGTTTGGAAAGATGAAACTATAATAATGTATACATAAAATGAATTTATTCACACCAAGCAGGGTATTAGCAAAAGGTGCTTTCCTCTTAGATAGATATTTTTAATTTTTGAAAATAAAAAAAGGTTATTTGCGAGTTTGATATCTGTTGTGCGTAGTTTATCGACGTAGTAACATTGACGTGTATAAAGTTGACGGGTGAAAGTTCTCAGTTAATAAATTTCCCTCAAGTCTGAATTTTATATGATAATATATATATATATATATATATATATATATATATATATATATATATATATATAAATATATAATACTACTACAAAGCAGAGTGCTTGCATAAGTTTCAATTCACAAGTATAAATTAGCTCATCAATGTCTCATAAAGAATGCCTGTCTCGAAATGCATTAAGAGAAACTTCATATATAAGGAAGATAAAAGGCCCATAAAACACATTTTTATGGGCCTTTTATCCTTATTATATATGAAGTTTCTCGTAATGAATTCCGAGACAGGCATTCTTTATGAGACCATGATGAGCTAATTTATACTTGTGAATTAATATGTATGCAAGCAAACTTTGCCGTGTAAAACTATATATAAAATTTAATATATCTATATATAATATAATATTATTAATTTATATGTTTATTATAATATAATATAATTTACATATACATATCTTATATATTAATTAATATTAAATATATATAATATAATATATATTATAAGTTTTATCGTACATTACAAAGTATTCGAGTGTTTTTTATGATATTTCAGTTGTTATACGCTAGAATTTCCTTTGACGATTAAATGCAAAGGCTTTGGCTGCAGGATGTATGCAGAGACGATGCTCCATTTATATGCAGTTATTTCCCTTTTAGTTGCAGAGAAAATATCCTTGTTAAATATGAAAGCATTGCCTTTGGATTGTCTTCCATAAGAAACTGAAACACTCAAAGGTAAGAATTTATGGCAATTATTATAACCTCATCCCAATATTATAATTCGTTTTGTTTTGTTTCCTTTGTTTACCTTTTCCTGTATGATCTCCCCTGTTAATCTTTGTTATCATCATCGTGCTGATCCAGCTTGTAATTGGATGTCTCTTCGGCTCCATTATTACTTTTTCCTATTCGTTTGATGCGTTGACCTTAGCGAAAACATTCGGTAAAAACGCTCATTTGCTCATGGAACATTTTCTATTAGCTTCTGGTACGTTTTCTGTTAGCTTTCACTTGCTTTTTGCGAGCATTCTGTCTCTGACAAGGACCAATATATTTGCGGAGAAGGACTGGATGCATTTGCGCAATTTCTAGACATACCAGCTGTAAATATCTGTTTACACGCGCACACACACACTTACACCTTACAAATATAAATATTATAAAGTTCAACGTATTTGGGCAGTGAGTGGTTTGGATTGCATGTTACATAGATTTATATATATAATATATATATATATATAATATTTTATATATATATAGGATATATTTATATATAGATATATATAAACTATGTATGTTTATTTCAAGTGCCAAAGGTTTTGTCTTTTGACGTTATGAGAAGTTGCTCCTCAAAATCATCCAGTCGTTTTGAGTTTGTTTATGTTGTAAGTTCACTAGGGTATACGAAATTACTGCTTGTGTGTGTGTGTGTGTGTGAGAGAGAGAGAGAGAGAGAGAGAGAGAGAGAGAAGAGAGAGAGAGAGAGAATTGATGCCAAGCTTCTCTCCCTTCGTATTCATAGTCTGTAGCGAGAGGATTCTGAAGCCTCTCACGAGGCGACTAATCTTGCATCATTGAACTCGTCACTCTAAGACTCCGCTTCTATCTTCTGCCTCCGCGAAACTTTCCATGACTGGAATAAATGACCCAAGAGCTCGTGATCGGCAAGACGTGGTTCCAAAGTTTCCAGAAACTTTGTTATTCTCATTTTACGTGATTTCGCAGCCAGATATATTTCTTGTTATTTATTTGTAACTAGTCGCGCCGCCATCAGGAAAGTTTCTAGAACTTGATGTCATTTTCCGTGATTCCAGATGGGAATTAAATGGAATGTGAAACATTGTAAGTTAGTGGAATATTCCCTGTCATCATTTCAGAAAACTTGAAGCATTGCCTTCGCTATTGTAAAAACTCGCTGTGCCATTATTTCCATAAGCGGTATGAAATTCAAATACATCATTAATGACCTCGATGCTTTTAAATTGCTAAAATCGTGTAAGTAGAATATTAGGGATGTTATCATACACCAATTGTCGTTAAGATGCCTATGGAGTTTATGATTGACGAGAGCCCGATAGTCAAGTTTCTTTTTATGTGAAAGTTTGTACAATTAACACCCATTAATCAAGGCTTTTTATTTTTAATCGTTGAGGAGTTCCTCTGAGTTATGTGTAACTTTTTTTGTTTGTCGAATTACGACCATCTGATTAGGAAGAATTATAGAGGAAAGTTTTCTAGGACAGTCCAATCGCAGTAATTGTCTTGATAGATTGGGACAGCTTTTCCGTGTTTTATTTGTAATTTTAGTATATTTTCTTGTGTTTGTTTCTGTTCCCTTTTTCTAATATGTCTCTTTTTATGTGTTGTGTCTTAGCTGCATAATTCATTGATTGTTTATATTCTCTCTCAGCTTCCTGAACCTTTCGTGTGGCTGTTTGGGTTCCCATTTTTGGATATTTTTACTAATGTCTTAACTATTTTTTTTTTTTCGTACTTTGTACGAAGAGATTTTAATAGATTACATGCATGCTCTTTGTATTTTAACTTGCCCGCATGCAATATGTATATATACATATACTCGTACACATATATATTATATATATAGTGTATATGTGTACGTATAATGTTAGCAAATGCAAGCCTGTAGAATAAAATTATTTTGCGTATGGGCACGTAAGCATTCTAAACATAGTACTTAAACAAATATACATGCATTACGTCCTTAAGTGCTTTCATTGGTATAAATAGGTTATGTCCTGGAACTTGTAGTTCTGTTAAGTTACTGTCAGTGTACGCTGCTCTCTTCTGTTTTATTATAAGCCAATGATGTTTTCGTATTATTCATTTTGCAGTATAATGATAGGTTTGTGAGGTTAAAAGCACACACACACACACACACACACACACACACACACACATATATATATATATATATATATATATATATATATATATATATATATATATATATATATAATATATATGATCCCTTATCAGATGATCGTTTTGTGGAATCACCAGTCTATATAGGATGGGTTGTGATGAGTAGGGCAATTATGTGTACCCATTTGCCTATCGTGTTGTTAGGAAAATAATTGTTCATCTGCATGTAGGTAAAAGTGATGGAAGAGGAAACTGTGTGGGTCGTATGTGCCTAGCGTTTTTCAATGCTGGCAATTTGCTGAATAAGACAGATGACAGAAAGATTAATATGGGTGGAGCATCGTCAATTTCGACGCGGCGAGAGAGTGTCGACGAAATGTTGATAATAGAATAGTTGCGTTAGGAACGTTTAACCTTTGAAAATAAAGGGTAAATGAAAATCAGGAAGTTGAAATATTCAGTATTGTGGATGGTGGAAGAAAGAGGGCGTTTTGATTTCAAGAGATGTTTGAGAGTCAATATTAAAAGATTTGGTAGGATTAGAGAACAGTTACAAAGTCAGTAAGGCATAAGATGTTTTTCGGTAAGTGGTTAGCATTAGATGAGAACGGTGTCTTTGAAAGCCAGGGTCTTAGCTTATGAAGGGATTTTAGCACCACTTGAGAAGCCCAAGTTCCAAAGCATACAAGGATTGTAGAGCCACTCGTTTCCAAAAGTGTGGATGCTGAATGCAAATTAAAATAAAAAGTTTAAAGCTTTCTAAGAAATTAAATCTGATGCTATGACTGTTTAAAAATACGCCGTACAAAGATGCGTCAACACTGCAGGAAACCATTTCATGAACACACGTCGCTGAATTATCCTTCTATTTTTCAGTTCACGTTCTGCACCACCAAACTGGTCAATTGAAATTCTGTATTTTTCCACTCACTCAGTGATCGATTTTCAATCCCCACTGGGCCTTGTTACCGCGCACGATTGATCGTAACATTGCAGCTAATTTTATGTTATGACACTTTGTGCATTTTGCTTGCTCGTTTAAATGTCAGGTTTTTCATTACATGGAATGGAAATCTCTTATTGAATTTGTTTTTTTTATGTCTCTATATGAAATGGAAATCTCTTATTAAATGTTGGTGTTTTATCACTATATGAAATGGAAATCTCGTATTAAATATGGTTTTTTGTCACTGTATGTAATGCAGATCTCTTATTAAATGTTGGTTTTTTGTCACTATGAAGTGGAAATGCATTATTGAATATGGTTTTTATAGTCACTTTATGAAATAAAAATCTCTTATTAAATAGTTTTTTGTTATTATAAGAAATGGAAATCTTCTAAAACTTTGGTTGTTTGTCACTATATGAAATAGAATCCTCTTATTAAATTTTGGCATTTTGGTCACTCTATGAAAAGCAGATCTCGTTTATTTCCTATTTGTTTCATGAAATTGAAAACAAAATTAGTTGTGCTGGGAATCGTGTGATCTCGTTTCAAGGAGTCGAAGTACTTGTCTCGTGATGTTTCTCAACTTGTTCTCATTTTCATAAAATTATGTGTACTATCTTCTTAAATTTTGGTGTATATGCAAGACAGAAAATTTGAAGTAGATTTCACTAGGACCCAGGTAAGTTTGTGACAGTTTACGAAATGTATCCTCAGTTCTCTGGACCTGATACGTGAAGCATTTTCCCATGATTTCGGGAAACGTGGAGTCATAGTTTGAAATAACACATCTTCTATTTCTAGTAGTTTTAATTTTTTTTATTCTCTTACCATGGATTGGAAAATACGTCACTGTTTAATATTAAGGTAATGATAAAATTTTTAATAATGACGTCAAACTAAACTCTCATTATGTACTTAAAGTTAGTTTAATGTTGAACAAAAACTAAATGCCAGTAAATTAAATTTATGTCGAGTGAAATGAAGGGTTTTCCTCTTAGACGTTTTTAATATTAAATTAAAGATGAAAGATTCTGTCTCGGCCAAATGTATTTTTGAAGATCTGTTCGATATGAAATGTGGGACGATAATTAAAACTTTTCATTATTTTTCCTCGCAGAAATTCCAGGTCTTTCGTCAGCCGTTTGTATTATTTAAACATTGCTTCGGTATTGCAGTTGTCGAATTGCAAGATCATGCGTCGAGTGGTGACTGTATTAATTTCGATTCTTTTTTTTTTGTAGATTTTTTTTCGTTTACATTTTTCATTATCAATAAATATTTTCCAGAGTTGGTTTTATCATGTGTTGTTTATCCTTCCGCTAGATCGACCTGTTTTGTACTTACAATTCTTCGTCATTCTTTATTACACTATATACAAAATAATTTGTCCAAGGTTTTTTCACTCAAAATATAGCTATTCATTGAACAAATTTGCGCCTGGCTTTGTCTTTTCGATTCTATAATACTCCTAGGATATATCAGTATCCCCTTCATTAGTTATTGAATTTATTTAGCTGCATATTTTCATTTCTTGTCATTTGAATTTATTTTAATACACTTTTTATTCATGTTTTCCCTGCTTGACAATTTGCTACTCTTTTTGACTGGTTTTATGTAGATATAACAACAGTGTGAATAATGATCTTCCTAAATATGAAGGCACTGTCTGCATGTGTAATATTCACATACCTATTATAAACTGAACCACTTATTGATGGTTGGTATTCACTTCTAATCAGATCTATATATGTTAGATATACGAGTTATAAATTGTAGGTTACACACAAGCCTGTATCGTTACTACTTACATAGTTATGTTTAATGCACTCATATGTTTGTGTACGTTATACAAACGCATATGTTTGTGTACATTATACACACATGCATATAATGGATTAGATATACGTGCTATTGTAAGTTTCAAACGCCTGTGTCCTTAATACATGTACAGATATATTTAATACACTCATTTTTGTGTGTACATTATACACACTTTAGCATATAGTGGATTGTTATCCTCTCATACTCAGTAAACACACTAGCTCACATCCCATTTCAGTACGATCACATAAACACATACAGATGAACATGCGCATTTCGTGAACGTGTTTGTGGACAGTGTGTACCGTACACATATTCTCATTCGTCAGTGGGAAAAAAAAAAATAGAGCATCACCACGACGTCACTGCCAAATGACCAGTGACCTTCAAGGATCTAATCCCAAGGCAAAACAGCCG
>NC_061102.1:20579201-20604201 GCF_015104395.2 Macrobrachium nipponense
TGTTAGTTATTCGTAGCAATTTGTAAGACGCATGTTAGTTATTCGTAGCAATTTGTAAGACGCATGTTAGTTATTCGTAGCAATTTGTAAGACGCATGTTAGTTATTCGTAGCAATTTGTAGGACGCATGTAAGTTATTCGTAGCAATTTGTAAGACGCATGTTAGTTATTCGTAGCAATTTGTAAAACGCTGGCTACTTACTGATTCGTAGCAATTTGTAAGACGCTGGCCACTTACTTATTCGTAGCAATTTGTAAGACGCTGGCCACTCATTCGTTCTAGAACCTTTTTCATTTTTTAATATTTGTTCTTCAAAAAACTTTTGATTAACCTTATTCATTATCAGAGCGACTGCCTTGATATCTACAGTTATACTAAGATCAAAGTTTTCACATAAGTAATATCGACCATGTTTAATTTCCACCTTTCATCAACGACTTCTGTTCAAGTTTCATTGCCTCCAGGCGTCGCCTCCCTTGAGCATCCGTTGAAAAATGACTGATTAAAATTTTAATGATTATCCCTTTGACGATCCGTGGAGAAATAACTGATTGAGATTTTATGATTATTATACCCCCTTTGAAGTCTTCGACCCTCTGGCGAACTCGAGACTGAACCCTCCGTTTCCCCCGAAAAACTTCCGGTAATTAAAATGCATCTTTGATGTCATTGTTCTGCCAATAAGATGTATTTATTCGCTCGTATTCAATGTTGATGGATGGATGTCTGTCGCTGTGGTTTTCCGGATATTGCCTTCTAGTTGTTCGCTCGTTGTTATGCAGTGATATATTGGTGGCATTTATGAGTTATTACTTCGGGGACGTGTAGATTTCACCCGGCGAATTTTCCAGTTCTGTTCGTCATGTTGTTTTTTGTTTATGAATAATGATAGTTTGTATTATTATTATTATTATTATTATTATTATTATTATTATTATTATTATTATTATTTTGTTCAATTACTTTTCTAGGTCCAATGTACAGTAATGAAATGCTTTTCACAGTGAAGACTCACTGAAAATACTTTTTGCATTTACAGCGAAACTCAAAATATGGTTAAGATGCTCTTTTGCATTTAGAAATAGAATTGATACTTCTGAAGATAAAGTGATAAGGAATTTTTTTTACTTATTGTTAAAAGATTGAGAGAGAAATATTTGTTTAAACGATACTTATATATATATATATATATATATATATATATATATATATATATATATATATATATATATATATATATAGTATATAAATATATATACATATAATATATATACATAACATATATATATATATATATATATATATATATATATATATATATATATAATTTGCTCCTAAGATTGTTTATAATAACAAACTCAGCATATCTACTAATACATACTTTAAATTACATTTCCCCTAAAACTTTTATCGCGAATATTTAAAGAACTGTAGTTTATCAGTATAGGAAAGATTGAGTGAAAAAGACTACGTATTACAGATTTAGCTGCCAGTAAACAAAGACTATTGATGTGGTTTAATGTCATTTTATTTTTTTATCTGTCGTGAAATTGTCAAAACCAGAGCAGCCTGAATGTAAATTGTCTAATAGATCTCTCTCTCTCTCTCTCTCTCTCTCTCTCTCTCTCTCTCTCTCTCTCTCTCTCTCTCAGATATCAGCGCTGGATGGCGTTCCAGGCCCAGCCATGTGGCCGAAATTTCATTCATTCATTTAAACTGATAAGGCCTTTCAGGTTTGAGCGACCTCTCTCTCTCTCTCTCTCTCTCTCTCTCTCTCTCTCTCTCTCTCTCTCTCTCACACACACACACACACACACACACCTACTTAGATAACTATCTTCCCCTCCAAAAAAGAATCGGTGCTCTCTCGACCTAAGTAGTGAATCATGCACGCAGTCGTTAAACGACTGTTGTGTACTGTCACAGCTAAGGCGTAGAGAGGCGTGAGTGTTCATTGCTCCTGTCAAATGTGTATCCCACTAATGGAACCATTTTTGAGATTTCCCTCATTGGACGAACTCTTTCTCCTTCTCAAATTTGGATATACTCTCTCTCTCTCTCTCTCTCTCCTCTCTCTCTCTCTCTCTCTTGCAATCCAAAGCATTCCAAAGCAAGCCCTGGTTCTGAAACTTGGACACTAATTTACGCGGAATGTGGTTCATGATATATTGTTCGAATTGTTTAGAATGACATCAGCTTAGAGAATTATATTGTTTAGGTAAAAGAGAATTTCTTGTTTAGGTAAATTTCAAGTAAGGCATAAAATTTGAAACGTAAATGGTTAGGGATATGATTTATCAAGAGACAGGAGTCATGAGAATATGACTGTTAATGAATATTGATTTATTTGTGGTTGGGAAATGAATGATGATTAGTGTACGGGAAAAGGCTATTAAGTGAACTGATTGGTCAAGCAAGATTTTGATGAATTCATGAAGGGATATATATATATATATATATATATATATATATATATATATATATATATATATATATATATATATATGTATATATATATATATATATATATATATATGTATATATATATATATATATATATATATATATATATATATATATATATATATATAGAGAGAGAAGAGAGAGAGAGAGAGAGAGAGAGAGAGAGAGAGAGAGAGAGAGATCTTACATCATATCTCAGGATTTATTCATTTTGCTGTTAACTACAGCATTTTGGTTGGCACATTTGAACATATGTATTCACTTATATAAATCGGAAACCTAATTAAAAGAAATTAGCCCTTTTTATTGGTCATATATTTTCGAAATCAAATTTCATTTGTATGCAAATTTGAATTGAGCGCGGAAATTTTATTGGTTGTTTAATTAGTCTTTTAATTTCCCCTCCCCCTCATTTGCATACGATCCCCCCCATTCCTTTTTAATTGCCCCTTTTATAAGAATTCGTTTCAGCTTTATTCATAGAATTTCTTGGGATCCAATTAACATGTAACTTAAGTTTTATTAGGTAGAGATCGAGACGGCTTCCTCTGATGCTGTGATGCTCCTGGATGCGTTTCGGTTCGTTTGGAAAACAAAATGAAATGTGATCATAAAGGCAAGAGATTCGGATGGCAATCTCATTTCTCTCGTGTGAGTGTGTGTGTGTAAATGCAATTTTTCATACGTTTACAAAATGAAAATGTATATCTTAGTTTTACCAGACCACTGAGCTGATTAACAACTCTCCTAGGGCTGGCCCGAAGGATTAGATATTTTTCACGTGCCTACGAACCAACTATACTCTGTTTTTTTCCATCTGTCCACCCGCCTGTGGTGTTTTTGTATGGTAACACTGCGTCCCGGGCTTTAGATAGTTACATTCAGCTTACATTCAACGATTATAGTAATATCCTATTTCGAATATGAACGGTGTAATTCGCGTACAGTAAATTATTAAAACACTTTTCAGTTGCAAATGTACACCCAGATATACTTTTATTTACCTAAAACTTACACTAGCGTAACTATCTAAAGCCCGGGACGCAGTGTTACCATACAAAAACACCACAGGCGGATGGACAGATGAAAAAAAACAGAGTATAGTTTCGTAGCAACAGGACCTACAGCTTATTGTGGGATCCGAGGGATCCGAACCACATTATATTACGAAATGAATTTCTGTCACCAGAAACAAATTCCTCTGATTCCGCGTTGACCGAGCGGGGAATCGAACTTTGGACCACCAGATTGGTATGCGAGCGCGAAAACCCACCCGTCCAATGAGTACTCTTAATTTTATGTATACGTATGTACCTAGGGAATGAATTTTAATGTATAGATTATGTATGTTCCTCCACATATCAATACATTTTTGCATATATATTTATTTCTGGTCAGCTGTCAGTTAATTTATGACTTACCGTTACCTCATGCATAAAAACCAACTTTGAGAATTATAGTTTAAATATTTGTTAATGATCACGGGGATATATTAACATTGAAACCCTTTGTTGGAATCAGGAAAAATATTAATTCAATATTTTTGATAAACTCTCGAAACAAAAGATTTATGAGACCCTGATTTACACGAGTTGCTATGTTTGTTTTGTAATAATGTAGGCATTATTAAATGAACGTGTCATTCAATTTAGTTTAGTGGATTTCATATTAAAGAGGTCATACCTTTTCCAGAAATAAAAACGACTTTTATTTTTGCAAAAATCTTATGGTTTTAGAAGATTCATTTCTTGCACCTTGTTCGAGCACGTAGCTATTAGAAGTTCTTTATTGAATTTAAGTTATGTGTTTTGTGAAAGAAAAGGGGTGATACGTCGCTTAGAAAGTAAATGTCATTTTGAAAACATTGTAGCTCTACTCTCCCTAAAAACAGTCACGTAAAAGAAAGCTCTCAAAGGTACGTTCATTTTGCGTATATACTGTACTTACACAAATGCCACTGGTGAGATAGCGCGGGCCCTAGACTCGAAAACGATGGACTGTTGTTACAAAAGCAATAATATATATATATATATATATATATATATATATATATATATATATATATATATATATATATATATATATATATATATATATATATATATATATAAAGGTAATGCCACGGAGGAAAATGCAAAGACCAGAATTGCAAAGATCTTTTGGTCTACACGACCCTTTACTTGATTTGATTATATGGTGTTTTTACGTTGCATGGAACCAGTGGTTATTCAGCAACGGGACCAACGGCTTTACGTGACTTTCCGAACCACGTCGAGAGTGAACTTCTATCACCAGAAATACACATCTCTCACTCCTCAATGGAATGGCCGAGTATCGAGTCTGCGACCCACCGAGATGGGACGCTAATACCATACCAACCACGCCGCTGAGGCGCTACCCTTTACTTGAGGCACAAGTAAAGGGGTCGTGGAGACCGAAAGATCTTGGCAATTCTGGTCTTTTCATTTTCCTCCGTGGCATTACCTTTATATATATATATATATATATATATATATATATATATATATATATATATATATATATATATGAATTTTTATCGTAAAGCCGTTACATTTGATGTAAACAACATTATGTTACAGGTGTCGTTTAATATCTAATTCGCTCTACCTCGGAAGTGATATCAATTATAGTACCATACCCAAGGTTAAGGCTAATTGGGAATTAACGACGTTTGTAGTTATATACATATATATGAGATCATATATTTCCATCAAAGAATCATTATGCTTTCGTGAATGATATATCCTCTATTAACATTGTTTATGTTATCTATCACATTTTCATTTATAGGTTTGTGGTAAATATTGTTCGACGTGCTATCTAAATATAACTCGTCAATTCCACTTCAGCTTATCAATGTGGTTTAACCTAAAACGCAGGATATCTCCCCCATGACCTATCCTCAAAATCCGTTACCGTTAAACGGCGCCGGGAAGCCTCACGTATAAATCTCCGCAATTAAGTGATCCCTAACACCAAATGGGATCTTTTGCACGGCAGCAGCTGTTACAGATATTGGCCCTCCCAGAGATGTACGGCGCTATCCACAGATGCTTATCTTTAGGGTTTGTGTTGGTAGGGTATCTTGTTCCCGTTTTCCTATGGCCTAGGGTTTTTCAATATTTGTACCTATTTCTGATGCGTTTGAAATGTTTTGTTCTTGCGATAGTTTTTGCTTCGTCCTTCTTTTTAATATTATGGAACTGAAGAAGGTTACTGGATTTACTTGAAAGCGCTGAGATTAAGTAACGCAGTAAGATGAACGTGTCACAAAATAAAAATATTTCTGTCTTTCAGATAAACAATTTTTTTTTGCTTAGATGAAAAGATAAATTAAAGGTAGTTTAATGATGCAGTGGGAATTAGAGAGTAGGTTTGTTAACCATGAGTTTTGATGGTATGAAATTCACGTCTAGAGATTGGTGGATAAAAAGTGTAACAAAACTAGAATAAAGCCTATCGTATAATTAAAGCCTATAAGGGTTTTTAGTGGTCAGTCTTTGCTCTATCTTATTCGTTTTCTATAACATATGTATAGTGTAGGGAAACGACATAATTTATTTATTTGGGGAAACCTGCAAATAAACTGGGGAAACTTTCGACCGCAAACCTGCTTGGCTGTTTTTTTATCACATTAAAAATTAATAAGTAGGTAGAGTAGTGTTGTGTAAAATATATGCTATTTTCATTTGCATTTTGGTGATGAAAAATAAGATTCATATATGAAAAAATAATCATTGTATTTACTTTTGAAATTAGCCGGGTTCTGACACAACTACCTTTGTTCATTACAAAAGCTTTCAACAGAACATGTATTTCGGGATTAGCAAGAGCCAGCTTGACTTTTTTTTCTTTTTTGAAAATGTGCATTTTCTTTGTGTCTTAATCCATGTCAACCGACAAGGTCTTGCTATTTTCTGGGAAGTTGCGCAAGATTGTTTGTGAACTTTCTGAGATAGTCTGGAGGAGAAAGATTAATTTTCTTTTCAGTTTAAAGTCTAAAACAATGGCGTTTAGGATATTTTAATTCTTTTACGGATCAAGGTCGTGTTTTGTAATGAGATTCAGTATTCGTCAATAACATGGCCATGTTTTTAACCGTTTTTTTTCTAACATTTTACTTAATTTTTTCAGGATATTACAATTCTTTTGCGGATCAAGCCGTGTTTCATAATGAGATCCAATATTCGTCAATAATATGGCTATGTTATTAAAATTTTATTCACATTTTACGTAATTTTTTCATATACCTTGTACGTACAATACTTATTAACATTTTATGTTATTTATCATAAACCCCGTTTTATGCACAGTATCGTTTAGTAGTGGGTAATTGACTTATTATTTTATTAATCTGTTTAGTTACGAGCTCAATCATATTTTTTCGTGTTCCTTCATAAAAAGGGATATAGAGGTCTATAGCAGATTCACATCAACCGTGCATTTGATATCTAGGCCAGTCCCTTACGACGTTCCTGATTGGCTATTGATAAGCCATTCACAGGGCTGGAAACTCTCAGTCTCTCTTTCGAGAGTTCACATAGGCAGGACGCATGTTCCTTCTCTCCTGAGGGATACTTTTGAAAGACGTATCCTTCAGGAGAGGTGTAACATAGATCCTACCCATGTGAACTCTCGATAGAGACTGAGAGTTTCCAGCCCCGTGATTGGCTTATCAACAGCCAATCAGGAGCGTCATAAGGGACGGGCTACACATCAAATGCACGGTTCATGTGAATGTGCTATAGTCTAATATCGTCCCCTCATGTTTACAAACAAATTCTTCCACATCGACGGACTCTGCTTCATTTTCCTTTTCTTCCGCGGACCGAATGACCCACATTTTCCTCGGCTTCGGTAATTGTGTCGTGTGTGTATGTGTGTGTGTGTTTCAGTGACCAGACGCACATATATACATATATGAATATACAGCCATTCTGTCTAAATTATACATTATGCATATTATATATATACATATATATTATATATATATATATATTATATATATATATATATATATATATAAATATGGAATTGGAAGGAAAGGGGAGAAATAGTAGTTGTGAAGGGTAAATAAAAAAAACAAACAGGTAGATGTGAAGGCTGAGAAACATGCAATTTCAAAATTAAAAGTGAAAGTGAAGAGAGGGGGGGGGGGGGGGGGGGGGGGGGGGGTTGAAAAACGTGACTGGAAATGCCAGTAATGAGTTTGATGGGGAGGAAGTTAGATGCCTATATAAGTAAAAGATGATAATTATTTGGTGATTTATGGAAGTGAGCTTTTGACGCTGAGTGTGAGAGAAGGAAAAGGATTGATAGCTTCAGAGATGCGCTGTCTGCTTAATATATTTTGTAAGTATATTTGAAAATGGGTCAATAAAGTTATTGTAAGGTAGAAGACTATTTCCATACCTCTCAAGTATTAGGAAGGAGATGGAAAGGTAGACCGAGATATTGCTAGACTGATAGACGAAAGGAAAAAATGGAAAAATATCCAAGAACCGAGATTCCTTCTAAGATAGAAGTGTATGGCACAGTTTGCGGTTGTGGGTTTCGTCTTGCTACGGACGAGCATACTTTGTAGTTGTATTCAACTGACTGATGTTGCGGAAGTGTTTTGCACAGGGATTCACTTTCGGAGCCGTTCGGTCTTATACATAAATATTTTATATACATAACATACATACACACACACACACACACACATATATATATATATATATATATATATATATCTATATATATATCTATATATATATATATAGATATATATATATATATATATATATATATATATATATATATATATATATATATATATATACATATATCAGTCAGAATATTGTCATTCTAAGATTACTTGAATCTGAGTACAATTTTGGTGAGGTAATTATTCATGGTATCACTCTATAATGTCTTAATTTTTACTATGATCGTTAGTGTTTTGTATTATGATCCCTTTCTTAATAGACTGCCATAAATGCGATTTCACGATTACACCGCAGTTGCACACAATACTTCTAACGATCTTATCGAATTTTTTTGCAACTTTTTCTCAATCTTCATCGTAAGTTTTGCAGACAGATGAGAAATGGTTTTCCATATTATCTTTGTAATCACTGTCCCGCAAGATTTACTGAGTATTTCATCATACGCTTTGCTTTCGAGTGAGTCATTATGTGTTGAAGGAGAAACGAGTGTAGGTCCCCTGGGGGTGAGGGTTGGGGGGAGGGGGAACCTTGGAGATATTGCGATTGCTTTGTGAGACGAAATAGGACGCTGGAGTTTTATTGCCTCTGTTTCCTCGTTCTGTTCTTCCCAGCTGTTAAATGTATTAATGTTACCCGTGATATTTACAGCGTTTTAATATTGTTTTTTTTTTTTTTTTTTATTCTTTTGGCATGATTCAGTCTTGCTGATACTTGTTTATTTATAGAGGCATGACTATGCTGCTGTTACTTTGCTGTTTAGAATACATTAGAGGTTTATATATGTGTATAATATATAGATATATATATATATATATATATATATATATATATATATATAGTATAGGCTTATTGATGATTAACAACATAAGTGTTCCCTCATAAAAAATTGCAGACACACACACACACACACACACATATATATATATATACTATATATATATATATATATATATATATATATATATATATATATATATATATATATATAGTATATATATATATGTGTGTGTGTGTGTGTGTGTGTGTCTGCAATTTTTTATGAGGGAACACTTATGGTGAATCATCAATATTAAGCATATATATATATATATATATATATATATATACATACATTACTATATAAACCTCTAATGTATTCTAAACAGCAAAGTAACAGCAGCATAGTCATGCCTCTATAAATAACAAGTATCAGCAAGACTGAATCATGCCAAAAGAATAAAAAAAAAAAAAAAAAAAAAACATCATTAAACGCTGTAAATATCACGGGTAACATTAATACATTTAACAGCTGGGAACAGAACGAGGAAACAGAGGCAATAAAACTCCAGCGTCCTATTTCGTCTCACAAAGCAATCGCAATATCTCCAAGGTTCCCCCTCCCCCCACCCTCACCCCCAGGGGACCTACACTCGTTTCTCCTTCAACACATAATGACTCACTCGAAAGACAAAGCGTATGATGAAATACTCAGTAAATCTTGCGGGACAGTGATACACAGATAATAACCACTATATATATATATATATATATATATATATAATATATATATAATATATATATATACATATATATGTGTATTACATATATATTATATATATATAATATATATATATATCATATATATGATATATGTATATATATATATATATTCTATATATATATATATATATATATATATATATATATATATATAATATATATATAAAGTCATCCGTTTTATTACGACGATGCAATTATGTACATAAAAAGATGGTTTGTATGAAACAGACATAAAATTTATTAAGGGAGGATTTTTTTTTTTGCCATCGTATAGAAAAATTAATCAGCTGTTGAATGGAACAAAATTGAAAGGTCTGCCTTGAAAAAACATCATACCAGATCATTAACCATTTCAAGATTAAAACATAAAGCGACAGAGACAGGTTGTTTTGCGAAGGGAAAGCAAAAGGGATTTCCCGAGGAAAAGAGACATTTCGAGTTCCCTGTAAATAAGCATTATGGTCCTTTTCAGTGCGATGCCTGAGTGTATTGAGATGGAAATTTATATCCAACCATTCCCACTTTTTTTCCACCCACATTTTCTAAAACTTTTATTTTTCTCGCGGGTCTTGTTTTTTTTTTTTTTTTTTTTTTTTTTTTTTTACTTCGTTATCGGTTTCTCTTATTACGTCCTTCTCACTTTTTTTTTTTTTTTTTTTTTTTTGCCCATCCTCACCGGTGAGTTTCCTATTGCATCATTTCAGTATTTTTCTCAAGATGTTGTCCTCCCTTTATTATTTTGTCTTCTTTTTGCTATCCCCAAATGTTTCATTCTCTCCTGATCTTATCTTTTCTGGTAGTTACATTTCTGCGTCTTGGTTTTTTATACTCTTGATTTTTATATCCGAAACATATATATATATATATATTATATATATATGTATATATATATATATATATATATATATATATATATAATATATATTATAATTTGCCTTTTGGCTTCCAATGTCTATTACGAAAAGTTAACCACCTTTCAGACTGTGGTTGCGCCTATAAGCTCTGTGACGTCACACGCAAGTCCTCACTCCAAAACCAACCGCTATTATTATGGATTAGCGTAAGGAGACCCTTGAGTCACATTCCTAGTCTCACGGGAATCGTTCGTAGTAGTAGTTTTGACCGGGGAGAAAAGTTTGAGAAGTTGGACAGCCAAGTAGGGAGAGATGGAAGAGGAATATAAGTCAGAAGGGTATTATACATGTCCGCAAAGGGTCCCTGCTGTGCCGCGGATCTTTATTACTACGTATAGTGTGCCACATGGGTTACACCGTAGTGGCACAGACACGTACCCGTTGCTGGCTGACGCTTTCTTGTAAGTCATTTGTCATTCTGCGTAAGTCATAAACATTATGATCTCTTATTAATTATGAATAAATCATGGAATCACCGAAGTACAGAAACAGTAATGAAATGGCTCTTATCGTCTTGTACTATCAACGCCTCAAAATATGAATTTCCTCTGTTTATTCTGAACAAGGAAGTGACAAAAAGTAATAAGAAGTCTGTATCGAAAATGAGGGCTCCAGAGATCGGCTATTACCGAAGGAGATGTATTACCTCTTGTTATAATTAGTTTGGGGCTTCTTAATTATTAAGATCGGGATTATAGTGGTTGCTTCTGTTCTTGGAGTGTATGCTAGTAGTTGGTTAAGAACTACCGTATTTATACATGGTTTAATTGTTTCAGTAGAGTCTTTTTATTCTCGTATTTATCATTATCATATTCATTTTATTCACTTAGTTCTACGGCAATGACTACGTATATTTGCTGTTGTTTCACCTGAAAATATGTGGGCACTGGAGCGGAATTATGAAGCAATAACAATGTGCTCTCAGGTTATGATCAAAATATTGTGTTATTGTTTGACGACATGAGGTAGGAAACAAACATGATATTTAGGTCTCTCGTCTTACATTATTCGCACATTAGCTAAGCGTTGAAACATTGAAATCTGTGAGGAAATGAATGGAAAGGAAGAAGAACTCACATTTCAGATGGTCTGTTGAAAGAGTAACTTGTGAAATGAAAGTTTTAATGCTCGGAAAAGTTGAGCGATGTACCACTAACAAAAATTATAAAATATAATTCAGTGGTTTAGTTGAAAGAGAGAGAGAGAGAGAAGAGAGAGAGAGAGAGAGAGAGAGAGAGAGAGAGAGAGAGAGAAATGCGTGATGGGTGATGGGTGGGGTCGGGGGAGGCGGGTGTTGTTTGTTAAATTCTGAAAGGTAGGAGAAATAGAAAATTTGCTTTTATCATTATATCTCTATGTCGCTGCTACTCATTAAGAAACCCTTCGTGTAGAGTTAAAATGAAAATGAGTTTATTTTCTTCATTATTAAAGTTTGCACCTAAATGATGATGTCGAGAAAGAGAGAGAGCCAATAAGAAATTCAAGTGACCCAAAATTTATTTGTTTGCGCTTACTCGGGGCGTAAACCTTTAAACTACTTTGTCGCTGTTGTTGGGTAGGAAAGCCCTATGGAAGAGCCTAAAAACGTCTGAAAAAAAAAGTGTTTTGCTGGAGGTCACATCACGCTTTGTTATAGCTTATTATATGAATATCGTATTTGGCAAAATGAATATTGTTCTTAGGTGTTATATTCTGTGTTAGGTGTTATATCCTGTGTTAGAATGCAAACCCCGTTCAAGTTTATGTCTTTTACTCTATAAAGCGTTTTTATTAGGTACGCTATACAGCCGCTGGAGAAAATCGTAACGTCTGAATTTTATACTTGTAATCATTAAGCCCCACCAAAGTCTAGTCACTAAAGAAGCATTATTAACGGTGTCTGAATCATCAGCAAGTTCCTGCCTCGATTTAATTGAGCTTCTTGCGTAAACAGTTCGACGAATCATTTGTTTACTTGACGATATTGCATTAGGTCAAATAAATAGTGAAAATAATTCGGCAGGTTCGTAGGAAAGTTTTTTTTTTTTATAACAATCTATTTCTTCGTCAAGACTCGCGCTTTGCTTATTGTTTGAATACGTTCCCGCTTCTCGTTTTGGGTAGAATATCTCTCTCTCTCTCTCTCTCTCTCTCTCTCTCTCTCTCTCTCTCCTCTCTCTCGTTTATTTATACGTGTTCGACGTGGTGCGGCCGCTCTTAGGATTTCGAAGCCAAATCTGAAAAGACTTGAGGACGTGCCGAGAAGCTTCTGAATTTTTGAGTCATAAACATGAATAGCTCTCTCTCTCTCTCTCTCTCTCTCTCTCTCTCTCTCTCTCTCTCTCTCTCATTTCCTTGGCGTTAAACTTGAAGATCTCAAGGGAGAGGATGAAATTTTTGTCCCTTGTTTCGGGCATCTTAAGACGTTCCCCCATTATTACAACCGTCTTTACACGGCTGGAGTTTCATCTCTCCCGGGATGATGATGTTACTTTTATCACGTGTCTCAAGAAGGAATATGTGGAGCGTTACGTAAAAATGTGCGCGATGATTTCCTACCTTCAATCGGTGCCTTCCTAATGAGGAGAATCTTGAATGTGTCTGGAGTTTGCGTATGTATATATATATATATATATATATATATATATATTATATATATATATATATATATATATATATATATATACATGTGTTTGTGTGTGTATCTGTGTGTGACTGGTAAAAATGTTCTGTTACAACAGAATTCCATCTAATAAAAGGAGCCCATAAAACCAAAAACCGCAAAGTATAGAAAGAAAGTACTATATTTCATCTGAAATATAGTACTTTCTTTCTATATTTTGGTGTTTTTATAGGCTCCTTTTATTATTATATATATATATATATATATATATATATATAGATATATATATATATATATATATATATATATATATATGTATTATTGTGGATCCTTCTGTTGATTATTTATATATATATATATATAATTATATATATATATATATATATATATATATATATATATATATATATATATATATATAGATAGATAGATAGATATATATGCACGAGTACTGCAGGGAAAAAGAAACAAATTGTAGTAGAAATCCTGATTGATTTCACCTTTGGTTATTGCTGACGATTTCAAGATGATTGATACACACATACTACATACATCACACACCACACACACACACACACACACACACACATATATATATATATATATATATATATATATATATATATATTTACATACACACATATACTTACCCTCATACAAAAGAGCGTGTCTTTATATTGTCCTCCGACTTGATCTAATGCGAACGAACACTGTACTCCATGCTTTGATGACAAGTGGTGAATGAAGTGCACCAGCGTGTTGCTAAATCAACAGAAATGTTATGACGAGACTGAGTTACAGTTGTGACAACACTCGGTTTTCATTCGTCTGTTACGTGATGGCAGAGAATTAACAACTGTTGATTGGTACTTCACATCAAGTTTCGAAATTCACCATTGAGCGATAATCATAGTTGAGTTTCAATTAAATGACGTTAATGTTGTAGCAGCAACATAACGCCCTGTATTGTAATAACATCTAGAAAAAAAAAAGTTTTTGATACAATAGAAATGCAGATAGAGGTTGGTCAGGTGTTACACTTGCCCCCCTTGGCAGTATTTTTCATCGTCAAATTACATGTGATGTGTGTATTGAATGTAATATATATATATATATATATATATATATATATATATATATATATATATATATATTATATATATATATATATATATATATATATATATATATAGAGAGAGAGAGAGAGAGAGAGAGAGAGAGAGAGAGAGAGAGAGAGGATACCTTTAACTTTGTTTTATATAAAAGATGGATATTTGCTCAAAAGATTACAACCCTGATCCTCTCTCTCTCTCTCTCTCTCTCTCTCTCTCTCTCTCTCTCTCTCTCTCTCTCTCTCTCTCTCCGGAACTATTTCATTCCGTATTCTTTGATTTATGGTTCAATATCCTTCAAACTTTCTGAATGGAAATATTTTTGAAAAAGCTATCGGCACTAATCAACGAAACAAGTTTCGTAGCTCGTTGAATCCAGTCGTTAATCAACATTTGATCCTGAATTGTTAAGAGGAGGGAGAGAATTTGCTTATAAATGTATGGAAATGATAAAAATGTTTTTGTTGTGTGATTTAGGTATGGTACGTTTGTTGCTGTCGTTTAAACCTTCCATACCATTTTATGATTTTTCAGTGCCGATTCATTATTGGAAAGACTGACTGACTGTATCCTTTTCTTCAGAGTTTAACCCCTACAAACTACTTTGTTGTTGTTGTTTTTTTTTGTTGGGGAGGGGGGCGCATTGTCGGAAAGCCCTTTGGAAGAGCCTACTAATCCTCCATACATGAAAGATGCGATTGTTAATGTATGTTATTAGATCTTAGGTTCGCAGACCCCTGACCCATCTTATCAATCAGAAAATAAGAGAGAGAGAGAGAGAGAGAGAAGAGAAGAGAGAGGAGAGAGAGAGAGAGAGAGGTCACTTTTCAAAGCTGTGAAGTAATTTATCTTAAACATGAATATCATGGATGTGTTAAAATCCGCTGAATTATGACATCCTCTATTTATCATTCCCTCAAGCCTAATTGATTTTGAATGGATATGCTGCTGTGTGAAGCAAACTGGGATAGAAATGAAGACCAATTATTTGTTTTAGCGAATTGGTGTAAATATTGGAGTCATAAGATTTTTTTTCTATGAAAGAGACTGATGTGAATTGAAAAGAACCAGTTTTCTTTGCTTTATCGAAATCATCGATTCGTTCCGTTTGCGAACGTTGGGATTGGAAATGAAGGAGAGGAAAAAATATGCTGAGAGAGGAGATTGATGGCCTTCATAGAGATCTAGAAATCTTCCTGTTTGTGATGTATAGCTTCAGAGAGAGAGAGAGAGAGAGAGAGAGAGAGAGAGAGAGAGAGAGAGAGAGAGAGAGGCTGCATGCAATGTGGAATGTTTAATGGAGATTTAGTTGAAAAATCGCCAGATTTCGATAAGGTTTGTTTAAAACTTTGAAAAAAGTAGAATATTTGATATTTTCATATATTTTGTCAAAGAGATGATATTATAAGTGAAGATGTGGAATGGAATATACACCTTTTTATCTTTTATTTTCTATTTTTTATTTAGCGATTTGAGAAGGGTAGACGAATATAAATTGTGAGATTAGAGCTCCGAGCGGGAAAATCCAGCTTTTTAAACATTAACCTGTTATGTGATATAGGAAATACAGTTTGAAAAGGATTTATCAGTGCTGTTGCGAAAAATCAGCCATTTGGTAATCTGGGATCGAACGTCTTATTCCGTTCAGGACAGTAAATTACTTACGTCCATTCACCAAAGACTGTACTAAATTGTAATTACGCTTAATTTAATCAAGTGTAGTCATAATTATATTCATATGTATAAATATACAGGGTGTCCATAAAGTCCCAGTACCATTGTGAGCAATAAATACTTGTAATGGTATATCTATATATATATATCTATATATATATATATATATATATATATATATATACATATATATATATATATATATATATATATAATATATATGATTATAATCACTTGTCAATGGCTTGAAAATAAAGCCGAAAACCGGTCACGACCTACACCCTGTCTATTATTTTTCACCTGTGGATATGTGTGAATATATATATATATATATATATAATATATATATATATATATATATATATATATATATTTGTGTATGTATGAATGTATGTATACGCTCGTTTAAATTGCAAAGCGTTCAGCTTCGTCAGTTAATTGACAAGTCCTACCCAAGGAAAAAATAACCGCCTGTTTGGCAAAATCCACTACTTCGGTGATATTCTACACGAATACCGAGCGATCGGAAATTAAAAGTTTTCGTGCAAGCTGTAAAGATTTCATTATTTTAGCCTCCACTTTATTCCAGTAATAAATTCTAAAGTTTTGAAAAATAAAAATGTTAGGACCATGCTTGTAAAACCGTGAATTTCGAGAACCACCGAGTTCGCTTGAACGGAATTGGTTTTATATTTTCTGGAAGGATATTTTTTAACACGATATTTTATTGAAATTCTTATGATTTTTTTTTCGTAGGTTTAAAATAATATTTCATAGGAATTCGGATATATGATTTCGGGCAAAGGCCAAGAGTTGGGACTAATGAGGTCATTCAGCTCTGAAATTCATATTGAAGCGATTGTTAGAAGGTGGAAAGTAAGATGGAAGAAAGATAATTTAATCGGAGGTGTAACTAAATTAATGAAATGGGTTTCAGCTAGGGGCCGAAGGGACGCTGCAAAGAACTTCAAGGAATGCTTACAGTGCACCGCGTAAGGTGCACTGACGGCATTAACCCCCTACCTACTCCCCTAAGTGTAAAATACATAATAGGAGCTAGAGCAGCTTTACTTTAAGTTTAGCTAATCGTGTATTTTGAAGTTTCAAGATGTAGAAAAAATCCTTTATACGAAAAATTACATTGTAAGGTTCTTTAAACCTAACATGGACCATATGAATTTGTGTAGTGAATATTTTCGAGCTTAATTCAGAGAGTTTGGTTAGTTATCTGGCCAATATCTGGTCAGACATATCTGTGTATTACTGTGAATATCTTTTCATTACACTTCAAACATAATAGCGGACACACACACACACATACATACATACATACATACATATATATATATATATATATATATATATATATATATATATGTATATATATATATATATATATTATAAAGGCAAAATCCACGAAGGAAAGTGAAACAATGGAGTTGCTCCATTGTTTTTTCTTATTCCTACGATTTTGCCTTTGTTTATAATATATATTCATCACGTTATACATAAACACACATTCATATATATATATATATATATATATATATATATATATGTGTGTGTGTGTGTGTGTGTATGTATGTGTGTATATTATATTTATATATATATATATATATATATATCTATATATATAATTATGTAATTGTTTGTATGCAATTTGAATAGCCACAATATCTGACTTCCTCGCACATTCAGGGCCCGTGCCGGCATAAGACAGGCTTAATCTATCATCAACATTTTGGGAGTCGCTCATCGCCGCGAGCCTTATTTTATCCGAACCAGGAGATACACGAAGAACACTTTTATCATCGATGACAGTATTCGAACCAACACAAAAACACTCCAGCGACAACACACTGACACCTCGTACTGTGAGGAGACGAAGTAGCGGTGTTGATAAGTCACTGATTGTGTCTATTGATAATCATGCACATGGTAAAAGCGATCAGTGAATTCCTCGTAGTCTAGGAATGGTAAAAAAGATCAGTAAATTCTTCGTATGCAGAAATGGTAAAAATGATCAGTAAGTTTCTTGTAGTCCAGAAGTCGTAAAATTGATCAGTAAATTCCTCGTAGTCCAGAAATGGTAAAAGCGATCGGTAAATTCCTCATAGTCCTGAATTGGTAAAAGTGATCAGTAAATTCCTCGTAGTCCAGAAGTAGTAAAAGAGATCAGTAAGTTCCTCGTAATCCAGAAATCGTAAAAGTGATCAGTAAATTCCCCGTAGTCCAGAAATCGTAAAAGTGATCAGTAAATGTCTTGTAGTCCAGAAATGGTAAAAGTGATCAGTAAATTCCTCGTAGTCCAGAAATGATAAAAGTGATCAGTTAATTCCGTAGTCCAGGAATGGTAAAAGTAATCAGTAAATTCCTCTAAGTACTGAAATGGAGCACTCGCCCCACCATAGAGAATCCCGAACGTGATTTACGAGAAAATAGGGTCGCTTTAGGCACGAACTACTATATTTCACTGTGGTTATGTTGACTTAAGGATTGATTAAGATTCCTAGAATCATCGTTTCCCGATGGAGAGAGGCATAAGGCAGACATTATCCTCCCACAAGACTTGCCGACATAAGTGAATATGAGTTCTGTTACGTAAACAAATAACGGCATATCGTTCTCGCACGCAATTTGATGAAGGCGAAAGTTAAAAGATCAGTGTAAAAGGCGAAGAGGCCCTCGGTTTTTAACTGGTGGGAAACTGGCGCTAATACCTTTACTCTCACTTTCAGATAGTTGGAGGGGGAAAGGTCGCTGGGACTGCCCATTGGAAAACCCTGATTTTGGATTCCGGACACAACACAACACCACAACACACAGAGAGAGACGAGGAGAGGAGGAGGAGAGGAGATGAGAGACGGAGAGCAATTATGATTTGCGAGGGACGAGAGAGGAGAGGTTTTGATAAACGGCAGAAAGGGGAGGATTTTGAGTTGGAGAGAGAGAGAGAGAGAGAGAGAGAGGAGAGAGGACGACAGACAGAGAGGTAGACACAGAAGAGAGAGGAGAGAAGAGGGTGGTCTTTAATCTGAAAAGTTTAAGCGATTTTGATTTTCGAGGTGCAGGAAACAAATTTGGAAATTTGTTTTTCGAGAACGGACATTTTGTTTGTTTTTTTTTTTTTCAGGTACACAAACACATGCTCTCCCTCCACAAAGCCATATACCAAAACAGAGATGGAGAAGAGAAACGGACGAGGAGATAGGCTGGAGAGCGAAGGAGGTGGTCGGAACCTGAGGTGAGAGGTATCGGCAGAGAGTTTGAAGAAGAGGCGAAGATGGATGCGGAGCGGAGAGAGAGAGAGAGAGAGAGAGAGACTTTAAATTCCATTTATGAAGGTGCCCCTTTTGTCAACGTTAAGAGAATTGAAAAGGAGCATCTTCCCAGAATTTCTAAAGAGCCTCGTTGTAATGTTTTTAAAGGAAGCCTCTCTCACGTATAATAAGGGTGTATATCTCGAGTGTTTTCTTTGTACAGTGCTGAAGGATTATTTAATAAGACACTTCTCTTGGGACTTTTTTTTTTCCATTCCCGGCTCAGGAAGTTCGGGATTCCATTCCGGTCAAGACATTTTATCATTTTATTTTGTGGAGATATACTAATGCTTATTCCTAAGTGTTTTAAGTAAATACTTCGCTTGTTACATGTAAATACACAAACTTGTTACATGTAAATACACAAACATATGTATGAATTTTTATCACATCACCGTGATTCATATACAAGCATCAAGCTACAAATGTCCTTTAATATCCAATTCGCTCTACCTCGGAATTAATATAGTTTCATATATGTTAACCGAAGGAGAATTTTTTTTGGTAGAAAATAATTTCGTCCTCTCGTGGATTCGAACTAGCGGACAGAGGAGAAATAAGGATTTCAGTGAAGTTACCGATTCGGCCAACAAGAGAGGATACGTCACTGAACTCCTGATTTCTCCTATGCCCGCTGGTTCGAATCCACGAAAGGACGAAATTATTATTAACTAATAAATTCCCCGTCGGTCAACATATATGAAAATATATTAATTCCGAGGTAGAGCGAATTGGATATTAAAGGACATTGGTAGCTTAATGCATATACATACTATGTATATACATATGTATATGTATACTGGTAATTTTCACCAATATTTTGCCCTCTTTTTTTGGCCTTGTTTTTCGTATTTCACATGAGAAATATATCCTATGGAAGTTAAAGTGATTATTTTGCCATGTTCCTTAAGACGCGTACAAATAGTCAGTCTCCTTAAGAGCTTCGTCGAATATCCATTTCCCATCTCATCCATATAATACACGCCCAACCACAATTGCCATTCCTGAATATATGGAACTTCTCAGACAACCAATCAAGAAACGTTCGAGTTTCAAATTCCTCCATCAATCTAGTCGTGGTGGCGGATGTAAGATGTGTTGTAGTTATATTGCTAGCAGTAGCAGCAGGCACGAAAAATAGTAACTATAGCAGCCGCTTCTCTCTCTCTCTCTCTCTCTCTCTCTCTCTCTCTCTCTCTCTCTCTCTCTCTCCCTTTTATGTATAGATTTGAACACAATAAAAGAAACATACATACACGACATATATATATATATATATATATATATACATACATACATACATACATACATGCATGCATACATACATACATATACACATATATATGTATACACAATGTGTTTATTATATACGTATATATATATATATATATATATATATATATATATATATATATATAATTACATTGGCTCTTCTCTATTCAGGAAGGTGATACCAGTACTTGACCTTAACAGAATTTAATCAAAGATATATACAGGAATGTGGATATGAATGCAAAGGGAAATATTTATCTCTCCTGTTCCAACCGTTCAGTACACTGAATTCTTTTGTGAGCAGAATATTAAACAGAAATATTCCACGTAGTCCAATATGGATTAGGTATGGTAATGACATATGGAATTGGCTAGGGAGAGAAAATGTAAATATATTCTGCTGCAAAATCAGTGAATAAGTGTCACAAATAAAATTCACTATGGAAATGAAAAACAGATGTAGCGGACTCTTTTTAGGATTTCCTAATACATAGAAATGATAATGCATTGAGATATAGTGTATAGAAAAAATCTACCATATTTTTGCCCGAGCACATTTTTATTCTGGCCACAGTAGTAAAATAAAGAAATCAGGTTCGTATTCACGTTTTAGGGCGATACATTTAGGGAGCATGAATATGTTGATAGAGAAACAGAAAACAGGGAAACCTTCCTGTATTAACATACAACAATAATTTTGAAGATGTTCACATTTTAGAGCAATACTACCTTGAGAATATTACATATTAATGTAACAGTTTTTATATATAAATTCGAAAACCATTGGAAAAGAGAATAAATCAGCATTAAAAATGTAAGAGATTTGCACAGGATAACTGTAATTTTCATTCATGTTATTGAAAGGAATCATGCTATTAATGGGTCAGGTGCTAAAAAGCAGGTTTGTTCCTGTATGTTGGAAATGATTTGAAGTGAATCCGATTTTGTGGGAGAAGGCTGGAGTGAGAATATGAGAATTATCCTTGGAGGCTATAAACGGGGTCCATTTGTGAACAGTTACATATTCTGTTTATCAGGCTATAATGACAAAATACGATTTACACTCTCCCTGCTTCCCTTCATGTATTATATTCTTCATATTTTGGGCGAAATGTATTGTTCACGATTCATTGCAAACCTCCGATGCATTTTATGTGCACAGTTCGTTAGGATGGTCAATATTGTGCACTTGAAGGAAACAGAATGGAAGGCGAAGGCAACTAGAAGCCCAATCACAAACAAAGGTTGAATTAATTAAAGGGAAATTTATATTAATATATAGTTTCAAGAAGTGATATTCATGAATGGCTATTTCAGTCCGACATCGGCGGATAATAATTCCAGTAACTAAACCCACCCGATAATGCCACTGCTGTCTAATTTCAGTACCAAGAAAAACTTATTTAACTCCCGTACCACAACAGACGTCTGTGCTATGAACTTGTTAGAAAATGGCGAATTAAAAAAAACTATTTCGCTTCGGGATTCAAATAATTCCGATTGAAATCGGGCCAACATCATGGATTTGCTGAGGCTGAATGGTTTTCCTTTGACTCTAAAAGCTCTCCTCTGAATTTCGGACCTCAATGGGACTTTGTGTGCGTTTGTGCCCGTTGCACCGAGAGAGAGAGAGAGAGAGAGAGAGAGAGAGAGAGAGAGAGAGAGAGAGAGCATTGAATTCACCTCTATGAAACGGGGCATTAATGGGACCTAGTGTCCTTGTGTATGCGAGACAAACCAACAGACATGGGAAGTTGAGTGTTCTCAGGTGGAACAATGATATTCTCTTTTCATAGAAAGACTTTCAGTTGAACCATTGAACGTGTTGTGCTTTTGAAGTGTAAATTGGAGTCGGCTGGAACTGGAACGGTGGGTACCGTGGGGGGGGGCGGGAGGGGATGGGGGGGGGGGGGGGTTCCATTTAGGTTTATTGTACAATGGTGTTATAATTAGTCCCTTCCGTCGGACGTTCCATCTTTTTGTGACGAACGAGACTTTTTATATAATTTATTTCTATGGTATTATTATTATTATTATTATTATTATTATCATTATTATTATATATACACTTACAAATATACTTTTGTCTATGGTATTATTATTTATTATTATTATTCGTATTATCATTGTATATACACTCACATATATACTTTTGTCTATTGGTTATTATTATTATTATTATTATTATTTATTATTATTATTATTATTATTTTAGTTCACTCAAGTAACGACGAAGGACTTTAAATTACAAGATAATCTGAGACATATACGTATTTGACAAATTCTTTCCATTCATTCCCATAAAAAAGGGTGGACTCTCTTCAGTAAAAAAAAAAAAAAAAAGTTCATGAAGCGTTGTTGATTGCATCCGTTGAATTCATTCACTTGAATCAAATTGCATGCCAGCTTATCACACAGTAATACAGTAAGGAAAATACTTATCTTTCTTTTTGTGTCAAGTTCACGTTTACTAATATGACAGAGTTTATTTTTGTGGAATGGAGTGATTATGTATTTGCTCAGATTTTTTTATGTTAAATTTATTCATCCTCATGCGTTAAGTTTACTTTTACCTTTGTACCATTTGGTTTTAATTTTTATGGTTTGTTCTGCTTTATAGTACATTCTTTCAACCTCTATGCATTGTTATGATTTGTTTTTCTATATAAGCTTCTTCAGTAACAGCTTTCTGTCGCCTTCCTCATTCGGTGTTGTTTTTCAAAGTCTTCAAAGTTATTTTTTTTTTTTTTTTTTGGGGGGGGGGGCGGGTTCCTCTCCCCGACCCTGTTTATAGCGAAGCCTTAGGTAATCCCGTAAACCTTGTTTTGACCGTGTGTGAAAGTTAACCTCAATTAGGAGTTGATTTCATTTGCATAATGATTACACTCCATCCCTCTCTTTCGACTCAAGAACGTGTTCAAACCTCTCTCTCTCTCTCTCTCTCTCTCTCTCTCTCTCTCTCTCTCTCTCTCTCTTAGCTCAGTCCAGAATAAATATGAATCTCTCGGTCGAAGTCTTTGCTATGGTGTTATTAACACGAGGCCTTCTGGCCTTACTAAATACCTGAGCCATTTATATTCATGTGGAAAACTTTGGACCTCTTATTTTGCCGTCATCATGGCCACTGGGCAGCTTAAGTTCGAATAAACTTGAATAGCTAATTGAAGTGAATAATTGCATATACTTTTGATGTGTTTGTTAGGTAACGTCTTCACCGAAAACGCTGTGCAGGACCCTCCCTCATATTTCTTCGGCCACGTAATCGTAACGGCATTCATTGAATCACTCTCTATTCCAATAAGTATTTCATTAAATTTTGTTAATCTATTTATCAGTAACTGTAAGACATTCAGCAGAGAAGTTGGTTCAGTGTTAGCATAATTATAAACTGATTATTTCCACAACCAAAAACTTTACACTTGAAATCGTCTCATGGTCATTATTTTGTCTTCATTGTCATATAAAAATAATACATTTTACGAGATCGGATGTACCCACATTCTTTCGTTGAAGGAAGGTCAGCACGTGATATGTCACGTACGAACGTATACCTACCCAAGCGTAACTTAATTTCATTACCGATAAATAGTTTTTCGAATTGCAGGATCACGTCGAAGGAAGGTGTTTGGGCAGTCTCACTTTTGGCAGGTCTATTGAAGAGCAGACTTGTTTTCACACTTGACTTCAGGGTTGACAGCTTTTGTCAACCACTGCGTCAACCGCGTCTGCCCCTTCTCTTTAAACATTACAGATCATAATTTTAGGTGTTATTTTATGGATCTTTCCGGTAAGAGCAACATCCTCTCGACTGGCGTCCTTGAGAAAATTAGCAGCAAGGTTGTTATTCAAGGTAGACCTCACATCTGTAATTGAAGTATCTTTTGAGTGGAGTCTCAACCTTACTTTCCGTAGCAGTGATTTCCCTCGAAGCTTGTAAAGATGGACCTTACGACAAGTCAGTTCTTAGTTCTTTTCATTAACTGTATTGGCATAAGTTATCATCTTTGAAGTAGAAACACACTTATTCCTCACAAGATCTTCCAGTGATTCATTTTTCTTGAGATTATTAGTGTTAGGTCAACTTCCAAAAGTCATTTGTATTATATAATTTTTGGTCATCGGGGCAGTTTTATTTAGTCACCTTCTGCTTCTTCCTGCATATTTTCAAGCTTAGTAATACATGTTTCACACAGTTCAGTTTCCTCCCTCAGAATTATTGCATTCTGTATTCCTCTGTCTTCATAAAGTGTTAAATCTGCCAAAACAGTTAAAACAGAGCCACTTAAATTCTCGATGGCAACACTGATGTCACATAAAAATACATATTTCTAATGATACCACTCATGATATTCACATCCTGTTTGATCTTTA
>NC_061102.1:20614201-20624201 GCF_015104395.2 Macrobrachium nipponense
TAAATAAAAACATTCTTCTCGCCTGAAAAAAATTATCTCTCGTAAAATCTTCGTCTTTTGCACAGCATCCACTCAATTTCAGTATCCTAAGACTTAATATTTCATTTTTGACGCACATTTAAAAAGGAAGGAATGGTGGAGACTTCCACGACGGTTGCCATACACTGCCACATGAAAGTCTGTGCGAATTTCGTACCCACCTCAGTAAGAGTGAGCTTTAGAACCTCATCAATCAAAGGCCTGGTAGGGCAGGCATCATTAAGTGGGAAGTAAACGAAGCTATAACTGTAGCGGCACTCAGAATATAATCCTGGCGGCCATAGCTTGTGCAGAGGACCTACACATTATAATGTGAGTGAGGAAACTCTCAAACTGGAAAGACTATAAAGAAGTGAATGGGTAGATTCGTTGCGTTAGAGAGAGAGAGAAAAAAAAACTTTCCCTTTCCCCGTTTGAATAGAGATACGGCGGAAGAACTAGTGAGATTATCTCCTATTTCATCACCACTGTGGAAAGGGAGAATTTTTTTTTTTTTTTTTTTTTTTTTTTGCGCCAGCCACAAAAAGAGAAAACTTTTCACTCATTAAGGATAAAAAAAAAATAGACGAGATAATCCATTTTTATCATCACCTCGGATGGAATGAATGCGTGTTTGAGAGAGGAGAGAGGAGAGAGAGAGGGGGGGGGGGCGCTCATAGGTCTTTGAACATAACGTGATTAAGAAATATGTGCTAAAAACGAAGGGCGTCTTCCTGGCTGGTACAAAGGACACAGTCTAATTTTTCGAAGGTCTTAAAAAAGGGAGTCCTGGCGTTGTGGAAGTCTGCCATCCATTCTGGGTACGGGTAACAATACGAAGAGGAGTTCTAGTATCGTATTGTATTTTAATTTAAGCTTCCAGGCAAGCTCTGCACGTTCTCTCTCTCTCTCTAAACTCTCTCTCTCTCTCTCTCTCTCTCATTATATATATATATATATAATTTCTTTGCATTTTAATTTTTGCAACCCATAGCAGTGAATTACTTACTTCCTTGTCACAGGAATATCGTAAACACCACCAGCTTTACAAAGGTCATGAGTGTACCAGTCTTGTGTTTTGTTGAAAAAAACAACAACAATATGTGTGTATATATATATATAAGAAGCCGTATATATATATAGTATATATATATATATATAAGAGGCCGTTTTTCCTAGTTCTGAGAATTGAACAAGACAATAATTGTTAACACATTAGTCTTTTAATTGCTAGATCATAGATGAACCACGTGTACAGAAGTCTTCCTTAGCATAAGCCATCTCATAAACACATGAAACGTATCAGTAGCCCATCGAATCCCCTGACACAAAATGCGATTCAACTTGCTTCGTTTATATTCATATTTCTTTCCTTACAAATTCCGATGGGTTTTGCAATATGATATCCATATTTACTCAGATTGAATGAAAACGAACGAAGAAGGGGGTGAGGATGTGTTTAAATGAATAATGTATTTTTGGATGAAGTTACAGAGAAGTCAAAGAAAGGACATCATATTTTAGAGCCATGTTGTGGATTAAGAAAAGGGATCGTAAATGGATTTTGTAGTTAGCTGATGTTTATGTATGTTAGTGTTTGGTGCTGATATTGACGAGAAGCTACAAAGAATATTAAAAAGGCGGGTGACTTCTCTATCACATAGAGTTGAAAGTGAATATAAACTAGAGTAAGTGTCCTAAAGGTAAGGAAAAGTCTCGATGAAGAAATCAGTACACGTTAGTATGCATGAAGGAAGAATGAAAGTAGTTGATTCGGTTAGGGATCTGGGGGCAAATATAACGGATGGCGGGAAGTCGAAAAATATGTCACAGAATAGATGAAACGTCAGAACTTTTGCACGTTTGCAAATTTATAAAAAGTATGTGTGCAAGAAGAGAAAAAAAATGTTTTTGTCAACTCAATCTCATGGATTTGAAGTTTGGTGATTAATGACGTAGAAGAGAAAGAAAATTGTGAAAGCTTTTAGACAAGACCTTTTTTTTGGTAGTATGTGTGTGAAGTAAGAAAGGAAGAAGGTATGAAAAATGTAAAGATAAAATGATGTAGTACCAAGATTAGGTTAAAAACGGCTCAGAATGTTTTGCTATGGTTTCATTAGAGGGACAGAATGACAGATGACTGATTACCAAAGTTGACAGGCTTTTTAGTTCGGAAGTTTTAGGAGGAAGAGGAAGTAAACGGAGGAGAGACTACTGATAAACAGCGTGGAAAAGGCACTGAAATGGAAGGTCCTTTGAATCCAGGAAGCTATTAAGCCTACTGTAGGGTTTGGCTTAGTAACTGTTGAGGGGGGTTATGATCTCCGATGGTCCTTTAAATGAGCGTTGATTGCCCTCTCTCTCTCTCTCTCTCTCTCTCTCTCTCTCTCTCTCTCTCTCTCTCTCTCTCTCTCTGATATACGTGTATATATATGTGTGTGTGTGTGTGAGAGAGAGAGAGAGAGAGAGAGAGAGAGAGAGAGGAGAGAGAGAGAGACCAAAAGTATTTATTGGAGCACTTGATTCAGGGAGCCAGTCACAACACAGTATAATTCCAAATTCATATATGGTGGTGGGATCGAAGGAAAAAGGGAGGTTGCTTTGCGTTCCGGTAAGAGCATTGAATGAAATTAAATACATGACATACAGAGAAAGATATGAAAGGTTAATGAATTAAAATTTATGTAAACTTTTAATATCCATCATGAATTTACGTACCCTATATGAGAGAGAGAGAGAGAGAGATGGAAACGAATGATAGATAAGAACACTGACAATGAAGACTTGCGTATTAGCAAGACTATATTATGAAGTGTTTATGGGAGAGAGAAAACTGAAGATTATCAGCCTTTCCCTTTATTGATGATATCCCCATTTTGCTGATGATGATGATGATGATGATGATGATGGGTTCTCAGGATTCCATAATGACTATGATGGCAGTGATAAATGAGGAATTGCCAGAGGAAGAAGACAAGCCGGCTCTCTAACTTATTGAAAGTTCAACGTTTTTCACATTTATTATTTTTTAATGTCGTTGTTCTTCGTAATGTATTGGTCATTCATTCAGTTTTGACATAACTTAGCCTTCGCAACAGCCAAGTTATTAGCTACTGATGAATGAATTACTATTATTATAATATACATATTTATACATACACACACACAATACGCGTCACTGCAGTCCTGATTTCTTGTCTTTCGTGGTTCGATCCCACGAGGCGACGTACTTATTATCAACTACAAAATTCCCCGTCGGTTAACATATTTGAAAATATATAGATTCCGAGGTAGAGCGAATTGGATATTAAAGGACATTTGTAGCATAATGCTTATATTTGAATCACGTTGGTGTGATAAATTTGATTCATATATATCATACTATTACAATATTCGTAGCTTGTTATCTACAAAATTAAATAGCTACTGCGACAGTATATCAAATTCTGGTGTTATTGCAACACGGTGTTTAGACAGCTTCCTTAATCCGGCGGGGTGGGGTGGAGGGGGGGGCCATAACTCATCTCTCATTGTGCCTCATTACCATATCTAGAACAACGTTTCATCTTATAATAATTTTTACACAGAGATACGTTTCCTAATGGTTTAGAAATTCTTTTTGATATATAATAAAACCAAATAAACTTATTCTTATTTCAAAACATTTTTCGGTCTAGGATGACCTTTCAGTTTGATATATATATAAATACCGATTTATTTTGGCAAAAGTAATTCATCTATACGCAGTGCTAAACTTACAATCACATTGTTATTTGCTTTACAAATTAAAAAAAAATGTTGAATCCGGGATTTTATTATTTTCCCCACAAAACCGATTCATTCATTTTTACAATTGCAAAGTTCGGAAATTACGAAATAGCACATCACATGAATGCAGAAATGTTGGAACATGATGAACAAATTCATATGGAACAAAACTTTCAAAAACATTTAATACGACGATTTTGTTATGCAAGTGACTGCATTGACACAAATACATTATATATATATATATATATATATATATATATATATATATATATATATATATAAATATATATATATATATATATATATATATATATATATATATATATATATATATATATATATATATATATATATATATAGATATATAAAGGTATAGGCCACGAAGGAAAGATAAACAACGGAGTTTCTGCAAGATCTTTCGACTCCGTTGTTTATCTTTCCTTCGTGGCTTATACCTTTGTTTATGGATTTATCACGTTCCAAACTTTCGTGACTCAGTTATATATATATGATATGTATATATATATATATATATATATATATATATATATATATATATATATATATATATATATATATATATATATATATATTATATATAATTATATATATATATAGATATATATATATATATATATATATATATATGTGTGTGTGTGTGTGTACTATTTTCTGAATGTGGACATATTATACGAAATTTAGACATATTATCGAAGCAATTTCCAAGCATTGACTTTTAGTTCTGATGTCTTAACCAAAATTTTTCTGCTTGAGCTTTTCCTAAGGGGACCGTTACCCCAGATTACACTTCCTGTTACTGAGGTCGGCTTAAACGAAAGGTGAGGTTAGGGATTAAGGAGAGATAAGGACCAGTTGGGGTTGGGTCCTAGGGCGGTAGACATGAAATACTAGGGTAGGGAATTTCGCTGGAGATAAGGAGAAATACTGTTGGGCGGGCGCCCACTTGTTTTATTTTGGATAATGGGGTTCCAGTTTCCAGGAGAGGAAAATATAAGTGATGGTATTATTAATGTATATAATTTAATTCTCGCTCTCCAGCAATTATATCTCATGCATTGTTATGAAACGCTGAGAGTATACTTAGATATTTAGTGTTGGATGGTGAAATTATGCGTTGTGGAAAGAGAACAATGGAAAAACTAACAGTAATATTATAAGAGAATAATGCTTTACAAGCAAATAAAATGAAAAGTTTAGGTCTGAGTAATAATAGAAAATTGACACTAAGAGTATGGTGGGCAAAGGATAGGAAAATTAGAAAATTGAGACTTGGAATATGTTTGACAAAGAGTAACAATAGAAAATTGACACCAAGGGTATGGTGGATAAAGAAGAATAAAATCAGAAAATTGACACTTAGAGTATGTTGGACAAAGAGTCAGTAGAAGTATGTTGGACAAAGAGTAACTAGAAAATTGACATTTGGAGTATGTTGGACAAAGAGTAACTAGAAAATTGACACTAAGATCTTGTATGGTGGACAAAGTAGGGTAACAGCAGAAAACTGACACGTAGAATTTGGTGGACAAAGGAATGAAATAACTTGACCTGGAGAAAGCTTAAATGAGGTAGAATCTCTCATACATTCAAGAACAATAAAATTTGTCGCAGTGTCAGCTGGCCTCCTGTGGGCAGCCGAACAGTTCAAAGAGCCAGGCTTACTAGGATAAGAACTTTGAGAAGGGATGCTGGAGATGAATGGAGATTTATGAAAGTGAAAGCACGAGAAAGGTTTGAGTGTCGGAATTTCACAGAAGGTTAGATGAGGCATAGAAACCAGAGGCAGGGAGTGTTCTAGAAGTTTGCAGAAAAGGAAACAAGTGACTGAACTGGTTTGTTTGAGAACGATCGATTTTGGAAGAGTAAATTGTTAAGATATGTGGACTGGCGCGTTTAACATGACATTCTTTGAGGGTAAACGAGTTTTTCTTTGAGCTCAGTTAATCACTGGCTGAAGTTGTACCTACAGAAAAGAGACTGGGGAGCTTTCGGGAGTGTAGTATTCTGTATATGAGAGCAAAACACCAAACAGGGATAGGTAAGGTCAGCTTACAGCTTTATTCAATAGGATGAGGAAGAGAGCCTCTGGCAGCTGTGCTAAATACCTTAATTTCTGAGAATCACAGAAGGGCATCTGAACTCGATGATTTCTTCAAGATAAATTTTCATCAAAAAGGTGCAGTTACTTGAAATGAAAAGTTGATCTAAAAATGCGTTCGTGTTAAGGAAAGAGATTTCATTAATGCCGGATAAGAGCATTTTTTCTTCTTATATTTTTTAATTAAATCAACTCGCATATTTTTTTTTGAAGAAGGACATTGTATTATAACCGGAAGTTCTTCTCTAAAAACCCCCAATTTTTTTCAGGTAATCCAACTGTTAAAACGACCCGTAATGAAATCTCTTGGTTGTATCCCTCTTTGATAAAAAAAAAAAACCAGGAAATTCTTTACTCCATTATTTTGCCAGAAGTGGCCGCAGCGATCCCATATTCCTAGACCGCTTTTGTTTCCGAGAAATTTAATGTCTTTAATGAATCTGGTAAAGGGAAAATACTTGAAGTCTTCCGGTTCGTAATTGAAATTAGTTTCTCGTAAGTTGTGGAACAGACGAGTAGGGGGAAGGGGTTGGGTGGAGGTAGCAGTTTCATTCATTTGTTTTTCTTTCATATACTACTAAACAGTGTCATCATTATTATAGCACCCTGTTCTTCTCAACCCAGTCAAGTTGCTACGAGGTATATTTAATTGCTTAGGACAGGAGAGACATAGGTATCTAATGGAGCACTTAGAAGCACTTTGCTTTACCTTCAAGATCTGGTGAGGCTAGTATTATAATCAATAGACCAAGATCAAACACGCTCACTCATATATATGCATGTGTGTGTGTCTGTGTTTGTATGTTCGCGCGCACGCGCGCAACGAATCCTCGTCAGATCCAATAAAATTCAAACAAATTCATGCGAAGTTTTATACGAGCTTTTCGAGTGACGCTCGCTTGGCGACCAAGTCATTAGCTTTACTGGTGACTTTTAAAATTTCCATACCATTGGCCTTTTGAATATTTCCTTTGAGCCCCGAATTATGATAATTTCCAAAACGTCCCCAATCGAAGGAGATGAAAAGATTCGTTTAATGACCCGAATTTTAGATTGTAATTTTGATGAAGACTTCTACGGCGATGCTCTGGATTTCTGTTTCATGATGTCTGCCAGCTGGCTTTAGGAAGGGTAGACTGAATTATTACTATTATTATTATTATATTTTATTACTTTTATTATTATTATTATTTATTATTATTATTATTATTATTATTATTATTTCATTATTGGTTATTATTATTATTATTGTTATTATTATTAAAATTATTATTATTATTATTATTATTATTATTATTATTATTATTATTGGTGAAGAAATCTGTAGAATATACAAAATCGAGCAGCTTCTCGAAAGCTCTCTTTTGAATATATATATATATATATATATATATATTATATATATTATATATATATATATATATATATATCTTTCTAGAATATATAGTATTTACATCTGCACCATTGTGGATATCATCACCACTTTAGTGACCCATGCTATTATGAGAATTTCTAATGGATTATTATTATTATTATTCTTATTTTATTATTATTATTATTATTATTATTATTATTCATTATTATTATTATTATTAGCAAACCTTCATATCAGACGGTACTTAAGTTCAAGATACCTGGCGTATACTCCTTAGCTGTCTTAAAAGGCTTGAATATGATAATCTCTCTCTCTCTCTCTCTCATCTCTTCTCTCTCATCTCTCTCTCTCTCTCTCTCTCTCTCTCTCTCTCATTGTACTTCAGAATAAGCCGCGCTTGGCAAGAGTTGATTTGGATTGAGTGGTGGGGCTTGCATATCAACAGAGTATAACAATAATAATAATAATAATAATAATAATAATAATAATAATAATAATAATAATAATAATAATAATAATAAACAAATAAATAAATAAATAAATAAATAAATAAATACATAGATAAATAAATAAATAAAAATTACCCATTAGTCTTGAAATGGAGAAACAGATCCAGTTATGCATGGGTACATACTTTTTTAAAAAAATAAGTCTCTATATGTGAAAATAGAAATATCTCTATAAAGATTTACTTTTAAATATACGTACCCATATATAACTGCGGATTTGTTTCTCCAATAATAATAATAATAATGAATACTGCATCAAGTTCAGTAGCAACACAGTTATTGTTTTCTTACGTAATTTTGATATGAAATTATGTATATTCTTTCTAGTGTTAATGAACGGCGAGTTATGATGTTATGATATAATCTTAACATTCGGCAATTAACTTTGAAAGTCACTGCTAAAAAAATGATAGAATTTGGTACAGAAAACACCAGAAAAAGTAGGTTTTCCAAAATGTATGACATTACATCAGTGCTTCACCTGACAAATTGTCTACTACTGTAGTTAGGCTCTCCAACTGGAATCAAGTACGAAAGAAAAGTAAGCATCTTCGTGTATACTACCGCCAAAGATAAGGATGGTACGAGTAGGAACTTTATCTCTTGAATGCTTGTTGAAGACCAAGAGCTTTGACCTCAGCTTTGACCTAGGTGCCAGGTTGTTAGGCGCCAGAGCTGTGTCAAAGCCAGGGGTGGGATAGGTTCAAAGTCAACAGCCTAATCCCCAGTGATATTGCTGAGAATTAAGGAGAATGGCACCATCATGAACCTACGTTATTCAGGAAATCTTTTTTGGAATATTTTGGATATATACAGATGGGGAAGGTTTTCTGATAGCACACATATTTATATTTTAAAGAAAATAATTCACCATTTACTATTCTCTCCACCGAATTAGGATCTGCTCATTATCAACTGCATTCAGGCAACTTCATCACACATCAAGGTGTAGCGCACCTGGGTTATATATAGAGGATGCATTTTGCATCTAGGAATAATTGTAAAGATATTACTAGATGTATTATGGTACCTAGAGCATCTGAAAAGTGCATTATTTTACCGCGTTACCTCTGAGATATTTATCATTACACTCAAGACTTATTACCAAGGCGAGCACATATCTTACAGCTTTGGTTGAAAGGTATATAGACGGGTCGATTACTTATCTGCATAATCTTTTTAAAGGGGTAAGGAAATAAAGTGGAATATGAACTATTTTCTTTTAATGTGTATCTCTCTCTCTCTCTCTCTCTCTCTCTCTCTCTCTCTCTCTCTGGAAAGCACACATTCATAGGGTATACAGTTTTGCCTCAGAACAAAAGACGAATTTCCTCTGTCTTCATCGGGCTGAAAGCGCAGTAGATTGGACACCTTGGAGTTGGTATGCCGTCTGGTATGTCGTTCTGAGATACAATGGCCAATCTTCCTAAGCACGTGTGTTTCCAGCAAGCTAAATTGTAGTGCGAATATCTAGATGGATGACCTTTTATCCCACCCAGGATGCTTCGGGATTCAAGGTTCCGTGTGGCTTTCCGGTCCTCCCCCTCCCTCATCCCCCCTCCCCCGCCCCCCCCATTCCATTAACAAAGAGTAGTAAGAAGGATTCGAAGATGCCCAAGGCTCCTTGGCCATGTTCATTTCCCTTTCTCACTCTTATCATAAGAAAAATAATAATGAAAGTATAAGCATTTTTATCTTCTCTAATTTTTATTATGGGACAATGACATTGCACTGATGCGAATAGTATTTTCGGGGGATGTACCATTACCGACTAACGAGAATATGGGCTTCCATTTCTTATTAGATAATTAATCACCCTTGATTTACCCTTCTTTTTTTATGAAGTCCATCAGTTCTGAGGATTGCTCTATATAGCCAGAGGGGTCATGGGGGAGCGCAGCTCCCCTAAATTTCAGCAAGTAAAAACAAATTGTGAAAACCTTAGAAGGAATGAATGAAACTTATTCATTAAATAAAAAACTGCAATACAGTTCTGTATTTAATGAAAAAAAATTAATGGGTTCAGCAATACTTTATAAAGATAAATAATATTGAAATTCACGTAAATGTAAATTGTCGTCTGTCACTGGCTAAAATTGTCCTGAGACATTTTCCTTCAGCCTTGGGTTAGACAATGGACTTTGCCTGCCCCTCCCGTCGTCCTCTGCCGAGCAAGAGAATTGATATACCTTTTTTCTGATTGTCTTT
>NC_061102.1:20629201-20634201 GCF_015104395.2 Macrobrachium nipponense
ACACCATAGAATCCCACTCTTTTTCCTTCTCTTTGTTGAAGACTTTTCAGCATATGATGAAACATGACCGCAGGTATGCTATTGACAGCTCTATCCCGGACTTTTGGATTAGAACTAGACCATACAAGCGGCAGCCAGGAGTTTAACTGTCTTCCACTTTCACTTTCCAACTGAAAGTGAAAGAGAGCTTTCTTAGCCCTCACCTGCTGCTACCCCATATATATCTATATATATATATATATATATATATATATATATATATATATATATATATATATATATATATATATATATATATATATTATTATTATTATTAAATATGCCTGTATTGATGTCTTCTCTTGAGAACAGTCAACACCAACGTGCAATGCGCATTAGGTGTCCGTGAAATTGAAGGGCAAAGGATCGAGATCAAGGCCATTACCGGGTCTTTAAGAGCCGGGGATACGGCTTATAATCACGATCTCTCCCTTGTTTATCTGTCCTAAGTCAACACCTTCAAGCAAGTGGACAGACAGTAAGTGAACTCGGGGATAAATATTTAGACAGCTTAAGAACCCTGCTGCATTTAGGCCTGGCCTCAGAAGCGTTTGGTCTCACTTTGAAGTTTTGGATGTCGTTTACTTTTTTTTCTATTGATTTAATTGAAATTTCATTTGAATTTGTGTCATGTGAAGTTAATTGAAAAGTAAGCGTTCTTAATTTTTTTTTATTATTTCTGATATATTTTGAGTAGAAATATTGCCATTGTTCTATATTAAAAGAGAAAAGAAATATATAATAAGAAAGGAAGTTATTTATTCCCTTCCCTCCCTCTCTCTCTCTCTCTCTCTCTCTCTCCCATCTCTCTCATCTCTCTCTCTCTCTCTCGGCTCTCTCTCTCTCTCTCTAAGTTTGCAGTAAACCTCTTCTTGTTCCATGTGCCTTTGGCTAGTTCATCCAGTATTCTCTTTCTCCCTCTCAAAATTTTCAGTAAGCCTTCCTCTTTTTTCAAATGTATTCGGCAATTTCCTCTCTCTCTCTCTCTCTCCTCTCTCTCTCTCTCTCTCTCTCTCTCTCTCTCTCTCTCTCTCTCTCTCCATTTGATAAATTCACTTGCATCCAATATACGTCTTCGGCAGCTGTTACCTCGACCCTCGCAATCTGTCACTTTTAGATCTTCTTCAGTATTTATAGGAATTAAAAAAAAAAAAAAAAAAAAAAAAAAAAAAAAAAAAAAAGATATGAATTAGTGTTTGTTGAACTGTAAATCTTCCTTCAGTCGTTTTTTGCGAATAAAATTGGATTAATAATCTATTGAATATTTACAAATCTTTGGTAATTTTTGTTTTTTTAATGAAGACTTTCAAATTTCAAACAGCGCTCCGTAGGTCATACACATATATATATGCTTAAAAAATCACAGTTTATATATATATATATATATATATATATATATATATATATATATGATATATATATATATATATATCTATATTGTTTCCGTTTACGGTATTCAGTATTTCCAAGACTAATTTTGTGTCGTACCTCTACTCCATTCACTGTGATGGTACATTTAATTAAATGTTGAAATTTCTAACTAGAGGTAAATGCATTATATATATGATATATATATATATATATCTATATATATATATATATATATATAGATAGATAGATAGATAGATAGATAGATAGATAGATAGATAGATAGATAGATAGATAGATATTTGTATGTATATATATATATTATCATATATATATATATATATATATATATATATATACTTCTATACTTATAAATATATAACTATATATATATATATATATATATATATATGTGTGTATGTGTGTGTGTGGGGGGGCGGGGGGGAAGTAGTAATATCCATAGCATTCGCCTTGGGCCCAAGAGGCTTTTATTCTAGCTTATATCTTTATGGATGAAAACTGACAACGAATTTCCCTCGAGTTTTTAAAGGCTGAAATAAAACGTTGCTCTGAGAAGAGGAAAGGAGAGAATTCAAATGTTTTTGTTTCGAGAGAAATTCTCTCTTTTCAGTGACCCCATTTTACAGGTTCGTATGTAGAAAAATATTTGGTAGAGAAATGTTTAAAATAGAAGACATATTCATACTTTATTATCATTTTTCGAATTGATACTACATCTCGTATAAAAATAAAGTATGGAAGGCATCGATGTTTGTCTATAGGACAAAGAAAATCTGTGACGTAACATTATCCTTTAGTATCATTATATGATTACTTTCATTGTAGTTTTTCTTTAGTTAAACGTTTGAGCTAGATTTTGTATATACAAAATCATCATCATTATCACCTCCAGTTCCACTTGACGCAAGGATCTTCAATGAAATACCAATACCCATGTCCTCCCTGTGCCGTATTTCCCATCAAATATACCCAGCTCCAACCTCCCTTCTCATAGCTCCAATCCAAATAGATCTGGGCCTTCCAAATCTTGTTACCCAAAGAGGCCTGGATGGCGCTATCAATTACTGTTCTCCCAGGGGTTGGTGGGACATAACCAAACCACCATATCGTCCTGCCGTCTTCATTCGTGCGTTATTAAAATAGAACTTTAGTCTTAGATCGACGAAATCTTTCACATATAGTTTCATTTTCATACAGTGGTTCATGTCATATAGCATTACAGACCCTTCTAGCTTTGTATATAATTTTTTGTTTGTAGTATCTGACTTTATGATTTCTAAGTATGATTCAGCCCGTCATGAGAGAAACTGGTCCTTAGAACACATCTCTTAAAAAGATCTTTGATGTCTTGTTGCCATCCCGTATTGCATGCGTATCCGTGTACTTGTGGCAAAGCTATTTTACATTTGCTTCATGAATATGATTTGCGGTTCCATGAATAATATTCGTCATAATGTTCAGCAAATGCTGAGCGTTTGAAATTCTCAAAGCTTCCCGGAATTTAGGTGATCTGATTAGCCTGCAGTTCTTGTTTATTTATTTGATTGTCGAGGTATCTTATATTGAAAAAGTTGTATTGAACGTATTATTAGATGAATTTTTTACTTTTTTTATTTTTGTATAATATATTACTATATGCAGTAATTCATTCTCTTTTAATACAGCGTTATGAAAGGAGCTTATCAAATGAGTCACAGAATATGTAAAACAAGAGAATAAGAGAGGTATGCAACAGAGATGGTAACAATCCTATGCACAAGTTGACTATCCTCTTTTGTCTAGAAAAACATAACTTATATTCTGGAATGGCTTAGGCCTTTAATTTATCTTTTAAAGGCGATAATGACTCCTTACTCTTAAAATAATTATTCCTTGCCATTAGCACTTTCTTTGTAAATTTACTCGTAAGGCATAAACGTCATTTCCTGTACATAACTACATATTGAAATACTTAGTGTTATGGCAGTTATATTGTATGTTATGTCACCATTCGACGCAATATATCTGGCAGTAAATCTTTACTCAGTGGATGTTTGATAAATGGCACCTACGTCATTTACAGCATTAGGGAATATTAATATTCTGTCGATCCCAAACGACGAAGCTGGGAATAACGAGGATTCTTTCTCATCAAGGAAGCATTTTCTTTTCCAGCTGATGCTCTCTCTCTCTCTCTCTCTCTCTCTCTCTCTCTCTCTCTCTCTCTCTCTTTCCTGGGATTGCTTCGTTTCCACCTGTCATTGTTGACATATAAACATATACGAATATATAACATACGTACGTGTATAAATATATAAACACGCACGCACGCACGCACAACACACACACACACACACACACACACACACACACACACACACACTATATATATATATATATATATATATATATATATATATGATATATATATATATATATATATATATTTATATTGCTACTGTCAAAATGCATATTTCCCCTCTTTGAATGAATAAAATATTGTGTATAAGATTGTGCAACATTTTTTCAGATTCCTAGATAGCTTAGAGATAGGATGTTTTAAATGTGTGTTCAGATTTCGCATAACATATTGTAAAATAATATATATAACGTAGAATGTAGAAAGAGAGAGAATATCTTTATCCGTTCAAAGCTAGAGTTGTTTTTACAAAATCTGTCAACACGTTTGATAAGCGAGCTCGAGCCTTCATTGTGTTTTGGGTTTATTCTGTCATCATGTGTTGATAAGGACTTCTGCTTCGGTCGGTCGAGTCGAGTATGTGTCTTTTTTTAACAGACTCGTCTAATACGCGTATGTCTTTGTCAAAGCCACGTGCAGATTACACATTGCTTTGTAAAGTTGCATCAGATTTTCGAAGTTTCTAGAAGAATTATTGCCCAAAACGTTTTGTGCCAGATCCACTATCCAGCTTCCGTAAGGGAGAAGTTTTTTCATTCGGGCTTAGATACTCAAGGCGTTCAGATCTATCTCTCTCTCTCTCTCTCTCCATCGCATAGCACTTTATTTTAAAGTAAGTAACGATTTCGTACTTATTTAAATGGTCACTCGAAATTTGTAAAGTTCAGATTTGATATTTCTTTAGAGTTGATTTAGTAGTATTTAGTGTTTTTTGTGGAATCTGAACAAACATTGTTCTGTAACGGCGCCTGGGTTTTGTGAAAGTGTGAAACAGCCTGCAGCAAGAAAGAAAGAAGTTGGTATACCAAAAAGGTAAAGTGTGTTTATATTTTTATCAGTTGCAACTAATAATTGATAGGAACAGTGGTTAGGTAACAACTAATAACTAATAACTAATAACTGATAGGAACAGTGGTTAACTAATAACTAATAACAGATGGTTACGAAGGTTTGGTAAAAACTAATAGTTACAATGTTTTGAGTGAAAAGATTTACACTTTTACACATTGAAAATTTTTGTGTTTTGTGTTTATTCATTTGAAGTGATTTTTATGTTTTGCGCATTTATTCATTTTCTTATTGAAGTATGCATTTTATTTTATATTCTGTTTGATTAGTATGAAACTTTGATATTTTCCACATTTTTCTGTATTTTCATTTGCATTCACAATTT
>NC_061102.1:20639201-20649201 GCF_015104395.2 Macrobrachium nipponense
TTTTTTTTTTCCTTTTCCTCAATAGACTTACACCATTATCTTCGGTTTTTCATTTGGGCTTGTAATTTTGGCCTCCTCCTCCTCCTCCTCCTCCCCCTCCTCCTCCTCCTCCTCCTCCTCCTCCTCCTTCTCCTCCTCCTCCTCCTCCTCCTCCTCCTCCTCCTTCTTCTTCTTGATCTCAGCTTTTCTTGATTCTTTCTGTATTCAACCAGAAAATTGGGAAGAGATCACGAAAGTGTCATTCCATTTTGAACAGCCCCTCCTCCTCCTCCTCCTCCTGCCCTCAAACACACTACACATATGGGGGTTGGTTTATTTCATAGACCTTCACAGTCACGTCTTACTGATACGAGATTTAGCGTTTTCTTTGACCATGAGTATTGCAAGGTGTATTGCATTATGAAATATTCCCTTTAAGTTAAAGGACGATCTTTTAAAAATACAAGATCAGATGAGCCTCCGTTAGATAGTTAAAAGTTAAAGTGTTGTATCATGGTGTAATCTAATCTTTTTCGACTTCTTTTACATCAGAATTAAATGTCAGAGTCTTAACTTTTTAATCCATCATATATTTAATGTATTCAGTTATGATAACCACATTGCCGTTTCAGCTTATCGATTTCCTCACACCTTTTGGATACGCTTGTCACTGTAAAGTCTAAGATCCTAATGGAAAAATATAAAATTATTCTGACTGCCTTAGCAGAAATCGAACCCGTGTCCGGAGTCTCACTGGTCAGGTCTGCAATGTGACCTCATTCTGATACTCTGGATGCGGGTTCGATCCCAGCTGCGGACATCTGATTTTCTTCATAGTCTTCCGTTAGGATCTTAGGCTTTGTACTGACAAGGCTATCCAAAAAGTGTGAAGAAATAAAAAACGTATAGTTACATACGGGAAAGTTCCCATAGGGGGTTAGTGCCGTCAGTGCACCTCATACGGTACACTGTAGGCATTGCTTAAGGTTCTTTGCAGCATCTTTTCGGCCCCTAGCTGCAACCTCTTTCATCTCTTTTACTCTACCTCCATTCGTATTCTCTTTCTTCCATCACGCTTTCCACCCTCTCCTAACAGTTGATTCATAGTGCGAGGTTTTCCTCCTGTTACACTTTTCAAACCTATTTACTGTCAATTTAATTTTTTTTTACTGTACCTCCATTCATATTCTCTTTCTTCCATCACACTTTCCACCCTCTCCTAACAGTTGATTCATAATGCGAGGTTTTCCTCCTGTTACACCTTTCGAACCTATTTACTGTCAATTTCCGTTTCAGCACTGAATAACCCCATAGGTCCCAGCGCTTGGCCTTTGGCCCAAACTCTATATTCAGTGCAATCCCAGTAAAAAGTGATCAGTAAATTATATATAATATATATATTATATATATATATATATATATAATATTATATATAAACTTAACATTTTCATAGTGGTGCTTGTAGTGTACGTTTTTTTTCATTCATTGATTTTATATGGATTATTGTTTTAATGTTTCATGTATTTAGAAATTTATTTTAGTATTCTCCAGGTTCATCCACCATATATATATATATATATATATATTATATATATATATTATATATATATATATATATATATTATATATTTGTGTGTGTGTTTGTTTGTGTATGTATGTTTTTTAAGCCATCTGCGGTTTGTAGGTCTCTTCGCAAGATTTCGCTCCAGTAAACACGTCAGATTCAGTCAGTTTTTTTTCTTGACTTGATTACGCTGGGGACATGGCGAGATCTAAGGCTGTTTTTTTTATATATGTATTCTCTCTCTCTCTCTCTCTCTCTCTCTCTCTCTCTCTCTCAGACCCGTTAGGTTTTGACCCCATTTAGGCATGCTCTCTCTCTCTCTCTCTCTCTCTCTCTCTCTCTCTCTCTCTCTCTCTCTCTCTCTCTCTCTCTGTGACCCTGGTACTTTCCACAGACTAAGCAAAATAATTCCCTGGACTAGTTAAATGTTGAGTAAGCCTTAACCTTTTCTATTTTCGTGAATTTTAAATTTTATGATAAGCTTTAGCAAAAATTAATGAGGCCAAAATGTTGATTTTCGGGAAAAGTGAAAGACTTTTTGCCCCTGATGTTGTTATGCCTTGTTCCTTTAAATTTCATAACTATGTAGGTCTGTATTTTTCTGTAGCATTCACTCTTTTATTGCTTACATTTTTGTTTTTTGCTTTGGGGGGAAATTCTGGCCTTCGAAACGTAGTGACACTGTTATTTCTTTATTTTCTTTTCATTCCCTTTTCTGTTATGGTGTTTTGGATTGTTTTATTTTTATTTAAATCATAGTGTTTATATATTTTATCAAATTATTTGCAGCTTTTCTTGTATTCATGTATCTACAGATGGTCTTTATGCGAAAATGCTTCTCTGATTTTGGTGATAACGTAGACTTCTGTTATGTTCCCTCTGGAAAAAAGGACAGGCCACGAAAACATGCAATCAGAAATCAGACCATATTTCAGCTTCAGAAATACATTAGCATAAATAACAAATATCTCTCGATCCACTTTGAAAGCTAGTAGCAAATGAAGGTTGAGAACTCCTCTAATAGCTTTGCTTTTAAGTTCCAGAACAGTATGAAGTAGGCAGTGGTTGCGATCACAGGGAAGCCAAATCTAACATGTCTTGAACATGTAAACAATTACAGTTCGAACATCTTAACGAAGTTCATCCCCTCCACAAGGTTTTCTCCTTCGTTGATTAGCAGAGAGTTTCTGAAGATTATTTGCCACCATGGAATGAAACTGCGATGGATTTAAAGTATTTCGATCTATTTCCGTATCGGAAAACGGGACAATGAAGGCATTTTAGTATTATCACATATATTGGGCATGGGGAAGGTGGATATGAACCGAGGTATCAGTGAAAGAACATACTATTGAAAGGTGCTCTTCTTTGAAGTAAGCTGTAAGTGAACATGATAGTTTGAAGTAAGCTGTAAATGAACATGATAGTTTAAAGTAAGTTATAAATGAACATGATAGTTTGAAGTAAGCTGTAAGTGAACATGATAGTTTGAAGTAAGCTGTAAACGAACATGTCAGTAATTCTCCTCTCCAGCTAAGGAGTACACAAGAGAAATTTTATAGCTGGGAGGACATTAAACAAAATTATGTGACCATATCCGGTAATTTTGAAAGCGCTGAAGACATTCGGTACGAAAACTTAAAACTGAGTTTTGTATTGAATTTTCCATTCACCCTATGTATGATTGATCCTTTTATAGAATATTACAAATTTTATATTTTATAGTCAGCAATATTGTTAGATTTGTCCCTTTTTGCCAAGTTCCTCTCTGAATTCTGCGCCAGTCCTCTTTGGCCCGAGTGTAGCACTCTCCTTTCCCCCTTTACGACGTAAGAGAGCCACAAAGGAGTGGAAATGGCACCAGTCGACACCCAACTCGTGAGTTTTAGCCTGTTTCCGGTAAGACATGAAAAGTTGAAATTGCGGGGCTCCTTTTTTTTATAATTTATTTTTTGTGCTCCTACGATCATTTTTATTTGGAAAGAAAAAAATTTATATATATGTGTGTATTATATATACATATAATATATATATATATAGTATATATATATATATATATGTATATATATAGTATATATATATATATATATAGATATATATATATATATACTATATATATATATATATATATATATATATATATATATATATATGTGCGTGTGTGTGTGTGTATATATATATACATATATATATATATATATAATATATATATATATATATATATATATATATAGTATATATATATTTGATATAATACATATATATATATATATATATATATATATATTATATATATATATATATATATATATATATATATATATATATATATATATATATATATATATTAGTTGGGGAAAATTAATACATGTTTTTTCTACCCCATTTCTTACTTTGGGTATAGATGGCCTCGTGGAATATAGTAGGGGACATAGTATGGTTTTAGATCTATATAAAGGGAACTTGTAAATTAACGGAACACTATGTATGAACTGTTTGGGACATGTTTCTTCTATCCCATTTCTTATTTTGGGTATAGATAGCCTTCTGGAGTATAGTATGGACACTGGTATTGTTTTTAGGTATATATAAAGGGAACTTGTAAATTAAGGGAACACTATGAACTTCATAGTATGATGAAGGGTAAGATTTGAACTTAATTTGTCAGGAACATAGGAAAGCACAGTGACTTTTATGCACATAGAAGTATACTTTTATACATGTAGAAGTATCCTTCATATCCTTATTGTAACCACATACACTTTTAAACTTATATAAAAGTCCGTACTTCATATCCTTATTTTTATACTTATAAAAGTCCATGCTTCATGTCCTTATTTGTAGCATGAGTAAAATCATCATCACTCTTTCTACCGTACGTGGCTCGAATCCCAAGCGCGAAGGAAGAGCTTCTTCATTTATTCCCCTTCGGATTTAAGGCTTGTAGTGATAAGCTGATTTACGAAGTAAAGACCATTGCGGCTGTCAAAAATATATGTTGTAGATGTGTGGAACAAGTAAATTTTATGTATTTTTATATATTTTTATATGTTCAAGTTAAGATGGAATGCATTACGACTCTAATACAATTCTCCTCGTATTTTGATAATTTACTTACATTTCTATCTTATTTATTTACTTATTAGTTAATGTTTTTCTTTTTCAATAAGTCATTGCTTCTTTCTGCATTGCCCATTACCTTCTAAACACCATATTTTTTTTAGAAGCTAGAATTTCAAGTCAGTGGCCCCTGTGGGGTTGTTCCATATGAACAGAGTTCTTCTTATGAATGATAATAATAATAATTATAATAATAATGATAATCGGTTTCCAGATTAGCTTAGATGTCAGTATTGTCTTTGTAAACTGTTAAGAAGTGAGTAAGTCTCTTCACAACTTGACTTTGAAGTTCTGGGCTTAAATTTCCCAACATTTTTCAGCGGTTGGATTTTTGGGCACGATTGCAGGATATTGGGTCTTATTTCTGAGCCAAGTCCGACTTTGAAGTTTATTGCTTTTGTTTTCTGTCCTCTTCCTTTCTTATTCGTTCGTCATTTCAAGGATTCTTTGCGCCAGTTTTTCTTTTGTTTTTAAAATCGTTTTAAAAAATTTTTCTGGCTGTTTTTGATGGTCGCTTTGGAGTTTCCGTCAATCTTGAACATTCAAGTTAAAACTGAAGTGATTTTTTATTGTGGAGAGAGAGAGAGAGAGAGAGAGAGAGAGAGAGAGAGAGAGAGAGAGAGAGAGAGATCATTTTTATACTCGTGACGTCATCTTTTTTGCATGGTCACTTTGGACTTCTCGTCATTTTTAGAACTTCAAGTTAAAAAATGACAGTGTTTTTTGTCCAGAGAGAGAAAGAGGGAGAGAGACAGAGAGAGAGAGAGAGAGAGAGGGCTATTGGTCTCACCAACATTAGTCTCGGTCTATTCTACCTCTTTAATTTTGCCCTGATCCAGTTTCCAGTGATGAATAAGTAACACATTTCATCTGCGAATATAATATAGAAATTTATAGCACGAGAATGATACCATGAACCCATGTTGCAAAGGAGAGAGTAAAACTTATTTCGTGTAATGGAAAATATGATGAAAAAAGAATGACGTCCTGCAGTGGAATTGTAAAAATAACGAATAAGATATTACTGCTTAATCATGAAATATAAAGTAAAACCCCGGCTATTTGAGATGATTTCTTGAAATTGTAAAATGTAGGGGGCGAAGAATTATCTTATAATTTGAGAACGTACAACGCACCAAATAAGATCCCGCTGATAAAATAAGACGACAAGTCGGGGTATCGTTCACTATAAAGCAAATAGAAGCCCCGTAATGATCCCCTTTAGTATCCCCTTTAGTGAGAGCGAAATGATAAAAGAAAACGAACAGGGAGAGGGCGTCCCAATCGAGAAGGCTTAGTAGGGCTGACAGCAGAACATATGATTACGAGCAGACTCTCTGCTTATCGCGCCATTAGTTAATCAGGGGCCTCCCCAGCAGCTGACTTATCTGCCGCCCAGCTGACACGTTTCTGCAGATAGGTATTACACGGGGGGAGATATATTGTATCTCCCTGATAGATATGTATTACGCGAGAGGATATATTGTTTCAACAGAGTGGAGGCAGTAGGATACGTTGTATTTCCATAAAATCTGGATATAACTATATAAGTTACACTTAGCTTGTATAGGCTAAACTTAATCAACAGATAGGGTGTAAGTGGAGGCAGTAGGATACGTTGTATTTCCATAAAATCTAGATATAACTGTATAAGCTACACTTCTACTTATATAGACTAAACCTAAGCAAATAGTATATAGGTAGGATATTTTGCATTATCTGAAGCTCGTAGGCATGACATAACATATATATTTTAATAATATATATTTTCTGTACAGACTACACTTAAGTGTTATATAGGGAGGATATATCGTATCATCGTAGTCTGGTAGTCATGGCAGGCTATGAATATCGTATATTATTTTTAGCTTGGTTTTACAGCCTAATTTTGTCAGTCAAAAAATCGTATCTCCAGAGACGGCAGTTTTGGAGTACCAATATTTTGCAGTGATTGAAAAGTGACAGACAAAATTGAATAAAACTTTAACACTTAACTATTAATCGTATGGGTGTTGCATGTAAGCATCACTGTGTTAAGAGGAAATGGTTGTTGGTAAAAACAATAATTATTAAATCTCTTTGTGATAAAATTATTCCGTGTAAGGTTAACCTGACATTTCCCATTTTGCTAATCCCTCCTGGGTGAGGGAGGGTCAAAGGTATTTCTGATATTAATTCTAATAATATCCAAATAAAAAAATAGGTAATGTATATATATTATATATTATATATATATATATATATATAAGTATAATATTATATATAATATATATAGATATGTGTATACATATATATATATATATATATATATATATTATATCTATATATATATATATCTTATATATATATATATATATATGTACGTATGTATGTACCAATAGCGTGCTTTAGTTGTTATATTTGGTGAAATAATCAAATGGTATACATTGTATGGTATATATGGGCAAGCTTCCAAAATAGTAATTTTTGCGCATTTTGACAAATACACATAGTATATGTATATGCGTATCTATATAATATATATATGCATGTATGTATGTATTGGTATATATACATAAATATAAATAAACACATTATTTGTTCACATATATATCTGCATATATATGTTTGTGTGCGCGCGCGCTTATTTGAACCCCAGAGCAGCATATTCTATAATTTAATTTAGTATATTTTGATTATGTTTGCATTATTCAAGGATGTATTCACTTCATTTGTTTAACAAATTTCCATGATTTCATCTTGCTTTGTACCTTTACGTAAATAAATTTGCTTTGTTAGATGAGCGCGTCACTTTTAGCAAGCTTTTTGTTCACTGCTCCTCTTGGCATTAAATAGGATTATTTTGATGAGATTATTTTCCGAATGCAACCTGTAACGCAGCATTATTCAGGTTTCCAGATGTTGCATAAATGTTGGAAATAGATACAGTCCTTTATAGGTCCTATTGTCCTCTTAAAAAAGAAATTTGAATCGGTGGATTTCCAGGAAACTAACAGAGTTTTTAGTGTTAAAGAAAAAACCTTAATATATATATATATATAATATATATATAGATATATATATATATATAAGATATATATATATATATATATAATCAATAAATGAAAGGCTTGAGATTTTTTTAATAAATAAAGAACCGTACGTTTTTCAAGTAGATGAAAGGAGATAGCTAGACGTTAACATCCCTCAATTTTCATCCAATTTTCTTTATGGATAGCTTTTAAAATGCTTGAAATTTTTTGTCTCAAAATTACGTTGTAAATTGTAGATGAGGTTCTTTCCTGTAATATGTTGAAGACGTGGTCTATTTTTCTGGGAAGTTCTCTGATTCCGTGAGGTATTTTAGGGTAATATCATAATGTGGTGAAGACGTCGCATAAATTTTAGGGTGTAGTTCTTAACCCTCACAGGTAATCTTGAGCCGAGTAAGAAATAGCCATTGCTTCTCGTAACTGGTCAGATTCCTCGAACTCTTTGAAAGGGAAATCTTTGCCCTCTCTCTTCTCGGAATAAGTTGATAGCTTCATCATAAATATATTTAATATTATAAGGGTGAAAATCCTTTCTTCTTATGTAACTTCCTCCAGAAAATCTTCTCAAGAAGACCAGCTGACATCCATATATCTGGCAAAGAGACCTTTATCTCTTCCCTGTTCGTTGATACTTTTGTCGTTCCCGATGTTATTGTGGCAATTAACGGGAGACTGATGGAATTCTCGGGTTAATGAGGCCTTCCCAGAGCAGCGGGTCTTTATCATGCTAATTCGGGAGTGCTGCTGATTGCCCAATTACCGGACAAGGTTCGTTCATTTTGTCGTCCAGATGTGACGATGTCTTTATCCTACGGTCTTTCTGTGCCTCATTTTTTTTCTCTCTCTTTCTCTCCCTCTCCGTTGTCAGATGTCTTCCTTGTCAGATTTTGCACTGCCTTTTTTCTTTGTACTTCTGATTCCAGTTTATTTATTGTCTTGTGATGTCATTGCATTGTTTATCATTACTCCGTAGTTTCTTTATTTTTCCATATCTTTTTGTTCGTCTATATAAATTAGTCCTGCTTTCCTATGTAAGTTCATACTTGCACTTGCTTAAAAAAGAAAGATGATGTCTACAAATTAACAGGTGACATACACCAAATTGGTGACATGTTTACAAAACACTTACGACACGTTCGGATAAATAAACAGCTTCGTACATAAACACAGCAGCTTACAAAACAGATTCTCGAAAGCAGAGAACGTGCTTGAACGCGCCTCTTCGAAAGCCCAGCCAGATGAAAGGATTGGAGAGCCAATTACAAGGTAAAGAGTTGAACAATTCGTCAAAGAAATCCCGCTGGCTCTCATTGGTGCTTTTCCAGTGTCGCTCTCCCCGGCTGAGGATGAAATGGGATTCGAGGAAGAGCAGCTGGACTCCAGGTCTCTGGATACACAGATACATAGGCGTCGCTCTTTCGTTTTGCTTTTATTGTCGTTTAGTGGAATCGTTTCTCTCAATTGACTTTCTTCTCGGTTCAAAGGAAAAACTCTTTTATTTTCCGGAATGGTGGCAAAAGGGAGAGTTTTGTTTTGTCAGTTTTTCGTGTGTGAATTACACGTGGGTGTTTTTATATTTTAGTTTTAGATGTTATTGGATAATTATTTTTCCCCCTTTTTTTTAATGCCAATATTTGTTATCGGTGTAATTTGACATGCTTGTCTGTTCTTATAAGCTTGGATTACTTGTTCTAAAAATTAGTATAAAGACTTTCGTTTTTAGTGAATAAAAATGTTGTCTACTTTTTTTTGGGAATATATTGTTGAAATTCAGTTGTAAATATTCAGCCAGTTAATCATTAGTGAAGTTGTCAGTTGGATTTCTGTTATAAAAATATACTTACTGATGTAGAAAGATGGCTTTAAAACTTTTTGTTTTCTTTTGATAAATTTATACCTTGGAATCTTTATTTTCGGTGTTCACAAATAATATCTCGAGCGATTTTTTAATTATAAAACATCGACTTTTTAGACGTGTACTTGTGCATGAAACTAAATACGAATTAGCATCAGTATAATTATAAAACAGCAGGAATATCTTTTATTCGTTTTGCCATTTGAGAAATGAAAGTTTCAGGGAGTAATTGCGTAATTAGATTTCAGTTAGGAGGAGTCCGACGACTCATTTGCCGAATATATCTTGTAGCGGAATTGAAAGAGAAAATGTCGAGCGAAAGAAATGCCTTTTGATGTTTTAATTGCGATGCCCTGCAACTGGAATATTACATTATTTTTCCTTGATTTTTTTCCATTTACTCGCGTCTGTCCTTCTTGCATCTCATTCACGGCGGCCTGACTTTTCGCT
>NC_061102.1:20654201-20659201 GCF_015104395.2 Macrobrachium nipponense
ACCAGAAAATACTTTTCAGCCACTGAAACTAAGTAGCAGCAATTAAGCACATTCAGATTAAACGAGAAGCAACACTGATTTGCAATCCTTGTTCGTGTCTATATAAAATCCGTCCTCGCTTGTTTTATCACTCATCGCTGCCTCGCCAACTTTCATCATAGCAAAACTTCTGAATTTGAAATTCGGCAAACAAAACTCGAACGTTCCCTTACGTCCTTGGGACAGTTACTGCATATCCGACCTGCAGTTTAGAAATAAATTCGAAAGGAAAATAGAGGAGACTCTAGGAAATGAATGCATCCGAACTTTTGTTATGCTAGTATTTAACAATACTGTTCTCCGAGGGAGGTTCAAACTGCAGTATTGTTATTATTATTATTATTATTTTTTTTTTTTTTTTCTTTTCCCTCCAATTCGACTGGGTGGTATTTATAGTGTGGGGTTCCGGGTTGCATCCTGCCTCCTTAGGAGTCCCATCACTCTTCTTACTATGTGTGCCGTTTCTAGGACCACACTCTTCTGCATGAGTCCTGGAGCTACTTCAGCCTCTAGTTTTTCTAGATTCCTTTTCAGGGATCTTGGGATCGTGCCTAGTGCTCCTATGATTATGGGTACGATTTCCACTGGCATATCCCATATCCTTCTTATTTCTATTTTCAGATCTTGATACTTATCCAATTTTTCCCTCTCGTTCTCTTCAACTCTGGTGTCCCATGGTATTGCGACATCAATGAGTGATACTTTCTTCTTGACTTTGTCAATCAACGTCACGTCTGGTCTGTTTGCACGTATCACCCTATCCGTTCTGATACCATAGTCCCAGAGGATCTTTGCCTGATCGTTTTCTATCACTCCCTCAGGTTGGTGCTCGTACCACTTATTACTGCAAGGTAGCTGATGTTTCTTGCACAGGCTCCAGTGGAGGGCTTTTGCCACTGAATCATGCCTCTTTTTGTACTCGTTCTGTGCAAGTGCCGGGCATTCACTTGCTATGTGGTTTATGGTTTCACTTTTCGTATTGCACTTCCTACATATGGGAGAGATGTTATTTCCGTCTATCGTACTTTGAACATATCTGGTTCTTAGGGCCTGATCTTGTGCCGCTGTTATCATTCCTTCAGTTTCCTTCTTTAGCTCTCCCCTCTGTAGCCATTGCCAATTGTCATCGCTGGCTAGTTCTTTAGTCTGTCTCATATATTGTCCGTGCATTGGTTTGTTGTGCCAGTCCTCTGTTCTTTCTGTCTTTCTCCTGTCTCTGTATATTTCTGGGTCTTCGTCTGCTTTTATTAGTCCTTCTTCCCATGCACTCTTTAGCCACTCGTCTTCACTGGTTTTCAGATATTGCCCCAGTGCTCTGTTTTCGATGTTGACGCAGTCCTCTATACTTAGTAGTCCTCTCCCTCCTTCCTTTCGTGTTATGTATAGTCTGTCTGTATTTGCTCTTGGGTGTAGTGCTTTGTGTATTGTCATATGTTTCCTGGTTTTCTGATCTATGGTGCGGAGTTCTGCCTTCGTCCATTCCACTATTCCTGCGCTGTATCTGATTACTGGCACTGCCCATGTGTTTATGGCTTTTATCATATTTCCGGCGTTGAGTTTTGACTTGAGTATCGCCTTGAGTCTCTGCATATATTCTTTCCTGATCGTGTCCTTCATCTCTTGGTGTTTTATATCTCCTCCTTCCATTATTCCCAGGTATTTGTATCCTGTCTCATCTATGTGTTTGATGTTGCTCCCATCTGGTAGCTTATCCCTTCAGTTCTCGTTACTTTGCCTTTTTGTATGTTGACTAAGGCGCATTTTTCTATTCCAAACTCCATCCTGATGTCCCCAGATACAATCCTTACAGTCTGGATTAGGGTATCTATTTCCTTGATGCTCTTACCATACAGCTTGATGTCGTCCATGAACATCAGATGGTTGATTCTGTTACCTCTTTTCTTGAGTTGGTACCCGGCATCCATCTTCTGTAGTACTTTTGTCATGGGAATCATGGCTACTACGAAGAGTAGTGGGGACAGTGAGTCGCCCTGGAAGATCCCTCTCCTGATATTAACCTCTGCTAGTCTTATTCCAGAGCTTGTAAGTATTGTATTCCAGTTGCGCATTGTATTTTTTAGGAAGCTGATGGTATTTTCCTCTGCTCCATATATTTTCAGGCATTCTATTAGCCATGTGTGTGGTATCATGTCGAAGGCTTTCTTATAGTCTATCCATGCCATGCTTAGGTTGGTTTTTCCTTCTCCTACTGTTCTTCATTACCATTTTGTCTATCAGGAGCTGGTCTTTTTGTGTTCCCCTACACTTCCTTCTGCAGCCTTTCTGTTGGTGGGGGATGGTGTTTGTCTCCTCTAGGTAGTTGTATAGCCTTTCACTGATGATACCTGTTAGTAACTTCCACATTATTGGTAGGCAGGTGATAGGCCTGTAGTTACTGGCTATATTTCCCTTACTCTTGTCTTTTTGTACTAAGGATGTTCTTCCTGTGGTCATCCATTTGGGTGCTTGGTGATTTGAGATACAATGCTGGAGTTGTTCTGCTATTCGTGGGTGTAGGGCCTTGAAGTTTTTGAGCCAGTATCCATGGACTTCATCGGGACCTGGGGCTTTCCAGTTGGGCATTTTCTTTAGTTGGTGTCTGACTGTGTCTGTCGTGATGTCTGTGAATCTTTGTTTTATTCTCCCTGTTTCTTCTTCCTTGACTTCCTGGAGCCATGTTGCATGTTTGTTGTGTGATACCGGATTGCTCCATATGTTTTCCCAGAGTCTCTTACTTGGTTCGGCTTCAGGAATTTCTGGGTGGTTCTCTTCCCCTCTTAGTTGGCTGTATAGTCTTTTCTGGTTGGTTCCGAATAGTTTGTTCTGTTGGTATCCCTTATTCCTGTTCATGTACCGTTGGATCTTATGTGCTTTGGGCCTTAAGCCTCTGTTTTACACTCTTCTGTTGTGTTGTTTAGTCCCCTCTCTTGTACTTTGTATTTCTCGTTGAGTTCCTCCCTTGTTTTCTTGCTTCTTAACCTTTTTTCTGCCATCTCTTTCAGTTTACTCAAGTCAGATCTCATCACCATGATTTGCTTTTCCAGGCGCCTTTTCCAAGGAGGTTGCTGTTTTGGTTTCTGTTGGGTTGGTTGTGCTGGTGGTGTTGGTGTTCGAATTCCCATCAGTTCTGCTACTAATCTTGCTCCTGCATATGTCAAGTTATTTGTTTCTGTGATACTGGTGGTGTGTATTAGGCCCATTATTTCATTGACCTCACTTGTTTTCTCCCTTAATTTCTTGGTGTTGTAGGCTTTCATGGAGGGGATCTTTGTTCTCTCTGTATCTGGCTCCATCCATTGTCTAATCTTTTCTACCCATTCCGTCCTCTCTGTTACTTCGTCGGTGTTTCTTCGTGTGTCGTTGTTTGATACCTCATCCTCCCTGTCGTCTTCTGTGGCATCGTCTCTCAGTTCGTCTTCGTGTAATTCGTTGTGGTGTGACATTTCCCTTTCCAGTTCTTCTCTTTCTGTTGGGGAGAGCCAGTTCTTTTTCTTTATGTTCCTTACTTGGTCTGCCAGCCTCTGCTCTGTTTGGGGGGTGTTATTCCTCTCATTCCAGATGTTGACCAATCTTCTTCTATATCCTCTCTCCGTCGGGTTGCTTCTGATGTAGCATCTCCATATTTCCTTATTTTCTTCTCTTGTCCATTTCTTCCTTTTTGCCTCTGTAGCTCCAATCTCAGGCTGTTGATTTCTGTCGTTGTGGTGATCAGTTGCTGGATGACGACCTCCAAGTACCTGACCGTCTTCCCCTTCAATTGGGTTGAATACCTGGTTGCCGGACGAAGCTCCTCTGTTGCCAGAGGTTCCATTTACGTCGTTGTCGTTTATTCCTTCATTTCTTTCCATCATTGCTGAGTTTTGCTATTTAGCCCATAGCTGACCCTACCCATCAGGGATAGGTACTCATTTACAGCTGAGTAGACTGAGGAAATTATGGTAAAGATCCTTTCCCAAGGAATCAACGCCGAGGAGAGCGGTCACCCATCCAACGACTGACCAGAGCCAATGTTGCTTAACTTGACTTAAGTCTATTGACGACCTAACCCACTCCTCTACGAATTTGAAATTCGGCAAACAAAACTCGAACGTTCCCTTACGTCCTTGGGACAGTTACTGCATATCCGACCTGCAGTTTAGAAATAAATTCGAAAGGAAAATAGAGGAGATTCTAGGAAATGAATGCATCCGAACTTTTGTTATGCTAGTATTTAACAATACTGTTCTCCGAGGGAGGTTCAAACTGCAGTATTATTATTATTATTATTATTATTATTATTATTATTATTATTATTATTATTATTATTATTATTATTATTATTTTGTTACCACTCCTATTATTATTATTATTATTACTGCTATTATAACATTATTAACATATTATTATCATTGACGTTGTTGTTGCATGCACTGGTTGTTTCAAGTGTTGGTGTAGCCTGCTTTACCAAAAATTGCTTTTAACTTAAGATTTTTTTTTCTTTTACTGAGACGCCATTCCAGCCTGCTTTCCTTGCGAAAATTCTGCTTGGATGTTGTATGATATTACAATCTCATTAAGCTTTTTTCGCTGGTTAAGCCTCGTCTTTTTCGTGTATTTTTACCTTCATTTTTATTATTCCTTCCTCTCTCCTTGTGCTTGTACTTTGAGTTTGTCAGGGTTATTATTTTTTTATTTTCTTATTTTTTATGGAATGTCATCTCAGTAGTTATAGCATATGGTATCATTGTTGTCACACTTGTTTGACGTAATTTTTAGTTTATGATTTCCACCTTTCTTAATTTTATGTGTTGTATTCTGTAATTTATTCATGATGGTACAAATGAATATTATTTACATTATTTCTCTCAATATATTCTTTGTATTATCATGGTTATTTCAAAATTCCTTCCTTTCTTATCATTATTGTTTTAAATTCTTCGCCCTATTTACCTCTACATCTTTTACGATTATCATTTCCAGTT
>NC_061102.1:20669201-20674201 GCF_015104395.2 Macrobrachium nipponense
TAAACGTAAGTCAAAACCCAAGTTTTTATGTAGCCACTTTTTGTAATTATAGTCAGATTGACAAGGAGGACCCTGAAGGTCCTGGAAACCTTTCTAATGCATATGTTTTAAATAACTTTCCCATTTTATTGATTCATGTGATTATGAGTTTTCTTTGAATTATTATTATTATTATTATTATTATTATTATTATTATTATTATTATTATTATTATTATTTTATTATTATTATTATTATTACCGATCTGTGCCGTTGTCGCTGTATTTATCATTGAGTATCCAGATAACCTTTTGTTCCATTCCATCTACAAGAGAACCTCAGGTCTGCGAAGATTACCATCAATAAACCACCATACAACTGACACTACTATTTTGTGTTAGGACAAATATTGCGAGACGTCTCGTCAATATCGAATAAAGCCGACAGTGTTGGTTCGAAAACAATATTCCAGAAAAGCCAGAGTGCCAGGAACCTGGATTTATTTTCGGATATATCACCGGAGATCTTCATCCTGTCTCTCCTGATGGTGACTTTTACGACGGGAATAAATCCCCCCCCCCCCTCCCCCGCATCCGATGCCCCCCTTGCAATAAACTGACGGCGATGTGGGTGACAGAATAAGTCACTGACAGATGGACCAGTCAGATTGTCCTGTGGGCCTGTTGACGAAAAATCTCTCTCTCTCTCTCTCTCTCTCTCGTCCTCTTTCTTTCTCTATCTCTCATTCTCTCTCTCTCGTCTCTTATCTCTCTCTCTCTCTCTCCTCTCTCTCTCTCTCTCAACATTGTAACTGTTGTTTATGGCTGGGCGTTGTTTATCATTGCTATTATTGCAGTGACAGTAGAAGTGTCGTTAATATCACTTTTATTATGTTTATCGTTATCGTCAAAGTTGTACTTCAGAGGAAATTGTGTTTTTTGCTGTTCTTTCATCCTCATAAAGTGGCCTATCTCGCTGAGAGAGAGAGAGAGAGAGAGAGAGAGAGAGAGAGAGAGAGAGAGAGAGAGAGAGAGAGATCCATCTGTCAATGACTTATTCTGTCACTCAATTCGCCGTCAGTTTATTGCAAGAAGGGCCTCTGAGGTTTTCAGGGTTGCGCATCGTGATATAATAAATTTATTTGTCGCTTATGGAGCGCCACTTTCCGCAACTAATTAAGTCTTAATTTAGTCTGATTGGATAACCGTTAAACAACATTTTGGAAAATCGAAGGCATACTTAACGCATCCAGAATTTCACCTTGTAAAAACCTATTCTCTTGGAATCCCATCAGCGCCTGGCACCTTTGCATTTTCAAACATCTTAAGGATCCACTTTACAGTCTTAACATTCATTTCTTAAAGCGTTTTCAATGAAGCATTAACCACATGGAATTGGGAACACTCAATCGAAGTCACATCATCAGGTTCCTGATTTTAGGAACGTTACCGTTCCGAAGCTCTGACAAGGGTACCTTCACTCGAGATGCTGGATCCGGGGCAGGATGACTTAAACTTTATATGTGGATTTTTATCATTCATAGACTGTCCATTTTACACAGTAAAAGTAAATACCATTCCTCACTAGACCCATTTGCACTACCGGGTCAGACTGGTTTAGCGGTGACTGCGTCTTATGGTGGAAAATATATTTAGAAAATACTGGTTACTTTTACGAGTTAGTTTAAAATTTTTAATAGCCACAATGACTTATAAACTAAATTCCTCTCACTTTCTTATATGTGCTTATAATTACAAGCCTACACTGTAGTAGCTGTTGAAGTTGGATTTGGAGATGATGTTAACATGAAACTGGAGTTGCAGACGCAATGAAACTAAATATTAACGCGAAACCAGAGAAACTCTTGACACAAGATGAGTAGATTAGTGGAGCTCTTAAAATGGTACTTGAGATACGGTCTGGATGAGACTTGAGTCTCCTAATTGAACATTGAAGAAGCTTTTGGCATGAAATTGGAAAAACTCGTAGCACAAGATCGGAATTCTATATTGTATTCTGTATATTGTAACGTGAAACTGCCTCGAAGATGGGAACGAGAAATGAGACACTGTCGTATCGCAAGGATTGTGTTGACCGACAATTAGGACTAACGCACTGCTATATTCCGCCCTCGAAACGCCAGGCTATTCATTCCCAGGTGTGTATCGTCAAAATACATTTATTACGAATGGTAAGTCATGCATCCATGTTTTCGTAATTAATTACTTTGTTGAGGAGACGTCATATGAAATTGCTGACAGTTGCATTTACAGCAATAGAATAAACCGTGTTTCTCATTTGAATCGTGATGCTTGCAAATCACATTTCATCTCTCCAGTGCAAAGGACTCAGATGTATACTACATCATTTCTGGATTATTTTAGTGATTTATTTTCATATGTTATCGCTTTGCGTAGCCTTATTCATATTCCGGGAAATGTTATCGCTTAAGGTTCGAAATGTTAATAGCAAATTTCCCCCATCGGAAAAAATAGCACAGTATCCCACGCTGAATGTCATCGGTCAATTCATTGCTCGCAGGATAAACCCGTTAAATCCCGTGATCATGATCGGAGGTCACGTCAGTCATTGCAGCCCCTTTTGTTGTTGTTGATGTCTCTCGTACAGCTGAAGAAATGAGTTGAATTCATCTGTTGTCTTTCGTGAAATTGATTTAGTGGTTCCGTCAGTACAATGTCAGGTACCTTGGTTCGTATTGTTCCCACCTAGACGTGTGTCACATTTCGCCATTGATTTTGAAAAGTATGTTATAGTCATTTACCTTACTTTTCATATTTTCTACCTTGACGAATGTCGTCACCATTGCTTTTAATAAATCATAATTATAGGCAGTGTTTTACGATTATTTTCCTTTCCCTTCTGAGTAGGGGCGTTTGTCAATCTATATTATAATGATGATATTAATTATTTTACTTTTACTTTCTTCCATCCTTATTTACATATTTTTTTAATTTATATTTACAAGCAGTTCAGGTGATTTGTTTTTCAGCACTATGTCAAGAAACACACGTATTTTGTATTCATAATGCACAGACATACAAACACACAAACATAAATGTATTCGCACGGCCGAACACGCGAAATTCATTTGGCTTGTGTTTGCCCTGCTTTTATGGACCATTCTCCGCGGAAATAGCACATGGAGGCAAGAGAGAATTTTCATGTGTATTTAGCTCGGATCATTTCTCTTTGGGGATTCTGAGCTCCTCAGAGTGCAGAGTCTCTCTATTTGGTTTGAAATAATCCTTTGCTTGGGACCGGAGTTGCATTAGGAGAGGATATATTTGAATTTTAAAGGTCATGGACTTTCTGATGAAGAACGTTTGTGTCTCTGGCCCTGGGGAATGACAGACAGACTGACAGACAGGCAGAGAACCATGCTGACTGACACTCAAGCTCAGGTATGTGTGTGTGTGCGTTTGTACAACAGCCAATTCCTTGTGAAAAAAATTGCCAGTTGAAAATGGACATAAATACGCACAAACTCTTTCAAATATCTTTAAGATTTTGCAAGATTTTTTTCCCAGAACATAATAACACCATCAGTGTCTTTCCCCATAACATAATAACACCATCAATGTCGTCACTTTCGTCACTGCTTCAGTTATCAATAAATCAGTCAGTGTCAAGAGAGCGGCCTCCACAGACTCATTTCCCCTGCTGAATGAGAGATGACACCCAGGGGGTTAATTTCCCCGTGATAGGCAATCGTTGGGTTAAGAAGACCTTGCTCACTGAAATTATATGGTATCTGGAACCATGGAAAATAACACTTTAAGGATTTAAGGATCGGTGTATACGAACACAATCTTTATTCAATGTTTATTTTACAGTGCCAAAAAAGATACAGTAATGCTGATTTTTCTTCTGTCCCTTGGTTACAAATTTTTCTGTTCGAAATTGTTTCAATTATTTCGTTAAAGTCAAAAGAAATAGTGTATAGATTTTTAATTGTGAACGAATAGTTTCCTTCTCTCTCTCTCTCTCTCTCTCTCTCTCTCTCTCTCTCTCTCTCTCTCTCTCTCTCTCTCTCTCTCTCTCTCTATCCATATTTACCCTTATAACGACACAAATTGGACGAACCCGTTGCTTTATGGTGAATTGTCCTCTTTATAGTGAAGTTCAAATCTAATTTCCTCGTAACAGGAGTGCTTATATATTTCAAGTACATGCACTTTATATAGGTCTGATTAGCTGACGTCATCTATGTTCGCGGTAGAAGTACAAACAAACTAATTAGACGAATGTTTGCATTTGACATTTCCTAGGGGTCAAGAGCGTATTATGGACGATGATTAATAATGCTTCATAATGATTCTCCCCCCGCCCCCACCCATGAGCGGAATTGAAGCGAATGACTACGTATATTTAATTCGTGTCGTGTCCTAGCATTTCGAAATCTGGGTCTCATTGCGATATGTCTCCCCCACACTCCTGCTCGTTAATGCTACGGTATCACTAGTTTAGAATGTTGTTAGCAAAAAGATTAATACCTCCAATAAGTAAAAACTTTGAAAAATATAGTCACTCTTATACATTACTGTGGTTTTTTTTTTATGTATCCGGACACAGTATAGTGATGTACTTACCATAGATATAGTTACCTTTGTTGGTTTGAGAGCCTACTCTTATATGGAACTTCCATTGTATTTCTTTGAATGTCTCCATCGCTAAGAATTGCGTGAAGGTTTTCTCATGTTTTGGAAACCCTATGATATATTCCACTCTGTTATGTTTCTGTTTGAATAAAACAAAATTCGTATGTACTTTCTTTGTCGAATGCTATTGTTTTTTTACTTTTTTAATGCCAACAGTATGAGAAATCCCATTTCCTTTTACATGACAATGCATCTTTTAATAAAAAATGACGCTAAGAGCTTTTGCATTGTGAAGCCAAATGAATGAAAAGTATTCTAAGACGAAATGTTATTTTTTTTAAGTTGTATTTTTCGTATACAAAACAGTTCCTTTACCAGTGGTTTTCCTGGTACTCTTTTGAT
>NC_061102.1:20679201-20726701 GCF_015104395.2 Macrobrachium nipponense
TGGCTTTTCCATTTAAACCGCCACGCGGCGGACGTTTTTAATGGCGTTCCATGATTGACTGAGCTGTTTGTTTTTATTGTAACTCACGGTGGAGCAGCAAATGAAGGATGCTGTGATACAGCGGTGCAGTAAGGAGGAGGTGTTAGTGATGCCGATGAAAGAATGAACGGATGAGCGATGTATATTTCTTTGATGTTTTATGGTAATGTAACGTTTAGGTCACTTGGAGTTGACTATTGATAGATCAACATTATTTTTGGGAGTATGGTTATTTAGGACATTGATATTTCAGCATTCCTTGCAGGGTAAACATTGACAGTTCATTATTAAGAGGCCTGGATACTAAAAGTTTATATTTAACTTTCTATTTCATTTTACTCGTTTCGTTCCGGTATCATTTATTTTGATGTTGACGAAGGGAGAAGAAAAAAATTGATTGTAACTTTTGTCATTTCGTCTTTTTTTCCATTTTCAGGTAAGGAAAGATTGATGCATTACAATCCTTAGAACACTCCCAATAGGTAAGTTGAGACTGCCATCAGTTTTCATTTTACTAACTTGTGTGTGTTGATGATCTGTTGTGCTCAAACAAGAGATCCCGATCAGAACTTATAGTGAAATAGAGAGAAGGTAATGTTTTTGGACTTGCCTGTCTATCTGTGTATTAAGTAAACATCTGTTTATCTGTCTGCCTCTCCGTGTATTAAGTATACATCTCTAGAATTCTAGCGTAAACGTTCGTCTGTTTGCCTGTGTATGTATTAGGTAAATGGAAGTAGTGTGTTTGACCATCTATCGGTAAGTAACCAATCTTTTCCATTATGAAATATAGTAAGGTTTGAGGATTTTAGTGCTTCCAAATATACTACGTGTAAATGTTATCAATTTATGCTGAATATCAGACTTTATTTTATTTATTTATTTATTTTTTTTTTTTGTCTCTACTTAAGATAGAGAACAGTGAGGTGCGCGGTTGAGCTATGCTTTAGTTCTGAGAGCTCTAGGTTAATCGGGTTGTCTCTGTACGACGCGATGATCGGTCTTTGTTTTTAGAAGGTGAAAGTCTTTGTTTTTAGAAGGTGAAAGTCTTTGTTTTTAGAAGGTGAAAGTCTTTGTTTTTAGAAGGCGAAAGTCTTTGTTTTTAGAAGGTGAAAGTCTTTGTTTTTAGAAGGTGAAAGTCTTTGTTTTTAGAAGATCAAAGTTTTTGTTTTTAGAAGGTGAAAGTCTTCCTCTTATGGTTAATTCATGATTCATAATATGTTGCGTAAATGGTTAGTGGGTCCTGGTAGTAAGTTGCCCATAACCGTCGGCATCATTCCTGCATTCCGTTTAGTATTATGGAAAAGAAAACTATTGTGATGGCTATGCCTGTCTGTGCCTGTCTGCTATTTTTCTGTATGCAGTTTTCCTGTCCGGCCCCAAACGTCATAATATTCTCAACATAGTCAATAGCCGCATATCGCGCTCGTGATCCCACAGTGTATAATTGCTTGGAATTAAAGTGACGCGTTCGTTCCGTTCACGTCGCCGATTTTTAGTTACAACGAAGGTTCCGTGCACGACGAGCAGACGACGACACACACGTCGCTCTCTCTCTCTCCTTTTATTCACTTAAAAGTGAACTTTCCGTAAAGGATGGCTTCAGTTGCCAAAGGGAGAAAGTTGACTTAGCTGAAATTGGATTCTGTCCTGGAAACTAACTTTGTTGCCTTCTCAAGTTTCCCGTTGGATACCACTCAGTATGTTTTACCATTCACCCTGTTATTATTATTATTATTTTCTACTTATTTATTTTATTTTATTTATTTTTATTTTTTATTTTTTTTTTTTTTCTTCTACTTATTTATTTTCATTTTTTTTATTTTTTTTTTTTTTCTGTGATCACAGACATCCTATTCGACAGGGTGGTCTTTGTAGTGTAAGGTTCCCGGGTTGCATCCTCCCTGCTTAGGAGTCCATCATTTTTCTGGTCTTGATGCTTATTATTATTGTTGTTATTATTATCCGGTTAAAAGGAATGGCAGCATCAGTGGAATATATTTTATATATATATATATATATATATATATATATAATATTATATATATATATATATATATGGTCTTTTAAATTTTTCTTACTATTTTCTTTTCTTCAGGGCTGATATTTGCTAAGAGCTGGCCATCATTATCATTATTATTAATATTTTTATAATTATTATTATTATTTAGTGTTTTCTTACTTCCGTATGAAAGCAATGAAAAGTAACAGCAAATAAAGATTGAGAGCACTCCATCGTTAATCCAATGCAGAACTTGATACAGGCAGTCCCCAGGTTATGTCGGGTTCAGGATATGTCATTCCGGGCTTCCAGTGCTAGGCTCACGGCGCCATTAACCCCGATATTTTGGCGCCGTAAGTGGATTTACGGTGTCGTCACCCTCTTTACGGCGCCGTGACCCGGATTTACAGCAGTATGGCGCTGTAAGTGCTATTTATTCCTAATATAATTATAATGCTTCGGGTTACAGCGTTTTTCGGCTTACAGTGCTCCGCTGGGGACGGAACTCCTGCTGTAAATTGGGGACTATACTTGAGTATAAGCTTACTTCTGATTTTTGAGCATTCAGTCTCCTCATTTGTCTGATTTGCCTCTTTTATTTTTCATTGAATTCTAACTGAAAAGAACATTTGCTAAAAATATGAACGATTCAGCCTCATTAGTCCTTTATCTGTCTAATGCTGTTTCATTCTTTAGCACCACTGCCTTTATCCTTTCTGGTTTTTTGTCAATCTTGTGGTGTTTTGCTCATTAAAACAGCATCAACTACATTTTCTAGGTCAGTTTTCTATTGGTACTCCACTCTAAGCCTTCTCTTCCATTTCCCCCCATATTTACCCCCCATATATATATATATATATATATATATATATATATATATATATATATATATATATATATATATATATATATATATATATATATATATATATTATATATATATACATATATATATATATATTTATATATATATATATATATATATATATATATATATATATATATATATATATGTATGATAATTGAAGCAACTCGTTTCGGGAAGTAAGATTTTTTCTGTGCAAGTGAAAATATTAGATAGATGGTAAAAAATTGTAAAATGTTAATTGCTAGGAGTGTTAGTAGGAGGTAGAGGAAGACTTGAGAGGAGGTTTGGGTAGGTCTACGAAACGACTGATTGGTGGGTAATTGTTTATTCGGAGGTATCATTTAGCAGTTAAAGCATGAAAAGGGCAGTGGTTGCTATTTTGTGCTTTTGGGGAGCCACCCCTTTTTAGAGAAAAGTGCATATTGTTGGAGCATATATAATATATATACATTATGTGTGTGCGTGTGCATGTTTGTATGTATGTTTGTCTATTTGATATCATGTGTGTACCCTTGGTGCTTTATTGGTATTCCAGCGACCAAGAGTTTTTCTTGCCTAAATCGACGATATCCTCTGGAATTATTCACGGAATGTACTAGTAGAGCATCCAATATCCTGTTCTTTTGATAAACTTCCTGCTCGTATGTATAAAGAACCCCCCATCTCTTCCATATGCTATGAAATATCGTCTTCACTTTATTCAGCATCAAATGAAGAGGGGTGAAAAGCATAAGAGAGAGAGAGAGAGAGAGAGAGAGAGAGAGAGAGAGAGAGAGAGAGAGAGAGAAGGCTGTCATTGCCACCGAAACCTTCCATCTTGCTTCCACTATTCCGGCTCAACATGAGAGGGACGTTCCCGAGATCCTCCTACTTATTTACGTTTCTGACTGAAGGCCGACGGGACGGGTTTCCCCAGTACCCAAATCAAATGGTCCCTGAAAGGGTACGATGTAGGGGAAGGAGGAAACAATGAGCGTGTCTCCTGAGAGAGTTCAGAACGATTATATCCAGGGATTTCTGTTCTCCATATACTGCAGTGTAAGTGTGGATATGTGGAATTGACATGTCTCATTTATTGTAAAATATATAGATCATTGCTTATGAAAAGTTCTCTCTCTCTCTCTCTCTCTCTCTCTCTCTCTCTCTCTCTCTCTCTCTCTCTCTCTCTCTCTCTCTCTCCCTGTATATAGAGTATTTTGATATTCTTATTATTCAAAGAATATTGTTTTTTTTCCATCCCATCATTCTTAATGGAGCGACTCATCATGCTAATTTTTGTGTTGTTAATCACAGGCAACATATTGCTTTCCATTGGATAATATGTCCTGGATTATTTATAGGATACCCAGTAGCCTAACACAGGCATATTGGGCTGTTGATAATCCGTACAAATCAGTATTTTGGAAAGTATGATGCGTCTTTAAGGGAGGTGGTTACTGATTATTGTAATGGATAAAATTGTTTCTTTAAGTCACAGGCAACACTAGTGATCAATACTCATGCTTTCGCTACTAGTATGTAAATAACAAAAGAGGTTGCTTTAAATGCTTACATAACGCTCCTTCTAAATTCCTTCTGCATTTGTGGAACCCAGTTCACAGCGCCCAAATTCTTTTAGAATCGCTGTTCGTACCTGAGGGGTAATTTAAAATGCCTGAATTTTATCTCATTTCCCAGTCTGGTTTTAGGGTTAATGCGATTTCTGCTTTGTTCACAACGTTTTTCTTCATCGCGGAACGAGGAGGAGGAGCTGTTTTATCGTGTCGTGCAATCACAGGAAATCTCATTTCCTCGTTGTAAAACGATTCCCAGTACGATCGTAAATCCGTTCCTGAAGCTGATGATACCTTCAACCTTAAGCCTCATCCTTGCATGCATAGATCCTTACTCCGAGGAAAATGCGGAAGAGAAGACTGCATCTACGTAATGCACCCGTGGTGGGCTTCCTCCAAATGTAAAGTGTAAACATTACAAAAGAATTATTTTTGTAATAGAAAACAAAATTAGTTTTAAATGTTTTGTATTTAGTCTTTTCAACCGTTTATTTTGTTCTAGCATAACAGCATAAAACGGCGACGCTGATTCTTGTTTTCACTGTTATTTATGAACTAGGCTTCATTATATATATATATATATATATATATATATATATATATATATATATATATATATATATATATATATATTATATATACACATGAAACAGGGGATCGAGAAGTTCATCATCGCCTTTTTTGGGAAAGAAATGTAAACACCAGCGACATTGACGATACTATCAACGTTTATCACCAGAAGTACGCGCTGCATGTTATCGTAAAAGAAAGTGCATTACAACTGAGGATCCCTTATAAACTGACCCTGAAACCGTCAAATTGTATTAAATTTAGTACAGTCCTTGTCAAATTAAAAGGCTTTTAACTGACGTTTTACATAAATGTTTATATCTCTCAAAAATTCATACACTGGTCAGACGAAGCTGTCTTCACCTAGAGTGCTGATTAAGAATTTGTTTTAGCATATGACAAAATTCCTAACTCAAAACCCGCTGGTCATTCTCGAACTTGCTAACTCAAAACCCGATGGTCATTCTCAAACTTCCTAATTCAAAACTTGCTAGTCATTCTCAAATTTCCTAACTCAAAAGCTGCTGGTCATTCTCAAACTTTCTAACTCAAAACCCCCTGGTCATTATCAAACTTCGTAACTCAAAACCTGCTGGTCATTCTCAAACTTCCTCATTGATAACTTGCTGGTTATTCTCAAACTTCCTAACTCAAAACCTGCTGGTCATTCTCAAACTTCTTAACTTAAAACCTGCTGGTCATTCTCAAACTTCCTAACTCAAAACCTGCTGGTCATTCTCAAACTTCTTAACTTAAAACCTGCTGGTCGTTCTCAGACTTCCTCACTGATAACTTGCTGGTCATTCTCAAACTTCCTAACTAAAACTACAATTCATTCTCCTCCATGAACCCAACTGGATCCACCGCGAGAAAGCCTTGCAACGTTTAGCAATATCCGAAGATGTTTGCGCTGCAATACAGAGACCGTCTCTCGGAATTCGAGCATCGCGGGATTACTGACTGGATCTTGCCTGCCAGATCCCGACGATTCCCTCGGGGAATCACACAAAATGTGGCAAACGAGGAGCCACCCGATGCAGATTTACGTTTCTGGCGATCGAGTGGAAGCTAATCTTTTAAGAACATTTCCCGAGTGACGGACAGAAAGTAAATTCGACAGAGTATTTCCATTTTGTTTTATATCAATATTATTATGATAGTTTTAATTTTATATTATTGTTTCGGTTGATATGAAATGATTATTACTGCTATTTTTTCCACTACTGTTATTGTTCCTGTTTAAGGACTGTCGTCATTTTAAGCTTTTGTTTAATCCTGATTCATCCATATTGACCAATCTTCTCTCTTCTAACTGAGCCATTTCTGTAGCCCTACAGTGTGCCTTTCGCTGCGCACTTTAAGCAGTACCAGAGGTTCTTTGCGGCGTTTTTCTGCCTTTCAGTTTATATACACTCCTTTAGTCTCTTCCCACTTTCCTGGCCAGTATCTTAATTCGCTCAAGAACTTGTTAATAATAATAGTAGTAGTAATAATAATAATAGTACCCTCCTAGCATTATCTGTGAAGTATTTGTATGATAACGAAATCGTATTGAATAAATGGTTTTCCTTGTTTTCACTGATAACTGTGTAGTCTTCTGCAGCTATTTGCCCCTCTTGTCCTTAGTAAAAAGATTTATAAATATATGATATATATATATATATATATATATATATATATATATATATATATGTGTGTGTGTGTGTGTGTGTGTGTGTGTGTGTGTGTATGTGTATATATATATAGTATATATATATATATATATATATATAATATATATATATATATGTGTGTTTATATATATGTATATATATATATATATATATATATATATATATATATATATATATTACGAGTGGTCAAAATGGTACTCGTTTAAATAATTGGAGAGAACTCCTAACTGGGAAACGTAACCTACCTTTCATAATCCCCTTTGTTTGACATCTCTGAAGCTAGCTGAAATATCAATCGTTAAACTGTAGGCAAATTCAAACACCCGCCATTACAAAAATATAATTTTTATTTCCCAAAATAGCTAACATGGAAATGGAATGAAATGACATAAAGAACATCTAAAAAAAAATATTAAACTACCATATTCTTCCCGAAATCATATTTTAGTAAGTACCCCCTCTTATCTCTTTTTGTCCAACTAATAAGTCAACACAAGTCTAGAGAAATCCATTTTCTAAATGGTAACTTCGAATCCATCCGAAAATGAGAATATAATTATCAAACAATGAAATGTTAAAGTTCGTCAATAAATGAGTGTCGCATCGCACTTCCCTTACTCTAGAACTGAACTCAATGTCGCTACATAAAGGTATCATATTCAAAGTCTTTCACTTTACCTTTTCGACTGGTCTCCAAACGCCTTCCCCCTACAGCAAAATCTCTTGTGACCACTACGACAGTTTGTCGTCTGATTGCCCCGTTAATTCACATACTAGAAATATCTCATTCACTTGTAACCAACGTACGTATGTACGTTGACTAACAGACGGATGCACGCATGCTACTCAGCGCACGAATATACGAATGCTAGACTGTTCTAAGCATTTTCCAATTCCCCATGTATACATTTGCACGCACTCGTGACCTCAAGCAACCTGAAGTAACCTCCCTTGTGGTTTAACTCACATCTCTGGAATGTGTTTACAATCTCGTTCCTGCACACGGCGTGCTTTTCTATTTGTGTCTCACATTGGCGCCTTGAGGAATTGACTGTCATACATCTGTTTCTAACCGGCAAGAGCTAAGGTTATCAACCCCATTTATTTTAATATATCTATATTTATTCCTCTGACCAGTGCCTTAAGATATTTAAATTTTCATAATATATTTGAATTTATTTTTATTTTATTTTATTTAGTTTTATTTATATTTTTATTTTCATTTTAAATATTTTATCATTTTAATTATTTTTATTTTCATGATTTTTATTTATTTTTATTTTTAATAATGTTTGATTTTCATTATTTTTATTTTCATTTTTACGATTTTTTAATGTATTTAAATTTATTTATATTATTATTATTTTTTTATTATTTATTTAAATTAGCATAATATATATGAATTTATTATTATTATTTTTTATTGAGTTTTATTTATATTAATTTTATTTTTATTTTTTTATTTTATTCTTATTTATTCAGTTTTTAATTTCTTTATTAATTTTTATTTTATTTTTATTTATGTTTTTATTTTCTATTTCTAACCGGCAAGAGCTTAAGGATTTCAACCTCAATTATTTTTTATATATCTGTATTTATTCCACTGCCCAGTGCCTTAAGATATTTAAATTTTCAGAATTTATTTCAATTTATTATTATTATTTTATTAGTTTTATTTATATTTTTATGGATTTTTATTTATTTCATTTTAATATTTCATTTTAATTATTATTATTTTTATTTTCATCATTTTTTTATTTTTATTTTAATGTTTTATTTTCATTATTTTTCTTTCCAATTTTACGATTTTTTATGTATTATATATATATATATATATATATATATATATATATATATATATATATATATATATATATATTATTTTTATTTATTTATTTATTTAAATTTTTCATAATATATTTATTTTTATTATTTTTTATTGATTTATATATTTTATTTTTATTTATTTTTATTTCTAATATTTATTTTAAGATTATTTTTATTTTTATTATTTTTATTTATTTTTATTTTTATTTTCAATATTATTATTTTATTTAAACTATTTTTATTTTTATTTTTATGATTTCTTTCATGTGCATTATATTTATTTTTATATTTATTATTATTTTTTGTTATTTATTTGAATTTTCATAATTTATTTGAATTTATTATTGTCATTATTTATTAATTTTATTTGTATTTTTATTACTTTCATTTATTTTGTTTTTAATATTTTTGTATTTTAATTTTCATTATTATTTTTATTTCAGCGTTTCATTTTTATTTGTACGATTTTTTCCAGTATATATTATTATTTTTATTTTTATTTTTATTTTATATTATTTTCATTTTATTTTCATTTTTAATTTTTTTTTTATTTAAATTTATTTTATATTTATTATTATTATTATTTTATTATATATTTATATTCTTTATAATTTTCATTATTTTCATTTTGTTTTTAAATTATTTTATATTTTTAATATTATTTTTACTATTTTTATTTTGTTATTTATTTTAATTTTATCATTATTTTATTTTCATTATTTTTATTTTTTTATTATTTATTTAAATGTTGATAATTTATTTGAATTTATCATTATTATTATTCTATTAATTTTATTTCCATTTTTATTATTTTTATTTGTTTTTATTTTTAATATTTTTTAAATTAATATTTTTATTTTTTATTATTTTTACTTATTTTTATTTTCAATTTTAATACTTTATTTTAATTATTTTTATGACTTTTTCATGTGTATTATATTTGTTTTTTATTTTTATTTTTTGATTTATTTAAATTTTCATAATATATAAAATTATTTTTTATCTTATTTTTATTTTTTATTTATATTACTACTATTTTTGTCATTGTTTTTATTGATATTCTTAATTTTCTGTTTAATATTATTATTTTACATTGCTCTCATTATTTTTTTTTTATTTTTATCTTTATATTTATTATTGTTATCGGTACTTTTTATTTTTTATTTGTTTTTTTTATTTTTCAATTTTTATTGTTTTATTTTTATTTTTATTACTTATACTTTCTTAATTATTTCATTATTTTTATTTTCTTATTGCCTTTCTAATTTTTTAAATATTTTTTTATTTGAAATTATTATTTTTTATTACTTTCATTATTGTTATTATTTTATTTTTATTTTTATTAATATGTTTACTATTTTATTATTGTTAGTTCTATTTTTATTGATTTTTTATTTTGTTTACAAAATTATTGCTGTTTTTATTTTCTTATTTTTATTTTATTATTATTTTCATTTTTATTATAATATATTACTTATTTTTATTTTTATCATTTTCATATGTTATTTATATTTAGACATTTTTTTTATTATTATTTTACTAATTGTATTTGATTATTTCTATTTTATCATTATCTTTTTATGATTATTTTTATCGTATTTTTATTATTCTACATATATATATATATATATATATATATATATATATATATATATATATATATATATAATATATATATATATATAATTATTAATTTAAGATTTATTTTTATTACTATTATTTTACAATTATACTTCATTTCTATTATTTTTTATTTTATTTTGTTATTTTTATTTCTATTATTACTATTTCATTATTTTTACCTGTATTTTGGAAGTAAACCATCTATTAAACGTGTTAAATGAAAATTAATTGCTGCCTCAGCTGCAGTAATTTTATGTATATCTATTTTCATAATTATGATTTTCTCATTGTTTCTTAAACTGCTGAACAACGCACCGAAGGTTGGCATGTCTGAAGTAGGTAATTATGAAAGTTAATTTTAATTTTATTCAAAAAAGTCAGAGGCTGTAGTTAAACATTCCTTACATAACCCGTAGAGTTGTTTAGGTTTACATTTTGATTCGAAGTCTGGATTCTTACTTTTCCTTGACACTTTACAAACAGTCTAGTAGAGGGCCTATGGAGGCCATTTACACATGCAGAGTGAAGATCTATGTATATATCTATATTTCAGTCTTTACAGATAAACTATGATATAGTCATGGAAGTCATTCTCTCTCTCTCTCTCTCTCTCTCTCTCTCTCTCTCTCTCTCTCTCTCCTCTCTCTCTCTCTCTCTCCTGATGCTTTTCAGTCTTTTCCCTTCTACTCCGGTGTCCCATGGTTTGCGACATCAGTGAGTGATACTTTCTTCCTAATGGTGTCAATCAACGTCACGTCTGGTCTATTGGCACGTATCTCCCTTTGTGTTCTGATACCACAATCCCCGAGGATATTTGCTTGATCGTTTTCTATCACTAAGCTCCTCGCCATTTATACTCTGATCGTTATATTTCAGTTATCAAAGAGGGAAGGCGGTCTTTTTAACTATGTTAAATTATGGAGTCTTGTCCCACATAAATCAGGAAAACATAATTAAATGTTTAGAGTTTCATTGATTTCCACGAAATATTTCGGTATATGACGTCATATCTGTAGTATTACATCGTCATCCGTTTAGCAAATTTCAATTACAACTAGAATTAATATTGAGCACAGATTTCTTTGAGGAATTACAATTAAAGTTACCCTAAGAATGTGTAATGAATAACATTTCAATTAAATTACAATTACTACAAGCCTACCTTCATCGCACAGCCGTCAAAGTGTAAAGGGGGTGTGAACTAGGCAGGCAAGAGATGCAACCACCTTAGCTATGCCCACCTTGGGTAGGACCAGTATGCACCTGTCTAAAAGACTCTCCTGCCACGCCCACGAGGATTTCTTGTACAAATGTTCAGGAAAGTACACAAAGAGGCTTCTGGGATATTGTGTGGGGATGACGCTACTCTCTCTGTAGATACCTTGGTTTTTGGAGGACTGTAGGATTGGTCTGGAGGTATATAAGGAAGGACGGGGTGTCCGGGGGCTGTGAAAAGGTAGGAGGAGGCTTTAAATCGTGTCCTAGCAGGACGGTATAACCTCCATAGTACATACCTTAGAGCGGTGATGTCGGGTGACTCACGACCAGACAATAGGCAAGAACATCTTAACATGGTTGAGGCTTTCCTTTGTGACGAATTGGTGTCTGTCAACCCGAGCTACGTAAGTAATCTCATCGTCTCGAATGATGGATATCTGCGCACAAGTGTCATCGAAAGCTCGGACATAGTAGGCAGGATAGTGACCTGTGCGGTGTGCCCATGTACTTTGCACGAGTCGCAGAAACTCTTGCTAAAGTCGTTCTGGTCCATCTTCTGAAGTACTTTTGTCATGTGAATCATGGATACTACGAAGAGTACCTAGTTGGGACAGTGAGTCTTCTTCAGAGAGCCCTCTACTGATGTTAACCTCTCCTAGCCTTATCCCAGAGCTTGTAAATACTGTATTCCAGTTGCACATTGTATTTTTAAGGAAGCTGGTGATGCTGTCCTCTCTCCCATATATGTTCAAGGATTCTATTAGCCATGTGTGTGGTATCATGTTGAAGGTTTTCTTGTAGTCGATCCATCGCATTCTTAGGTTGGTTTTACTTCTCTTACTGTTCTTCATTACCTTTTTCTCTCTCAAGAGCTGGTCTTTTGTGCCCCTACAGTTCCTTCTGCAACCTTTCTGTTGGCGGGGGATGGTGTTTGTATCCTATAGGTAGTTTTACCGCCTTTCACTGATGATACATGTTAGAAACTTCCTCATCATCATATTACATTATTATTATTATTATTATTATTATTATTATTATTATTATTATTATTATTATTATTATTATTATTATTATTATTTTTATTTTTATTTAAATTACTGGTTTTTGTTTACTTTTCTTTTCAAAATTATGAGTACATATTATTTTACGATTTTTATCTTCATTGTTATCATTATTATTATTTTAATTGTATTTATGATTTTATTTATTTTTATTGATTTTAATTCAATTTTTATTTTATTATTTTCTTATTTTATCATTATTATTTTTTATTTTTTTATTTTTACTTTTATGTTTATAATTTTAATTTTAATTATCAAAGTTAGTACTATTATTTTATATCCACCCTTTTTATTATTTTAAGATTTTCATTATTATTATCTTATCAATTTTATTCGTATTTTTACCGTTTTTATTTATTTTTATTTTTACTTTTAATATTATTTTTTTCTAATTATTATTATTATATTTATTTTGTATTTTTATTTAATTTGTATTTTTATTTTTAGTATATTTTATCTCATTATTTTTAATTTCTATTATTATATGTGTGTTATATCTATTTTTTTATTATCATTTTTTCTATTTTTTTTATTTTCATTAATTCAATTATTCATTTTTACTTTTTATAATTTTATTTTTTTATTTTTAAATAAATGACTTATTTATATTTTTATTTTCTTTATATTTATATTCTTATAAATTTTATTTGTATATTATTTTTATTTATTCTTATTTTTATTTGTAACATTATTTTATTTTAATTATTATTTTCTTTTTATTAAATTTACTAAATGTTTATTTGTTAATATTATTATTTTATTGTAATTATTATTATAATTCTTACTTTTTTATTTTTTATATGATTTATTCATTTTTTTTAGTTTTTTATTTTGTATTTTTAGAATTTATATAATCATTAATTTTTATTTTATTTTTCATTTATATTACTATTATTTTACTTTTATTTTTATTTTTATTTTTATTGATATTAACTCTTAGTTTTTTTTCTTATTTCTATTATTAGTATTATTTTATTGTTGTAATTATTTTTTGTTTTTATATATATTATAGTTACTAATGTTGTTTTATTTTTATTTTTTATTATAATTATTTTTATATAATTTTATTATTACTTTTAATTTTAATTATTATTTATTTATTTTATTATTATTATTTCATAATTTTTTCATTAAAATTTATTTTTATTTTAAATATTTTTATTTCTTATTATTATCATTTTATTTGTTTTATTTGATTTTTTTTATATATTTATTTTAATTATTATTTTTTTGTTTTATTATTTTATTTTCATTTGTTCTGATTTTTTCATGTGCATTATATTTATTCCTATTTTTTAAAATATATTTTTATGATATTCTCAGTTTTTTTGTTTATTATTATCAAATATATTGTTCTCATTATTATTGTTATTTTATTTTTATTATTTGTCTTAGTATTGTTTTCATTTTTTATTTTTATTATTAATTATATTTTACTTATTATTATTTCATAATTTTTATTTTGTTTTTATTAAATTTATTTTTATTTTAAATATTTTTATTTCATTTATTATTATTTTATTAATGTTGTTTATATTTTTTTATTGTGATTTATTTTTATTATCTATATTTTTAATTCTATTAATTTTAGTTTTATTATTCATATTCATATTTTTATTATATTTTTCATGAGAATTATATTTATTTTTATTTTCACTTATTTTTTATTATTTTTTATTTTTATTATTTTATATTTATATATTCCTTTATTTATATTACTACTATTTTTATTATATTTTTACTGATATTCTCTGTTTTCTAGTTATTATTATTTTCTATTGTTCTCATTATTATTGTTGTTTTATTTTATTTTTATTTTTTTATTATTGTTATTAGTATTGTTTTTATTTATATTTTTTTCAATTTTTTTTTCTTTATTTATATTTTTACATATTATTTATTTCATAATTTTTATTTTGTTTTTATTAAATTTATTTTATTTTAAATATTTTATTTAATTTATTATTTAATTAATATTGTTATTTATATTTTTATTATTTTTTATTTTTTATATTTTTATTTTTATTATTTTTATTATTTTCTATTTATTTTTATATTTTTATTTTATTTTATTATTTACTTTCAATTTTATTTTTATGATTTTTTCACTTGCATCATAGTTATTTTGGTTTTATTATCGTTTTTTATTTATTTTTTATTTTATAATTCATATAATTATTTTTTTATTTATTTATTTTTATATCACTAATATTTTTATTTATTAAAAAATAATAGAAGAATTCACAGAATTGATTTTATACAAAATTCCTTCAATTCTCCTTATGATTTGTCTTTCTGGCACATTGGTATAACTAAGCAGCTGTCCAATATACATCGTGCTGTAGGTCGTCAACGGAATTTCGGGCTGGTGTTATCAAAGGAGACGGGGTATCAGGGACAGGCTGAGGTTCGGCAACAGGTGTCTCGTAGGTAGGGAACAGTCCTTAGTCGTCAGGGGTCGATCCGGTATTTCTTACGTTTTTATTCCTTTTTTGTATTTCGGATGGAATCGCGCTATTTATTGCATTCGAGTGGCTTGAGGAGTCTGGTACCTCACTTTTCAGTGGGCAATATATGTGGCGTCACGAGCAATGTCTTCAGGGGCCGGCCACTGATTGGCTGTCCTCTTCGTGGGCGGAGCATTATCCTTATCGGTATTGGTGGAGGTCCCCTCGAAGGGCGTGCTACTAGGTCGTCCTCAGGGCATGAGCCTGAGCTTCGATCACCCTCAGGGTGCAATGGTCATTGTGGGGCGTTGTCTGCTGGTCTCCTGACGGCGGTGGGGAGGAGGAAGGTCTCCTGTGTGACGTTCATACTGGGCTTTTCCCTCCCGATGTGCAGTGCTTCTAATATTCGCAAACGATGTAGATCGGGTCGATAACCTCGAAGTTACCGACGATGTTGCAGCGGCTGAATCTCTTATCATATGCAGTATTTGCATGATTGAATATCGTTCCTTTCTCAGCATGACAGGAGATCCTCTTGGAGAGGCGCATTGACGTCATCCCGATGTAAATTCCGAGGCATCCCCGGATTGGGCACGTATATCTGTAGATGACGTTCGTCTTCTTCCAGGGATCCTGCGACGGTGCGTGGTTATTTTTTTATAATAAGGCTGCATGTCTTCTTACTCTTATAGAATATGATTAAGTTGATCTGTTTGCTGTTGTCGGTCGGGGAAACGTGGTTATTGATTATTTTCCGTAGGGCTCGCTCGCCATTTTTATACCGCCGATGGAAGGTTCACTTGTAAAAAAACTTAATTTTCTGCTGGGGGTTTGGACGGGGCTCCTGTAGGTACCATTTCTCCATAATCTTCCTAAAGACGTTCTGGATGCTGGGGTTGGTGTGTACGTTGTTTACTAGGAACTGGGTTGCACGTTCCATCTCCTTATGGATGTCTGTCCATGTCGAACAATGGGAGAGAGCTCTCCTGATGTAGGCGCTGATGGTAGTGTCCTTATAACGTTCAGGGCATTCACTCTCGCCTTATAGACACATTCCCAGGTTCGTAGGCTTCGTGTAGACCCTTGTGGCGAACGCGCCCTCCTTCTGTTCAACCAGGATGTCCAGGAAGGGAAGACGGCCATCACGGCTATGTTCAATGGGAATGCGTAGACAGCTTTGGGTATAGAAGGCTTGTCGTATCTCCTCGATCTCCTCCATCGTTCCTGCTTGGTTGAAGGCGTCATCTATATATCTTACGTATATAGAAGGCTTCCTGATGCTCCTGAAGACACGCTCCTCTACTCTGCCCATATAAAAGTTCGCAAACAGGACCACGAGGGGGGATCCCATCGCTACACCATCCCGAAATTCCGTTGACGACCTACACCACGATGAATATTGGACAGCTGCTTTGTAATACCAGCGTGCCAGAAAGAAAAATCATAAGGAGAATTGAAGGAAATTTGTATAAAACCAATTCTGTGAATTCTGCCATTATTTTTAGTAGAATATTATCATTATTATTTTGAATATATTATTATTATTTTTTAATATATACATATTATTGATATATATTATATAGATATATATATATATATATATATTTTAAATATTGGTATTACTCTTAGTTTTCTGTTTATTATTATTATTTTATTGTTCTAATTATTATTTTCTGTTATTTTTTATTTTTTATTTTAACTGTTTTTATGTTAGTTTTTTTTTATTTATATTTTACTTATTATTATTCATTATTTATTTACTTTTATTGATTTTATATTAATTTTAAATGTTTATTTTAATATATATTATTTTATAATTTTTTTTATTTTATTATTTTTAGTATATTTTCATTTTGTTATTTTAATTTTTATTGTTTTTATAAATTTTTAATTTTATTTTTAATATTTTATTTTCATTATTTTTATTTTTACAATTTTTTTCGTGTGTTATATTTTTTAAATGTTCATTATTTATTTGACTTTATTATTATTATTATTCTATTAGTTTTATTTATATTTCTATTATTTTTATTTATTTTTTATTTTTATGTTTTTAAAATTATGATTTTTTATTTTTATTATTTTTACTTATTTTTATTTAATTTTTAATATTATTTTGTTTATTATTTTTTATTTTTGACTTTTTCATGTATAATATATTTATTTTTTATTTTTATTTTTTAATTATTTAAATTTACATAATTTATAAAATTATTTTTATTAATTTATTTACATTTTTTATTTATATTACAACAATTTTATTATTATTTTTTATTGATATTCTTAGTTTTCTGTTTAATATTATTTTATATTGTTCTCATTATTATTTCTTATTTTATCTTTATATTTATTATTGTTATTTGTACTTCTTATTTTTTATTTATTATATTCATTTTATTTTATTATTATTTTGTTAATTATATTTATTATTTTTATTTTCATTTTTAATTGTTATTCTTCCTATTATTAAATTTCATTATTATCATTTACTTATTGTACATATATTAACTATATTTTTATATTTTTTATTTTTATAATTATTTTTATCGTATTTTTGTTATCTTTAGATATATAATTATTAATTTCAGGTTTAGTTTTAGTAATTTTATTTATACTTCATTTCTATTATTTTTATTTCATTTTGTTATTAATTTTATTTATACTTCATTTCTATTATTACTATTTCATTATTTTTACCTATATTCTGGAAGTAAACCATGTATTAAACGTGTTAGATTAAAAGTAATTACTGCCTCAATTGCAGTACTTTTATGTATATCTATTTTCATAATTATGATTTTCTCATTGTTTCTTAAACTGCTGAACAACGCACCGAAGGTTGGCATGTCTGAAATAGGTAATTATGAAAGTTAATTTTAATTTTATTCAAAAATGTCAGAGGCTGTAGTTAAACATTCGTTACATAACCCGTAGAGTTTTTTATGTTTACATTTGATTCCAAGTCTGGATTCTTACTTTTCCTTGACACTTTTCAAACAGTCTAGTAGAGCGCCTATGGAGGCCATTTACACATGCAGAGTGAAGATCTATGTATATATCTATATTTCAGTCTTTACAGATAAACTATGATATAGTCATGGAAGTCATTCTCTCTCTCTCTCTCTCTCTCTCTCTCTCTCTCTCTCTCTCTCTCTCTCTCTCTCTCTCCTGATACTTTTCAATCTTTTCCCTTCTACTCTGGTGTCCCATGGTATGCGACATCAGTGAGTGATACTTTCTTCCTAATGTTGTCAATCAACGTCACGTCTGGTCTATGGGCACGTATCTCCTTTTGTGTTCTGATACCACAATCCCCGAGGATATTTGCTTGATCACTAAGCTCCTCGCCATTTATACTGTGATCGTCATATTTCAGTTATCAAAGAGGGAAGGCGGTCTTTTTAACTATGTTGACATTTTAACATAGTTAAATTATGGAGTCTTGTGCCACATAAATCAGGAAAACATAAGGAAATGTTTAGAGTTTCATTGATTTCCAAGAAATATTTTGGTATGTGACGTCATATCTGTTGTATGACGTCATCCGTTTAGCAAATTTCAATTACAACTAGAATTAATAATGAAAACAGATTTCTTTGAAGAATTACAATTACAGTTACCTTAAGAATGTGTAATGAATAACATTTCAATTAAATTACAATTACTACAAGCCTACCTTCATCGCACAGCCATCAAAGTGTAAAGGGGGCGTGGCCTAGGCAGGCGAGAGATGACGACCAGCCGATTTCCTTTGCTACAGATGCAACCACCTTACTTATGCCCACCTTGGGTATGACCAGTCTGCACCTGTGTAAGAGACTCTCCTGCCACACCCAGGAGGGGGCTATAAAGAACCACACCCTCTCCAAACTTCAGGAGACTTCATGTATAGATGTTCAGGAAAGTACAAAAAGAGGCTTCTGGGATATTGAGTGGGGATGACGTTACCTATATCCGTAGATACCTTGGTTCTTGGAGGATGTAGGATTGGTTTGGAGGTATATAAGGAAGGGCGGGGGCCCTGGGACCATGAAAATTGACGGTGTAAACCTCCATAGTACATACCTTAGAGCGGTGACATCGGGTGACTCTCGACCAGATAGTAGGCAAGAACATCTTAACATGGTTGAGGCTTTCCTTTGTGACGAATTGGTGCCTGTCAACCCGAGCTCCTTAAGGAATCTCATCCTCTCGAATGATGGCTATCTGGGCGCCAGTGTCAATACTTACAGTCTGGATTTAGGGTATCTATTTCCTTGATGCTCTTACGATACAGCTTGATGTCGTTCGTGAACATGAGGTGGTTAATTATGTTGTCTCCTTTCTTGAGTTGGTAACCAGCATCCATTTTCTGTAGTACTTTTGCCATGGGAATCATGGCTACTACGAAGAGTAGTGGGGACAGTGAATCGCCTGAAAGATCCCTCTCCTGTTGTTAACCTCTCTTAATCTTATCCCAGAGTCTGTAAATACTGTATTCCAGTTACCCATTATATCTTTGAGGAAGCTGGATGGTGCTTTCCTCTGCCCTATATATGTTCAAGGATTCTATTAGCCATGTGTATGGTATCATGTCGAAGGCTCTCGTACTTTATCCATGCCATGCTTAGGTTGGTATTCCTTCCCTTACTATTCTTCATTACCATTTTGCCTATCAGGAGCTGGTCTTTTGTGGTCCTACACTTCCTTCTGCAGCCTTACTGTTGGCGGGGGATGGTGTTTGCAACCTCTAGGTAGTTGTACCGCCTTTCACTGATGATACCTCTTTGTAACTTCCACATTATTATTATTATTATTATTATTATTATTATTATTATTATTATTATTATTATTATTATTATTATTATTATTATTATTATTATTATTATTGTTGTTGTTGTTATTGTTTTTGTTGTCGTTGTTGTTGTTGTTGTTGTTATTATTATTATTATTATTATTATTATTATTATTATTGATTATTATTATTATTATTATTATTATTATTATTATTCGAGTACCTTTATTATTATTATTTTTATCATTTTTATTCTTTTTATTCTTATTCGAATTACTTTCTTTTTTATTTTTGTTATTTATCTTTTCAAAATTATTACTATATATTATTCGATTTTAATTTCATTATTATTATCATTATTACTATTTTGTATTTGTATTATTTTTTTATTTTGTTTATATTTTTTAGTTTTATTGATTTAATTTTCATTTTTATTTTTATTCTTTTATTATTTTATCATTATTATTTTCATTATTACTATTTTGTATTTGTATTATTATTTTTTTTTTTATTTTTTTTTTATATATTTTTTGTTTTATTAATTTAATGTTCATTTTTATTTTTATTCTTTTATTATTTTATCATTATTATTTCCATTTTTTTTTTTTTTTTTACTTTTATGTTTATATTTTAATTTTTATTATCTAAAGTTATTACTATTTTCTATTATTTTTAATTTTTATTATTGTTAAATTTAGTTCTTATTATTTTAAAGATTTTATTTTTTATTTATTTTATTTATATTTTTTAATTTATTTTTTATTTTATTTTTATTATTATTATTATTATTTTTGTTATTACTCTTTTATTTCTTACTTTTATTAATATATTATTTTATTTTCATTATTATTTTATTTTTGTTTTAATTATTTTTGCTTTTATATGTATTACATTTATTTTTATTATTTTAGAGTATATATTTATATATATAATATTTTCAATTATTATTATTATTTTTTATTTTTTATATATTCATAAAACTATTATTTTTGTTTTTATTTGATTCTTATAATTTGTTCTCATTAATCTCAGTTTTCTATTTATTATTATTATTATTGTTCTCATTATTTTTTTTATTTTATTTTATAATTGTTATGGTTATTAATATTGTATTTATTTTATTTATATAAGATTTATTTTATTATTTTTAGATTTCAATTATTTATATTTTTTGTTTTATTATTTATATTTTATTTATTTCATTATTTTTATTTTGCTTTTATTAATTTTATTTCTATTTTAGATTTTTTTATTTGAATTTATTATTTTATAAGTTTTATTCATATTTTTGTTTTTATTTTATTTCAATATTTTTTTATTTAAATTTTTTTTATTAATTTTTATTTATTTTATTCCTATATTTAATTATAGTTTTATTTTCATTATTTTATTTTTATTTTTTACATTTTTTATGTGTATTATATTTAATTTTCATTATTATTTTTTTTTATTTTTTTTATTTTCAAATTTTCCATAAATTTATTTGAATTTATTATTATTTTATTTGTTCATTTTTATTTTTATTATTTTTATTTATTTTTATTTTTATTTTTAATATTTTGATTTTCATTATTTTTATTTTATTCATAATTTATTTGAATTTATTATTATTATTATTTTAGTTTTATTCATGTTTTTATTATTTATTTTATTTTCATTTTTAATATTTTTGTTTTTTTATTTCAATTATCATTAATAAAATTGATTTTCATTATTTTTATTTATTTAGATTTTTACTTATTTCCGTTTTATTATATTTATTTTTTATTATTATTTTTTCTTAATTATTATTTATTTTAATTATTATTTTTTTAGTGTTATTAATTATCTTTGTATTATTTTTAATATTTTTTCATTCTTTTAAATTTTGATATTATTTTGATTTTCATTATTTTTTTTATTTGTATGATATTTTTAATGTATATTCTTTTTATTTTTATTTTTTATTTAAATTTTCATAAATTATGTGAATTGGTTATTATTTTATTAGTTTTATTCCCATTTTTATTATTTTTATTTATTTTATTTTTAATATATTTTATTTTATTCTTATATTTTATTTTATTATTTTTATTTATTTTTGTTTTTTATATTATTTCATTTCCAATTTTTTTTATTTTTATGATTTTATTTCATGTATATTATTTTAATTTTTTTATTTTTTTTATTATTTAAATTTTGCTTATTTATTTGAATTTATTATTATTATTATTTTATTAGTTTTATTTCTATTTTTATTTTTATTTATTTTATTTTTAATATTTTATTTTAGTTTTATCATTTTTTATTTTTTATTATTCACATACCTCTTAAAGGAAACAGGGTTACACGATTCATATACCTCTTAAAGGACACAGGGTTACACAATATACCTCTTAAAAGACACATTACACAATTCGTATACCTCTTAGAGTACACAGGACTTGCCTCATATTAAAGATTTTGTCGCTTTTCGATACCAGTAGGAAATATTTAATCAGTAACAAAAAAAAAAATTTAAATATAAGACAAAATATTTCACATTGATTCTGCCGATTTCCCAATTGTTTTTCGGCTAATAATTCACTAATCCCGTGGTCCCATTTTCCTGTATTATACTGCTGGATAGGCATGTAAAGAAAACCGTAATCTAACTATATTATACTTGTGGACAGACGTGGAGAACTTTTGTGAACCCTTGGCCGTTTTGCCTGAACCGTTTTCAGTCCAGGCAGTTTTGAGCATGTTTAAAACTACCGAGGAACAACCACACTTTTTCTCTCAGTTACTGATCATCCATAATAGAATCGAAGTGGACTTGAAATATGGGTGTCCGGTAATAAAGTCACTGAAAAGAAAGTCACAATTTTGGCTAGGAGAAAAGTCACACGAAAAGTCACATTAACTTATGGTGGCCTGTAATGATTTGATGGGAAAAATCGCAATATTGCATGTTGGCCATTATCTTCATGATATTACCTTCTTTTGTTTATGTTTTCACGGTAATCCCCAGCAGGCTTGCACTAAACACTCCGCAAAGGTATATACATACCGGATTCAAATCCTTGAGGGTCACCATCTACGAAAGATTATTGTGACTTTTTTTTACCTGGATTCGAAATATGACCGTAATCACCCCCCTAATACCACCGTACGTCTTCTCTATACATCCTTAGTACACGTGTAATAAACCTTTAGACATAACTTCAAATTGGCATTGCAACCTTAGGCAAGTGTGGCCAGTCAGGGGCAAGTTATATTAAAACCGATTTAAACCTCGTCTTTATCGGTATTAAGCCATCAATGAACCATGACTGTCGCTATTCAGAAATCCTGCCTAATAAAAGGTGTATTTTTTTATAAGTTTACATAAATTAGAATATCATACTAGTTACTAAAACATTAATACAAGTTAGAAATGTGTTACAAATAATTCTCGAAATCCAGAGAAGAACCAAGGATGCATTTATGAAATTCCAAGCCAAGAATGCAATAAAATACAATTAGAGGGGCCATTGACCTAGATAGCAGAAAAGTTAACGTCGTGAATCGTCGAGGAAGGTGATGAAAATAGCGCCCTTTCCCAACACCGACAAGAATTTAATCATGCTATAAACCTAGATAAAATGAAAAGACTAAAGTGTGTGAATTATGCATAAAAAGTAGACACCTGATTCGACTTTAAACAATAACTTAGCCACTGTAAATATGCATAGGTCTTATAAACTTTATCTATCAATACAGTATTCACACATTCAGCTAATAGTGCAGAGGCTGAGAAAGGACAGGCTTCTATTTTTTTTTTTTTTTTTTTTTTTTTTTTTTTTGTATTGAGACCAATATTTTCTTCTAATTTTTTTTTTCCATCGTGTCTGGCCAAGACAAAGAATTGGCTTTCCTCTCCGTCGCATAAATTAGAATCTAATGGATTAGCTCTCAACATCTTTGGAAATTTGGTTAATTTAATCAGGATCAGCCGAATGTCTTAAAGAGACTACTACCATATAGAGAGAAGGAAAGGAAAAAGAAGCTCGCTATTTCATATTGTGAGTGTTTAATTAAATTTCATGTAGTTTTATTTGAGTTGTATATAGGGAACGTCTTATAAAGGCTACATAACTTTTGTGCTTACATACACAAACATACACGTGCAAAATGGTATAAGGAGGTACAGATTTAGAGTTCTTTGGTAAGAGAAAATGAAAGAGAGTAACAGAATTTTGATGAATAAAAAAAGTTATCGCGTCTTCCCCGTCATACCACTTAATGTAACAAGCTGGTAATACTAAGGGTGGTTTCTCTAATATACCCTGAAGGATTGAATAACGGTGTTATTATATTCTGCGTATACTTAGGCACGGTGCTGATCAGAATTTTGTTCTTGATTAGTAAACTGCACACTCGCATTTGCAGCGCTTGATTGACCTTCTTTCGCCATTTCTTCAGAATAAATTCAGGGATATTGGAATTTCTAGAGGTGTTAACCTCGTCTGCGAGGTACACGCAGACAGCTCCGTTGTTGACAGATTTAAGTTATTTTGGATCACGGTCCCTTGTTTAGTGCTAAGCCTGTATGATTAGAGACCTTGAAAGTCTATGTGGGTTGATTGTGAGCTTGCAAATATAAGCGCAGGACAAAGGATTGTATAACGTTTATTAACTAGGTGAAAAATTTCTTCATTTACGTTCATTTACATAGTAAAATCGGACAAGTATTTATTCCCTCTTATTAGATTTACATACCTCTTACGTTAAGATATAACTGAATGTATTCCCATTTTCATCGTTTGCCTTTATAAGGCAATCATTTATCATCTTTACTTTTCATATCGTCCCTTCCTCTTGTCCAAATAGGGTGAAATGTCACCGTTCATTATCTTGCTGAATTAATTTAATCCCGTGAAAGAAGTTAAATTCGTTTTTCACAAAAACAACCAAGGTTTATTTTTATTATCTCTGAGTACCCTTATCTTCCCCTGTCTTCGGAAGACTCCGGAAATTAGATCTAAAGTTTTGTTTTGGCGGTGAAAATCTTCGCGGTCTCAATATAGCGTTATTTCCTTTAGAACTGAAAGTTTGTGTCGTGGGTTCTACGCAGAAAGTTTCTTTGTGTTTTTTTTTTATTTATTTTTTTATAGAAGAATCGAGGGGATTATAACCTAGGAATCTTATTGCCTAAAGTTTTGCTTTTTCCCAGCGCCATTCGGGGTGTTAGGGGAAAAATAATCTACATTTAAGGTAAGTTGTGGGAACGAGTAGACCTGAATTGTACAAAGAAAGTCTTGGCGTGGTCTCGAATAGGGGGAAAAGGGGAAATACAACTGTGTCACCATGATTCTTGATTGGATTAAAAAATTTAAATTCATTTGATGGGCTCATTGCGTCAGTGCCTCTTCTTTTTCAGTAGAATATTTCTTAATTCATAAAAAGTCCATCAGTCTACTTGGTTGTTGTTGTTGTTGTTGCTATTGGGTTGAGGGGGGGGGGGGGGGGGGGGTTGTGTAGGAAAGGTCTGAGGAGCCGAAAAAGGTCTGAAAAAGGTGTTTCGAGTTGAGTCAAAGATACAGGAAGTTTAGGATATGTTTTTTTTTTTTTTTTTTATGATTTAGTTATTAGAATGAAAATGGTAACAAAATTAAAAATTTGCATGTTAAACAGTACATAGAAATGAGTTCTATTAAAACAGCTTATTCATTTAAATTTTCGTTGGTGAAACAACGTAGATTTTAGCTCGCGGCCCCAGTAAGCTGGAGGTCGTATCAGGCCTTGTTTTTTATTCTCTTATTTTTTTCTTCTTACCTGGTTATATATCGATACTGGGTACTGGTCATAAAAAATAACGCATAATTATCCCCGACTCGTAAAAACATTTACATACGGAGAATTTCTCTCATCGGTGGTAATTGGATGTTTTTGCTGTTGTAACCCAACGGCTTCTGTTCAAAATAGTGCTTTTTGAAACAAAATTCCACTGGTTGTTGTTAAGTTTTTGAGTATTTTTTTTTAACCGGGTTACCGTTTTTTATCATACGGCAGTTTATGAGTAGAGTAGAGTTTATTCAGTTGCCTGTAGTTATTTTGAAACTTTTAATCGTTTAAAGCAAACGCACGAAATATTCGACAAGGTAATTGAACGATTTTTCTGGCAGTTTCGTTTTCTTTACCTTATGACGAACCTGTACAACAATTTAAAAGTTGCGAAATATTTTACTGTTCATGTAAAAAAAAAAAAAGGGGGATGCACGAAGAGGTTTTTTTTTTTTTTTAATCCGTGCGTCGCTACGTAATTAGGCTTAATGTAATTTATCCGTCTCACAATTTATGACACAAACTCATCTCTGCCTCTCATAATTTTTTCTTTTCAAGCCTCCAAACCTGGCGTCGCTCCTACAGAAATCCTCGATAACACTTAGGGGGCTTTGACCCCCTTTTTTGTGAAGTTTGATACATATTGTTGGTCTTATCAGCGTTGTCGTGAGTAAATTAAGTATGCACAATAGCCTTTTTATCACCATTATTATTTAATAATGATTATTCTTAATTCATCTTGATGAGAAATTTGCTTGTGAGTAAATTTGGTTCAAAGTATCATACCTAACAGTCCATTCAAGTGACAATATATATATATATATAATAATATATATAATATATATATATATATATATATATATATATATATGTGTGTGTGTGTGTGTGTGTGTGTGTGTGTATTATATATATATATATATATATATATATATATATATATATATATATATATATATTATATATATATGTATTGTATACTCCCATGATTTGAAACGTTCATCATTATTGGTCTGGGTTTGAACTTTCTATTTTGAAAGGTCATCATACTTTATTTTCCTCTTGCAGTCATAGTCATGTTAAAAAAAATTTTTCTCTTCCAGTCATCAGTTTTTTTTTTTAAATCATAGTTTTATACACACTTGGTTGCATCTGATTCATTTTATATGGTGAGGTTTTGGGTTTTGTTGTAAACAGCAGATATCGTCATGTTGTGACCATTTTCATTTTGTTTCATGAGCGGACTAAATTAAATGGGTTATCAATTTTTTTGTTGTCAATAAAAAATCTTGATTATTTTGTGGTGATTATTTTAGTCATGTTTATGTCTAGAAAACTTGTCAACTTCAACTTGAGTTACATTTTTTATAAGAAATAATCCTCAACTTTTATTGGTGATTATTTTTATTTTTCTTAAAAAATGGCATCTTTTACGAAAGTGATAAGTTTACATTCATTAAGCGACGAAGAAACTTTTCAAGTGCTGATAGTTATTCACTCCCCTTAGCTAACAACTATCTACTCATCTAATAGCAGTGTCATTATTCAGAGGGAACAGCTAGGATCTCTCCTGTTGTACTTCTGTCTTCAGCAGAAAAACACTCATGTCCTGCAAGCAAGTGAATGTTAGATCATCTTGCATATATAACTCTTATTGTTGTTCTGTGTCTGCTTGAAATGATAACGTTATATGTTATGAGTGCTCAGTAGAAGCATTTGAGAAGGAAATTGCCGGTTTAATATGAAAGGTTCTCGCTGGCTTATTAAAGTTTTGTGTGTCTTCTGACAAGTATTTATTCTAGCTCTTTATGAAGAAATGCATAGAGTATTACATTAATTTGATTAATGAACACTAAAAGTTTTCTTTTTCTTTAAATAAATAATGTAACAAAATTGCATTCTGAAGCCAGTGAGATACAATCCAAGGGAATTTTAATTAAAATCTCATGTTATTTTTAAGCAGTTCTTCAAAGAATTTTCAAATTTTCTTTTCCATGGCCTAGCTGTCATATGCCTTATTCCCCACTTTGATCTCTCTCTCTCTCTCTCTCTCTCTCTCTCTCTCTCTCTCTCTCTCTCTCTCTCTCTCTCTCTCTCTCTCTCTCTTTGTGATTTTAGTTTACCTCCACTCTTTCTCCCAAGCATCGTAACGGCGGCCGAAGCGATTGGGAGTTCACCGTAGTTTCGTACAGGGTGCACTAGGTCCCAAAGCCAAGAGAGAGGAAGGTCTTCTCACTTCCCCTCAGATCCCCCTTGTAGGCGGAGCTTTGTCTACCTCCTTATTGCATTAAGTTAATTCTCTCTTTATGAACTCACAACCTATAGAATCCAAAGTCAGAGAATTCATCTCGCAACTTACAGAATCCAAAGTCAGGAGAATACATCTCACAACTTACAGAACCCAAAGTGAGGAGAATTCCTCACACGGAGAATTCAACGTTAGAAAGTTCCACCGTGTAGAATTGCCATCACGGAGAGAAGCTGTGATGTGGTAAGTGCACCCTTGGCCCTGATGCTGAATAATGGCAAGATGAATGGAGCACACGGTGGCTCTTATATCATCCCTTACATCTTAATATGATCACAAAGCTTCCCTTATGGCGTTAGAATTCCGCCCGCTGAGCCCAGTTGGCCATATGTATATGGAGGGAAATTGCGTATTTTCGTGTGATACCCTCAAGTAATCTTACGAGGTCTCATGTTCCGCTCTCAAGACGAAGCGCTTTATTATTATTATTATTATTATTATTATTATTATTATTATTATTATTATTATTATTATTATTATTATTATTATTATTATTCTGGTTCAGTTTTCTTTTAACTGTAATTATTATTTCAGTACTGGTTCAGTTTTGTTTCAGTTATAATTATTATTTCAGTACCGGTTCAGTTTTGTTTGTTTTAATTAGCATTTCAGTACTGGTTCTGTTTCTGTTTTAATTTTATATATCAGTACTGGCTCAGTTTTAATCAGTACGTCAGTACTGGTTCAGTTTTGTTTCAGTTTTAAGTAGTATTTCAGTACTTGTTCAGTTTTGTTTCAGTTTTAAGTAGTTTTTCAGTTACTTGCTTCAGTTTTGTTTTCCCCCCTTTTTTTAAGTTTAAGTACTTTTCAGTACTTGTTCAAGTTTTGTTTCAGTTTTAAGTAGTCTTTCAGTACTGGCCAGTCATTTTGTATCAGTGTTTTAATCAGTATTTCAGTACTTGTTCAGTTTTGTTTCAGTTTTAAGTAGTATTTCAGTACTTTTTCAGTTTTGTTTCAGTTTTAAGTAGTATTTCAGTACTTGTTCAGTTTTGTTTCAGTTTTAATTAGTATTTCAGTACTGGTTCAGTTTTGTTTCAGTTTTAATTAGTATTTCAGTACTGGTTCAGTTTTGTTTCAGTTTTAATTAGTATTTCAGTACTGGTTCAGTTTTGTTTCAGTTTTAAGTAGTCTTTCAGTACTGGTTCAGTTTTGTTTCAGTTTTAATTCGTATTTCAGTACTTGTTCAGTTTTGTTTCAGTTTTAATTAGTATTTCAGTACTGATTCAGTTTTGTTTCAGTTTTAGTTAGTATTTCAGTCCTGGTTCAGTATTGTTCCTGATTTATATTTCACTACTGATTCAGTATATCTATTCCTTGTATTACCACACGTATTCTAGTCTAGTCTTAGATCACAATTAACCTGTGTTCATTTTAAATTCCATCGTATGTCAGTACTTTTAGGTCGGATAATTCTCTTTTAGTATACGTTCCATTGAATCTCAGTAACGAATCCAGTTGCCAAGTAGAAGAGAGAGAGAGAGAGAGAGAGAGAGAGACGATGGAGAGAGGAGAGGCAGAGAGAGAGAGGAGAGATAGAGAGAGAAGAGAGAGAGAGAGAGAGAGAGAGAGAGAGAGAGAGAGAGAGAGAGAGAGAGAGAGAATACTTTTTATCATTTATATATGATTTTTAATAATTGTGAATGCTATCTGGGAAATTTTATGTAATTTTGTTTACATCTTGCAGACATTTTGAGCGAAATACGGATGAAATAATCCGTCAACATTTTTACTAAAGAAGACATTGATGATTATGTGCATTCATAAAAAAATCTAATAGTAGCATGAGTCAATAAAATGGTGAAGAAATCCACAGTGGTGTAAATGTAAACATACAATAGAAATATATGTACAAATGAGAGCTTTCGAGAACTTGCTCGATTCTCCATCTCAGTCTGACTCAATGCGCATTTATAAATGTTTGATGACGATTTTAATCATCGCTGCCTCTTGGGTAACAGAAATGTCAGTATCAAATGAACAGTGAACTGAGACAGTGAAAATCAAAATGATGCCATTGAAAATGAAAACTCTTGGAGTTCTTAATGTTGAACAATTCAAATGCAAAACATGACTTGCTTCGAAGTGAGCGATTTTAGATAGCGATTCGACTCGCAAATGTCACACATAATTAATTGCAGAGGAATTGTTGCTTCTGAAATCATAGAGATCATAAATGAATAAATAAGTAGAGATATGCTTAACGTTGGACGAGGAACTTACTCTGGTTTTATGAACTCTGCAGTATTCATTATATCATTTCATGTGTAAGCTGTTTGTATTAAACAAACCATCGGTTAAGTTCAACGTTTACAGGAGTTAATATATCTGGTAACCTTCAACTAGCCATGTATGTTGAATTGAAGGATTTTTAAAAGCTGTTGGTTGAATGCCAGTCAGTAGGGTGGTATATATATATTTTTACTCATATACATATATATGTGTGTGTGTGTGTATGTACTTACAAACAAACAAATAAGTACGAGTGTGCGCCTGTGTGCGTATATGCATTTTTAATAGCCACAGCTTTGTAAGTCCAGAATTTTGTCCCCCATGTTTGGGAACTTTTACCTCTGTAAGCCTAGACTCCGAATGGGAAATGAATGAGGAATGCCTTCAGTCTCCGATGTGGGATTAGAACCCACACACGGCATTAAAAAGGAGGTTGCTTATATCCCTCTTAAAAATAGTTTTAGTGGTTGAATGCGAGAAAGACTTTTTACTGTATATAAATCTGTCTGTAAAGCAAGAAGCAAGACGTAAGAGACTGTGCTACGATATTCATATTTATATATCTGTTACATGAAAAAAAATACAGCTGAGGGAATTACAGGCCACAACCGCTCAGCTTGCAATTTCAGCTGCAGCGGAATTCCGCTCCCTCTCCCAAAGGAGATTAAAAGGCATATTGCTATGGCGGAATAGCTGCGTCGATCGTTCATTAGCTATTAGGTTCTTAATTAAAGTAGGATGACCCAAGGAACTTGACCGTGGAACGTTTGGATTCGGCTAAATCCGATTAAAATTGTCGGTGCTGTGCTCTCCTGTCCTTTGAAAGCAAAGCGGTGAGTGATAGCAGATTATCATTTGAACATAGTTAGATGGGAGAGATTGCAATCGTTGGATTACTTATTTGTTTGGGTTAATCGGTATTAAGTTTGTCCATATACTTTTGCCGTTATATTCCCATGAATTTTTTAATGTGCTGTTAGTAAATTGTTTGTGTTTTGCGCGGTATCAGCTTATCTTTCGAACGCGGTTGGATGGGAGAGATTGTGATAAATGAATTACTTATTTGTTTGGGTAAATTGGTGGTAGATTTGGTAATATACCTTTAATGTTATTTGCCCATGAATCTTTAATCGCCACTGCTACTAAACTGTATTTGTATTTATTTGTTGGTATTAAAATTGCTATTTTCGTCTCTTATTTTTACTTTGTGTTGGAAGGTCTTTATCCTGGCATGCAAAGCCATTTCAGCTCTCTTCCATTTAGTAAATGCGCGCAAGGAATAATAATAATAATGATGATAATAACAGAAAAACTAGAAACAGAAATGCCTTCATTGAAGAGCAGGGAGGTGATTGCTTCAAGAAGCATTTAATCCCTTTAACTGTTTAGCTCCCCGACTCAGAAGCCATTCATATCCGCACTGATCACTTATCTCGAAGCACAAGCCCGAATAGGAAGCTTTCGAGGAAGACTTGTTGGCGGGTGCTGGGGGGGGAGGGGGGGGGCGGGTGTTTGGGAAACGAGGGAAGGAAGATAAGTGGAAAGACCAGGAAGAAGATCACTTTAAAGAGACGTTATCGGCATATTGAATAGGTTGAACAGGACATTCAGGATCTTCCCACCCTCTTGATTGCTACTCAGGAAAGGGGGGCGGTTGGCATGGTGATTTGGGAGGGGTGTGTATTTGAATAGAGCTGCTCCCCTTACCCACCTGTACTCCTTTCTCCAATGGGCCATAAAGACTTTGCCAAATGATTTTGGGGGTACTTGTGATGTTTACCTTTGTATTTGAAACTAAGATTGTTCGTAGTAACTAATTTTAGTGTAATTTCTTGTCTCTTTTCGTATTTTGGAAGCGGGTGTGTGTGTGTGTTGATTATTATTAGCCCTATATATTGATCAGGAATATTGTAAAAGATAATAACTGTGGCTCGCTTCAGTTTACAGGCAGTAATTGATGAAGAATTATTTCACCTTATAAAGCGCATACATAATTACAGAAATAATATTTATAGTATATTACAAAAAGTCGTCTCTGGTAAACGACCGGAGATATAAAACTAGAAATTTACTGCCCTGTTGCCACAGAATTAACTGTTATGAGTCACTTTTAATCTTTCGATTTAATTCTTATTAAATGAGTCCGTGAAGCCGTATCAATAATTAACCAGACTTTATAATAACTGCTATAAATGTCAGACACAAGCTATAAATGGTTTTGTTTATTTCGCTGCTAACCATTTCTTGTCAGATAATTTGATATGATGCAAGGTTATGGATAGATAACTATTCATTAGCATAACGCCACTATGCTCTGTGGCGAGTTGAAATAATTGTCATCGTTCTTCTGGTATTGACGATTCTCATTCTTCCTGGTCTTTGTCTTTGACAGACTAATGATTTTGAAGGTAGAGCTTGAAAATTAGCATTTTTATTCTAGTCGTATACATAGACTATCTACGTGCGCCAAGTTTATTGCTATCATTGGCATGGTTATACTAAATGAGATCCCTCCAGTCTTGTTCTTTTTCTCCTTCCATTTAAACGATATCCCTCCAGTCTTGTTCTCATTCTCCTTCCATTCTCACTTTTGATTCTGTGTGATTTTCTTGTTACGTTACTTCATGTTGTCACATTTCTGAATACCGCATCACTTGTGTAACTAATTTATTTGTATAATGATCATCCCATAGCGCACTCCGGGCCTTCGGTGATCATGTCAGTTCGAAACCTCTGTTTTTCGTATTATTAAATTATCGGATTATTTATTTTTTATATATGTATGTCTATATATAGTGTATATATATATATATATATATATATATATATATATATATATATATATATGTATGTATGTAATGTATATGTATATATATATATATATATATATATATATGTGTGTGTGTGTGTGTGTATGTATGTATGTATGTATGTATATATATATATATATTCTATATATATATATATTATAGATATATATATATATATATATATTATATAAACGTCAGCACTCTAGGATTGTTACTGATCCTGTCTCCGCTTCCAAATTATTAGAATCGTATTCGGGAAGTCACGTCCAACCCATCGGCAGCATCGTTGTGAAGCGCGTATCCAAGGCAAAAGTCAAGTAATATTTAACAATGTCAATATCAGCGTATTCAAACGACGTGCTTACACTTGATGCATTTCCCAATATAAACAGAATTGAATGGAAAGTTTATTTGCGATTGAATTCAACCTTCCGAGGCCGAAGCTCGCTCACTCTTTTACGCAAATATCTTCGGAGTTTTGGAGTATCCGTGTCTGAAGTATAAGTATTTTGAGTGTTTTTACATTCCGGAATATCCTTATCTTACGAACAGTTGATAGTCATGATTATTTTACGATTATTATGAATAGTTAAGAGTTTGAGCCCTTAGCCCTTAACTTTGAGCAGATAAAAGAACAGTTAGTCGTATCTATATTATGCTTTTGTTCTTCCTTCGTCTTTTTGTTCTGAATGGCCATGTTAGGCTTTTTATTCACCTTTGTCATTTTTAATATCAAATGATAAATCATTAGTAACCGTTACATCCCAAATCAGATCGTGTTTCTCAGTTCCTGGACACATGTATTAAATTCTCATTGAAGTGGTTTATTGAAGAGCCCATCCCGGGAATGGGATCTCCTCTCATTTGTTAGTAAAACGAGGCAGAAACACAATGCGCTGAGATAATGTTGATGCTACAGCATGTGGCGAGGAAGGGGGAGGGAGGAGGGGGGAGGGAGAAGGAGTTGGGATGGGAGGGGTTGTTGTGGACTCCCTCCTTCCCCCCCCTCCTCCCCCCCCCCCACCCCTCGTACGTCTCTGCTTGCCTACTCTTCGTAGAGCCACGAGGGAGTGATTCAACTATGGCTCTGTTTATGTGAAAACTACGAAGTCAACGATAGCCTGCTAGTTTTTGTACATATTCCTGTTGAATTATTTATTTATTTATTTTTGTTATTATTTATTTATTTATTTATTTATTTATGTTGGTACTTTACATTTAAATCAATCCATCACCAACATGATGGCAGAATAATAATAATAACAAAATTGTTATAATAGTAAGAACATTATAAAAATGTAAATCGAAAAGAGTTTCTTCTTCAATTACCCTGCCTAAAGTGGGTGAAGGGCACATTGGCCGAAAAATGCTCACTATGTCTCTTTCAGGCGTGTTCAGAAAGACGCCAGTTAGTCCCCCTAGGATAACCAGGGTCCCTGGGCTCCATAATAAAGCCGGCAAGGAGGCCCACTGAATAAAACAGGTCTTTTGGGCTTCTCTGGAAAGCCCTGTAGGGTCCAAGTCAAACCAAGTACCAAAGATTTTGACTAACAAAGGTTATCCTCCAGGGATTCCGGAGGGAGGTTTTGGTCCCTGGGGTTGTGTCTTGGATCCTTTGAGGTTTCTTAGTGTCGCTTAAAGGCCCTGTTTTATAAAGGAGGAAAGAAGACACATATTAACTGGAATGGACAACTCAGGCACGTCTGAGACAGACAACATGACCATGGAACGGAAAACGTTTTGTAATCATTCTGTTGTTTCCTTAACGAGTAAGGAAAACTGTTTACTTGGCAGGTGTACAGAGGCTTTTACGAGAATCACCTCAGCCACCTGTTACTCGAAGAGAAGCCGCCTTCTTTTATAGTATCCAGAGTTTTTTTTCTTTTTTTTTCTTTTAGTAGTAGTAGTAGCAGTAGTAGTATTGCAAAGTGCATTCCATGACCGTATGTTATAATGTATTTTTGAATCCTTTGTGTTATGCATTGATGGTTATTATTTTCTTGTGGATTGACTGTGCGATGCAGTATCTATAGTATAGTCTATACTTAAAGCATCTTGTTAAAAAATTACCTAAAAAATTAAATACAAAATTTTGCATTGTATGAGGGGCTTTAAAAAGGTTCCCCCACTTAATCACTTTCTTCAATGTTTAACCTCCAGACACATTTGATGACTAAACACCGTCGTGAAATTGCGCATCAGCGGGAGATGACGCAAATGGAAGGCATTTGTTCAGCCTGGAGTAAACACATCTCGGTCATGAAACAAACATGTCACTTGTATTCCTTGGCGTTAAATTGTTGTTTGCGGAGATTCCCGGCGAAGTCATTCCGGCAGCCAATGAATAAATATCAGGATATTAGCATGTTCATTTGAAGCACGGCTCTCCCACGGCTGCGCCCTGTGCGGAATCTTCGAAGCTTCCGTTCTATGCTTATTTCTCAGCATCCCCCACCCCTCCCCCTCCCCTCCTCCCCTCCTCCTCCTCCTCTTCTTTCGTCTTCTTACTCATTTCATCATCTCCCCGTTACTCCTTATCTCATCTTTATTCGTATCCTCTTCTTCTTACTCCTTTCATCTTCTCCCTCCTCGTTAATCCTTATCCTTATCTTTATTCTTCTTATCCTCTTCGTCTACTCCTTTCCTCCTCTCCCCTTTACTTCTTCATTCTTCTCATCCTCTTCTTACTCATTTCATCCTCTCCCCATCACTCCTTATCCCCATCTTTATTCTTCTTCATCCTCTTCTTACTCCTTTCATCCTCTCCCCCGTTACTCCTTCACTCTTCTCATCCTCTTCTTCCCCCCGTCCCCCTCAAACTCCTCCTCATCTCTCACCCCCCATACTCATCCTCCTTCTCCCCCTCTTAATCCAGCTCATTCTTCTTCGGGTTCTCCGAAGCTAGTCTGCATATCTCGTGTTATGGAGAACGGGAATCTCGCCCGCCGCTGTTCCCTCAAAAAGTAATTGAATTCGGTGCGGTACCTTATATGTTCTCTCTCTCTCTCTGGCGTGTTTAGCAGATTCGCAATACGATGAGGTAGCAGGAAGGGAACTGGCATTTCTCATCTATGAAATCAGCAACAGTCCTAACCAAAAAGATACAAAAGCATTCATAGATATATTAGAAGGATATAATCCTTCAAACTGGAACAAATCTAATGAAAACATCTTGAAAATAATTGAAGAAGTTCCAAATAAAATCCAAGTGGTCAAGAGACTCATAAAGAAAATATACATAAACCAACATATTCCGACAAAGAAAATGAATAAGGTGAATCTTGTGAATATCCTAATTGATGCATTAGGAAAAAGAATGCCAAAAGCATGCAAACTGTGTAAGGTTTGGTATAGCATAGTCAATCCACAAAACCTAATCAGAAAATGTGCTGCATGCAACATTCCGACCCATTCACAGTGTGCTGAGGTAATACAAGATTTGAGAAAAGATACAAGAATTTTTTGTTCAACATGTCTATCATGGATAGACAATGTTATTAAATCAACTGAATGTACAAATAGTTGAGGATGAAGAAGAAGAGGAAGAGGAAGAAGAAGAAGAAAAAGAAGAAGAGGAAAACGGAAGAGAAGTAAACAAAAATGAAATGACAGAAAAAAATAAGGAAAACAAAGAACAAGATAAAAGTATGGATGCAGAGATACTCATTGATACTACATATGAGGCAATAAAGCAGCATACCTACGAAGAAATAAATTACGATATGACAACAGAAAAGCAAATCCCGAAGAGGCTCTACCCAGATCTACACAATGACGGGAAAGAGGAAAAAATAGACAAGAAAGACAAAATCTGCAACCTTTTGAAAAGAGGGAATTGCAGATTTGGAGAAAGATGTTACTACAAACATCCTAAGATATGTCAAAAAACTATGAAATATATGGTGGTAAATGTGCATACTTAGATGGATATGGGGATGATTGCAGAGATCTGCATCCAAAAATATGTAAAAACCTAAAAGAAGGAAAAGGATGTAAGTTCGACAAAAAATGCAAATATATGCACCCTGTAGCCATGAATCATAATCAAATAAATAACCAACCAAGTAATAAAATCCAAAATAAGAAAGAAACAAATAAAGAGAGAAATCAAGAATATCAGGTAAAAGAGAAAAGCAAACCACCAATGAGATATGCAGAGGTGTCAGCAAAAAATTTCAAAGCATCAGCTCCGAAATTCTACTCAAGAGATAATAACTGTATTTATTATGCAAGAGGATATTGCAGAAACGGAGAAAATTGCAGATTCAGACACAAAATGAATAATTATAATGAAGGAAGATCAAATATTATGGAAAAGTTGGATTTTTTAATGTCAGAATTTCTGGAAATGAAAAAAAGAACAACATACCAGAACAGGAAAGAGACATGGGAAAATCCTTATTACTACCAGTATTAAATGAAGGAGAAAACACGCAAACCATCATAGTGATGAATGCGCAGGGTTTAGTTACGAGTAACTCAAAAAGAAAAATAGAGTACTTAGAAGAACTAACCCAAAATGAAAAGAAAATAGATATAATGAATATAAGTGAAACCTGGTATTCCCAAGAGACTGGGAATGATGATCAAATAAAAGGGTTCCAAACTTATAGATCAGATAGAAAAAATAGGAATCAAGGGGGAACCGCAATATATGGGAAAGACAAAAAACAAGGAAAAATATATGAGAAATATAGTAACTCAGAATGTGAACTAATAGCGGTAGAATTTGAATCTGAAAAATTGATGAACATAGTAATATATAGACCTCCTAATACTAAAGAGTTTGACTTAATAATTGAAAAATTGGATGATATATGTAGAAATCACAAGGACTGGACTATTCTCCTATCTGGTGACTTCAACTTTCCTTTCGTAGAATGGAAAGAACGAATAGGAGATTGTGGTTGTACTTATACATATAAAAAAGAGAGTAATAGTAGTGCAGAAGATAAGAGGCAATTTGAAAAGCTATTAGATATGCTACTAGAATACAACATTCAACAAATAAATCACCTGCCAACAAGAAAGGAAAATACTTTAGACCTAGTATTTGTGAACGAGATGAATTATGTTAAAGAAATAATAGTTTATAATGCGAGTATTTCAGACCATAATGTCATAGAATTAACAGTTCATTCCAAAGCAAGTGAAAATAGAGATAAGCAAGAAATGAAAAAGTGGGAAGGATATGGAAAATACAACTTCTACAGTAAAAAATATAAATGGTCAGAAATTAATGAAGAATTAAACAAAGATTGGGATAACATTTTCGTAAGTGATGACATAAGGGTAAATACGGAGATATTATATAAAATATTGGAGAAAAATAGTGGAAAAATATATACCGAAGAAGAAAAGTAAACATCATTCATGCATACCAAGAGACAGAAGGATCTTGTTCCAGAAAATCAGAAAGTGGAAAAAAGGTCTTGCAAAAGAAAAAAATGCATGGAAAGTTATAGAAATAAAAAGTAAGATAGAAAATGCAGAACAAAAGATTATACAATCAAAAGAAAATGAAAAACGGGACTTGGAAGAAAAAACCCTATTAAATATCAAGCAAAACCCCAAACTATTATACTCATATGCGAAGAAGATGAATAAAAGAAGAATAGAAATAGGCCCTCTGAGAATTGAAGGGAGATTAACGAATGAAAAAAGGAAATTTGCAACATACTGGCAGAACGATATAAGAGAGAATTCACCCCTAGAATAGATAATGAAGATAATGATATAGAAGTAAGGGATGAAAATAGTGAATATTTAGCTGACATAGATATTAATGAAGCTGATATTGTGCAGGCTATTAATGAAATTAAAAATGGAGCTGCTGCAGGGCCTGATGGAATTCCTGCTATTTTGTTAAAGAAAGTAGTTCATTCTATCGCAAAGCCACTTGCAATATTATTAAGACAAAGTGTAGATACAGGCAAGATTTATGATGAGCACAAATTAGCATATATTACCCCTACTTTCAAAAGTGGATCAAGACTAGAGGCAAGTAATTATAGGCCTGTGAGTCTAACATCACATATTATGAAAGTGTATGAAAGGGTAATGAAGAAAAATATTATGAAACATTTAATAAAAAATAATTTGTTTAATAAAGGACAACATGGTTTCGTACCCGGAAAAAGTACACAAACCCAACTGTTAGTCCACCGTGAGAACATATTCAAAAATATGAAAAGCGGAAATGAAACAGATGTGGTTTATTTAGACTTTGCAAAAGCTTTTGATAAAGTAGACCATAATATATTAGCGAAGAAAATTAGAAAACACAATATCGTGGATAAAGTAGGAAGATGGTTAAAAGAATTTCTACACAACAGAAAACAGATAGTTATTGCAAACGACGAGAAATCGGATGAAGTCAAGGTAATATCCGGTGTGCCGCAAGGTACGGTGTTAGCTGCAATACTGTTTGTTATTATGATTGAAGACATAGACAATAATGTGAAGGATTCGGTAGTGAGTAGTTTCGCAGATGACACAAGAATAAGTAGAGAAATTACTTGTGATGAAGATAGGAACGCTCTACAAAGAGACCTTAACAAAGTATATGATTGGGCAGAGGTAAATAGGATGGTATTTAACTCTGATAAATTTGAATCAATAAATTATGGAGACAGAGAAAGAAAGCTATATGCATATAAGGGACCTAATAAAGAGACCATCACAAATAAGGAAGCAGTTAAAGACCTTGGTGTGATGATGAATAGGAACATGTTTATGCAATGATCAAATAGCAACTCTGTTGGCAAAATGTAAAGCAAAAATGGGAATGTTGTTACGGCACTTCAAAACAAGAAAAGCTGAACACATGATTATGCTTTATAAAACATATGTTCGTAGTCCACTTGAATATTGCAATATGATATGGTACCCACACTATCAAAAGGATATTGCACAAATAGAGAGTGTACAAAGGTCCTTTACAGCTAGAATAGAAGAAGTTAAGGACCTAGACTACTGGGAAAGACTACAATTCTTAAAATTATATAGTCTAGAAAGGAGAAGAGAACGCTACATGATAATTCAGGCATGGAAACAGATAGAAGGAATAGCAGAAAATATCATGGAACTAAAAATATCAGAAAGAGCAAGCAGAGGTAGATTAATAGTGCCCAAAACTATACCAGGAAAAATAAGGAAAGCACACAGGACATTAATCCACTACGCACCAGCATCGATAATGCAGCGTCTATTCAATGCGTTGCCAGCTCATCTGAGGAATATATCAGGAGTGAGCGTAGATGTGTTTAAGAATAAGCTCGACAAATATCTAAACTGCATCCCAGACCATCCAAGATTGGAAGATGCAAAATATACCGGAAGATGTACTAGCAACTCTCTGGTAGACATTAGAGGTGCCTCACACTGAGGGACCTGGGGCAACCCGAACAAGATGTAAGGTCTGTAAGGTAAGGTCTCTCCTCGGGGAACTTCTCTCGCATTTTCCACGGTGGATTTTTACGCTCTAGTCAAATCCAATGATGATCATTGGAGCCTTCGTATAGCTGATGCAGATATGCGTAGGTTTTATCTATTTGTGTATCTGTCTGCCTATATATCTCCATCTATCTATCTGTCCATCTATTAAGCAATCAATCTATCTATATATCTCTCCCATGGTATACAGAATAGTCACTTGATTAAGTAGTTACATTGAGCAATCGATTGACGAAAGGCTTCTGTTCTGTCTTGACTCCTTGTCACAAGCTATTGAAGTTCGAAAAACGTCAGGATTCCATTAAAACAGCAACAAATGATCACTGGACCCTTAACTCCGTCCACTGTGTGAAGATTAATTCGCGTCTTTTTCCGTCATCACGACAGATTGCCCCTTGAAGCGATGTTGTTCAAATCTGCTCGCTTCGCCGGAATGATAGATATATTTTTGCCATCCGTATCATTGCATCCAATATCTGCCGAGTGCTTTCCCCTTAAGTCACGATGCAGAAGAGATTCACAGGTCCTGAACATTCTCTCTCTCTCTCTCTCTCTCTCTCTCTCTCTCTCTCTCTCTCTCTCTCTCTCTCTCCGTTGGGGGATATGAAAGAGAACATTTGAAAGAAGTAGAAGAGCCTTTTTTAATGTTTCTTTTAATTATTGGTTCCTGGTCATCGAAGTGAAAGTTTTTATATTGCGGATGACTGTCATGGAAGCACAAAAGAAGAAGTAGAAGTGTGTGTGTGTGTGTGTGTGTGTGTGTGTGTGTGTGTGTGCGCGCGCGCTCACGCGTTTTTTTTTCACAAAAAAATTCCCAAGGTGGAAGCGATTTTTCTTTTTTTAACGTTTCATCGAATGGTGTCTGAAAAATACCGAGTGAGCGCTTTCCATCGCGCCGATAAGAGTTCTTTATTGACAGTTCGCAGCAGACAAGAGATGGCGTTCTCGTTGTCAAGGAATAGAGAGACCTTCCGTTTTCATTTTCAACTCGTAATACGAGACGTTTATGGTTTGGTGTGTGCCCCCCCCCCCCCCCCCACCCCCCCCCCCCCCCCCCACGCCCCCACCCCCTCCTAAAGCCTAAGGATGCTGAAGAAAATCCCAGGACATGGAAGGTAGCTTGAGGTTACAAAAATAAAAGGGATTTTTACGCTTATTCTCTTAACCACCTTTTCCCATAGAAGGTGGGCGTTACCGCAGAAGGGTACAATATTCCCTTTAGCAATAAGACTTCAGGGATGAGATTGCTGTGTCCACAGCGGACGCTGGTACATTTTCACAGCTGGTGGACGAGTGGGAGAAGGTGGTACGACTATAACAAACCACGGGTCTAGCAAAAGTTACTGTGCCACTAGGTGATCTTGAGAAATATATTCCTGCACAAGTTAAAAGTATTTTTTGTTGAATGAGCGACCATTTTGAATGTGCTATAAGAACGTCACAAAATAATGCATTGAAAGAAATTACGTGAAAGGCTGCTGACCAGGTTATGTGTGGCCGAGGGGGAGAATTGAAAAGGATTGCCTCCAGGGCTATTAACCAAGTTTATTAATGGTAAATAAAGGGGAGTGCAAGAGCTGAAGAGCCATAAGTACACTTAATGTGCCTTGACCATGTGTGGAAGAACGCTTGCTGAGAAAATAAGGGCAGTGAAAGAATATTATTTGGTTCGAGGGAGAACTGCTGTTTTTTCCCCAACTTTAGAGAGGTTGGTTTAATTACGTGTTTGTGAAGGAATGATCGTGTGTGATGTTAGCGCGGAAGGGGGAACCAGCTTTGATATTGCAATACGTGGTTCATGAAAAGTCATCAGCTGAAATAGCGAGCGGTTTTGATGGTATTATATGAAGGGAACAGGGAGCTTGTGTAAGAGCCAGCTGGGATGTTTTGTTATTTAGGGTTGATTTAATTATGAATTTTCTCTTTTTCGTCGGCCATCAAGAGTAGGTTTTGCCAGACTTTGTACCGCCAGAAGAGGTAGATGGTGTGGAGGGTTTGTGATGGCGAGCGGCTTGACTGGAAATATAAACTATTGAAAGCGATGTCCGTTAATGTGTTACGTTTATCTAGTGAAGGAAAAGTAAACAGGATTAACCCATAATTCCCCCTCCAGTGTACCTTATATACACAAGCATATGTGTGTGTGTGTGTGTGTGTGTGTGTGTGTGTTGCTACAAATGTCGTTTAATATCATATTCGCTCTACCTGTCGGTAAATAATACATATATATATATATATATATATATATATATATATATATATATATATATATATATACTATATATATATATATATATATATATATATATATATATATATATATATATATATATATATATAAGTATATATATATATATATATATATATATATATATATATATATATATATATATATATATATATATATTATATATATATATATATATATATGGTCTGAGAGAGTAAAGTCTTCTGTGAGTTGCGGGGAGTTTCCAGTTATTGTTAGTAGCTATATCGAGTCCTGACGGGCTGACTGGAATCGTAGAATTTCCAAGCGTTTGTAATGTTTGTGTTATCGGGAATGTATTCCACTTTGTGGCCGTTAAGGTTACTGAATGTTGAACTGAACACTCGTTTAACTCTTCGTAATATGTACAGAGAAGAACCTCTAGACTTTTCGTCACGACTGTCTCAAGACGGTCGTAATTTGCATCCTGTAGATGATTTTTACTCATTAAAAGAAGATAGTAATGAAACTGCATCTGAAATAAAACTAAATTTGCCTGGACGATCTGAAACATATTCTTTCGGATTCTATCTTTTATTTATCTCCGGATGGCTCGAATGACTTTTTTTCATTTGTATCTTTTTTCATTTGTATCTTTTTTCATTTGTATCTGCATAATTGTTTGTACCATGTATAACTAAATATATAGAGACGGACAGAAGGACAAAGCGTCTTTCATTCAGGACAGAACGTTTAATTATTGAACGCAAAAGTTCTTGGGTTGGTTCTCCCCAGGAGAAAATACGACATAATGAGCCGCTTAAGAATAAGACGTTGAAATTAATAATGCAGATTTTTCATTGCAGATTCATGTATTCTTTTGATTAAAATCCACGGGACGTTTTTCTTTACTACTTTATCATATTCTGGATTGTAGCTCCGAGGAGATTTTTTTTTTTTCGGTTTCTTCAATGTATGAATATTCATCTTGTTCGTGCGTTTAGGCATTTATGCTGCATAAACGCTGAAACGTATTCCTATGACGACGTTGTCAAAGTATTTAAAAGTATGATGGATTTTGGCATTTTTTCATGTTGCGTATTTTTGAAATATTTCTTCCTAGGGAAGCCATGCCCAACTCATTAAAATCGGATTAGCGGAAGTGATACTATCTTTAGAAATATCTTTTCATGCTGTGTATCCATTTTTTCCATTTCAGAAAGTCACAACAAGATTCATATTTGTAATTCATTCTTTCCCAGGTTATTATATAGTAAAGTTATCATGTGTTGTGAAAAAAGTTAATTATATCTTTGTTTTACCATACATTGAGCTGCTTAACAGCTCTCTTAGGGCTGGCCCGTAGGATTAGATATTTTTTCACGGCTAGGAACCAATTGGTCACCTAGCAACGGGACCTACAGCTTATTGTGGGATCCGAACCACATTATATCGAGAAATGAATTCTATCCCCAGAAATAAATTCCTCTAATTCCACGTTGGCAGAGTCAAGAATCGAACTTCAGACCACCGGACTGGTACCCGAAGGCGAAAACCACTCGTCCAACGAGGAACTTATCATGTGCTGTGAAGTTGGTATAATTCGTGAAAGGCAAAATTAAGTTTTTTTTTTTTTTTTTTTTAACATCCTCTCAAAAGTATCCCTCTTTACTTGTATCCAAACGCCAGCTTTTGATGCTGACGCCAAATTAGTAGAAATGGAAAACCCCAAAATATAGTATGTGATTTAGACAAAGCCCTTTCTTGCTAAGAGCTCTCGGGTTCCACTCATACCCAGGTTCGGGGTCTGGCGATTTCGAGTGGCGAAAATATCTCCACATTTGGAGTGACATTTCAGAAATTCATCCTTGCCTCCTTCCCCCCTTCCAGGATTCGCGGCGACATCAAATGTGCCGCAGCTTCAGATAGCGAGCCACAAAACCTTCCTTTGACGAAAATAAAAAAAAAATGGCAAAAACTATATTCGGGTTGCAGGCAGAAATGAAAGAGGCTTCCACCCAGGTGCATCGCATGAAATGGAGATGGCTTATTTCTCTCCTACCTTTTTTTTTTTTTTACAGAAACTTACTTTCTTGGACAGTGACTTTGTTATTGATTTCAATATTGATATTACTTAATCGTTAACGTAGTGTAGTTCATTCAAACCAACGAGACTAGAGCATTTGGAAACTCCAACCATATTTTCCGTTCAGATTAGCCAGAAAGTATTTTTTATTTCATGAAGACTGTGTATCTATGGGTGGCATGTTAATTTTTTTTCCAAAGTTATACAATATCGTAATTTGTTTAGACATAAATCATATGAAATCTCGGCACCTTCCGTGGTAACTTTCTCCCCCCACAGAGTGAACACTACCTGATGTATCAGCCTTCACCCATTAAAATAAAACATTACTTTGTAGTATATTATAACGCCAACATTCTTCGGTAATGCAATTTCTTCTTCGGTTACCGTCACCCCTTAATATACGACGCCTTACCTTCTATGTTACTTAAAAATTTACATCTAAAATGTACACTGCCTTAACTTCTGTGCTAATGTTCTCTGCTGAAGTAAATAGCCCCTCAACGCCCTAATATAGAACTTGCATTCAGCGCTGATCATTTCCCTTTTATGTTGCATTTTCCTTAGCTTATTTTAAAACTTTTTTTTCCCAACGAGTAGAACTCCCCCCCCCCCCTTTTTTTTTTTATTCCTACTTCAAAAGTACTCAAATATTTTTTACGCGTTATGTTACCGTTCAGACATAGCGTTTTACATTAGTTTTTTTCTGAAGGAAAAAATGAAAAAGCAAGATAGCCAAGTACTTTCGGTCCTGTTCGGACCCTTTACCTAAAAAATTAAATACAGGACCGAAAGTACTTGGCTATCTCGCTTTTTCATTTTTTCCTTCGTGGCAAAAAACCTTTATATAATATATATATATATATATATATATATATATATATAGATATATATATATTATTATATATATACATAACTAATGAAAAGGCCTATATTCAGAGTTAGTATTCCTAAATGGGCTTTTTTTTCATTATAGTATTATGTCTAATATATTTAAAAAAATCTCGGTAAATCATCAATTTCAGAATTGCATTTGACATGTTTTGAGTTTTACACACTAATAATGTATAATTATCTCGATCGTATTATTCTTTTTTTTTTAAGGAGAAGGTTGTTTGATGGTGCTGTTAGGAATCCTCTCCCCATCTCCTTTAAATATCTTAGTCTCTAGGAGTCCGGGAATATTGTCACCCTTTCAGGATGAAAAGGGTCGCAGGATGTTTGATAATGCCAGCACAACTTGAAGGAAATGGGAATCCCTTAGTTGCGAGGAAGTTGATATAGGAAATGAGGTCCTGGGCATAGTCCTTTTGCGGAAATTATAATGGAGAAGCCAATTTGGGTTTAAGGAAATTAAGTGAAGTAGATTTAATTTGGTAAGGCTTTGCGCTGAAGAAATATGGGGACTTTATTTTAAAAAGGAAAGATTCAGACGTGGATTCTCAAGTGTAAAGTGATCTGTCGCTCAAAAGGAATGTGTGTGTGTGTGTGTGTGTGTGTGTCAATTGCACGGTTTTTTTCTTCTTTTTGAATAATGTCTTCTGGGGAATGTGAATAGTCTCTTAAATATTAGAGTATGTTTTAGGTGTTGGAAATATTGTCTGACAGGTATGTAGGCTTCTGTCCAGGATAATTTAATGTGTAATGACAATATTGTATGTATATCTAAACATACTTGGCATCAACTTTGCTGAAATTTACAGTAACAAGAGAAAAATCAACATTCAAACACAATTCCTGTTTCTATATTAAAGAAAGTTACTTTGTGGTAAATGGTTTACATAGGTCGGAACAACAACCAAAATCGTGTAGCTGAAACGAATTCACAATTTTGTAATCTATAGAATACGTGTTCTTAGTTATAGAAACTATAACAATATACCAGTCTGAAATAAATAGTAGCTATAAGTCGAGGCCCATTGGAACAGTGCTGTGAACTAACCAGTAGTTTGCAGCAATTTACTTCATATTGGTGGGTTTCGTAATGTCAGTATTTTTCAGGTTTCTCTCTCTCTCTCTCTCTCTCTCCTCTCTCTCTCTCTCTCTCTCTCACCTAAGTCAAAGCCATTCTCCTAATCCTTTGGGCTGCTTTATTGAGATTCGGCGTTTCCTTGTAATGAACGGGAATACACCCTCGTTATTATCTCTCTCTCTCTCTCTCTCTCTCTCTCTCTCTCTCTCTCTCTCTCTCTCTCTCTCTCTCTCTCATAGACGAACCCAGAATGTCATGAAATAGTTACCTTTTTGTTTGTATCCCTTTAAAGTAAGATTAAGTCTGAAGACTATCCTAATTGGGAATCGAGGTTAGTTTCAGGATTAAGTGTGGCATCATGACCAGAGTTTTTGAACAGATGAGCTGGGTAGAAGAGAAAGCATTCAATCCTTCCTCTGGTATTAAATTGTTTGTTTCATTATACAAATATGTACATCTCTCTTCTGTCAGTGTGCCTTTAACTGTGTCTGTCGTTGCATCTTGCTCGAAGTTCATCTTAGGACTTCTCTTCACCCGCATGCTGAAGTCCTACGTGTATAAACTTCATTATTCAGCTTGCCTATTAGTGATTGGATCCATTTCGTCCACAGTGATTTTTCAGGAAATGAGGTTGTCGCTCCTCTTTTGCTGCTCACTTGCCATGCCGAGTTAGTCAATACCTGGTACATAATGATGTTTGGTATTCCTAGTCTTTTCAGTGTCTCAAATTCTTTGAATTAAAAAAATAAATAAATAAAAAAAACCTTTTTTACTCTGTTCTTATCTTATATCCTTTCCAATAGTCTCTTGTTCAGTGGTTCCCGAACTTTTTCCCGTCATTTCCCCCTGTACCCAGTTCAACCAACCAGATTTCCCCATTCATGTGTATGAGGGAAACAGTAATTAAAACACACTGTGACTATTTACCAATTTATTTTTCAAATGTACAAATATACTGATAAACATATAGTTACAGATTAAAGTGGATAGAGAGC
>NC_061102.1:20731701-20751701 GCF_015104395.2 Macrobrachium nipponense
AGTTCTACTTATATAACATTAATTTGTTAATGGGCCCACCAGATTTCTTGGTCTTTATAGCGCCATTTTACTGTGTCACAATGACTGTGGGCTCCTTCCTTCATAAAGTCATATACTATGGAACAGTTGCTGACATAACCCAGTGTTCCATATGGCGTTTTGCCGCTGGCGATAATGACCATTTCCTCTTCGTTAGAACGACGTGCTGCTCTTGTGTCATGTAACTCATACGTTACGTTATGCGCCACACGCCATTTTTTTCCATTTTCATTTTATTTTATTTTATTTTATTTTATTTTACGCAAGAATTATTTTCAAAGTGGGACTGAGTAATTACTTTCGCCACGAGATCAAAAGTCCTCTCCTAATTTGAGGTTTTAAAAATGGAGAGGCCGTTAGTTTAGGATTCAGTTTTATTTCGCTTTTTTTTCCCACAATGTGAACTTTAAAGTTTTAGCAAATTTTTCCTCCGATTTCACTTCACACGAATGTTGGCAGTGAGGTGGAAGTTATACCTCGATGCACTGAAAATGCTATTTGTGTGTGTGTGTGTGTGTGTGTATTTGTGTGAGTATTTTTTCAACTCATATTCATTTTTCTTTTTTTTCCCTGATCTTGGTTTCTAGTTCTTGCTCTAGTTGACATCGGGAACTATAGTAGATTCACATCAACTGTGCATTTGTTGTCTAGTCCAGTCCCTTACGCCGCTCCTGATTGGCTGTTGATAAGACAGTCCAGGACTGGACACTGTCTCTCGAGAGAGTTCACATGGGTAGGATATATGTTCCACCTCTCCTGAGGTGGAACATACGTCCTGCCTATGTGAACTCTCGAGAGAGACTAAGAGTTTCCAGCCTTGTGACTGGCTTATCAACAGCCAACAGGAGCGTCGTAAGGGACTGGCCTTAGACATCAAATGCACAGTTGATGGGAATCTATTATAGTTAGTAGTTGAATTTTAAGTTTTGATACCAAAGTGGAGATATGAAAAATTCGCGTTGAACATTTCTGCATACTTTTAATTTGGGGATCTTTTGTACAAGGAACGTCATGATAATATATGATAGTTCAATCTGATAATGAATAACACAAATTGATAATGATAGCGCAATGTTTCAAGTGGTAACTCAAATTGGAGAATGATCTTGAAAGCTGATATGTATAACCCAGTTCTTGAACGATAATCGAATCTAATTATTGACGTCGCAAGTTAAGGACCGTCGACACAAGTTGATAATAATTATTGACGTCGCAATTCAAGGACCGTCGACACAAGTCGATAATCATCGACAACCCAGTCCAGTTATTAATGACAAAGGTTGACGTTAATAACACGAACCCTTATTGGGTAGAGGGAGAGGGGCCACCCTCTCGTATCTCCTGCCGAATAGAGGAAGATAGGAGCGTCATGGAAAGGGTAGCCATATATTTATACTTTTACATCTGTTTATTTTGCGCTGACTGGAGGAGAGGGAGAGATAAGAAGAAGGGAGACCAAGGGGAAATCGGAATAGGAAAGTTTGCCCAAGGAAAGATCATTCGAACAAAAAGTTCCTCAGTGAGGGGGAGATACTCGTAAACCTGGTGTGGGTGTAATAATTCATATCTTAGTTCTCGTTACTTGATTATGTTTATGTTAGTTACTTTGCAAAAGGAATTTTTGACACTGATTATAGCTAATACTTTAATCACCGTTTCCTTTTATTATTTTTTTTCTTTGTCTATCACAGTCCTCCAATTCGCCTGGGTGGTATTCATAGTGTGAGGTTCCGGGTTTTATTATTATTATTATTATTATTATTATTATTATTATTATTATTGGGAAAATAAATCTACAATAGTATGCCTGTGTGAATTTTACTGATTCATGTGATTATGAGTTTTCTTTGGATTATTATTACTATTATATTCAGCACATTGAGCCCTATTCATGTGGAACAAGCCCACAGGGGCTAATAACTTGAAATTCAGGCTTTCAAAGAATATGGAGTTCATTACAAAAGGGTAACAGAAGGTAAAGGGACATAGAGAGGAAAGAGATAACCTAATAAAGATTTTAAGAATCAATTAACAAATTAAAAAATAAATAGAAAATGTAAGTAAAATATTATTATTATTATTATTATTATTATTATTATTATTATTATTATTATTATTATTATTATTATTATTATTTCTAGCTGTTCTTCTACTAGAATATTCTTTAAATATGCTGCTATGGAACTCTTCCATATTGCTATATGTTGTACTGTGAAACAACCTCTGCCCAGAGACAGTGAATCTCGTGTTATATGTGGTTTTTTATCCTTACTAATAGAGTTAATATTTTTGGTGCGTATCCTTAATGACAGTGTTTTAGCCTTACTAATAGGGTTTTAGCTGTTAATAGTCCCCCCTCGTGTACTTGCATCCCGGTAAATCATTTTCGTTTTGGTGAATTTTAGTGCGACCAAAAATATATGAAAGAATCATTAGTTGTGATTACATGGAGATTAATTTGAATTACATTTAGAGGTAATATATAATTTTTTTCTTAAGATTGTCACTGAATATATGAACTTGAATTATAGATTACATTTTCGTCTCCAATTTTGTAAACTGTACTGTTTCGGTCAGTAGTGGATAGAAACACACATGGGAAGATCAATTTAGTTTCATTCAGGAACCTACACTTCTACTCTGACATCGACACTGTTAACCCGTCTCTTCGTTTTACAGTAGATACGGGTAGTGGTTGCATAAATTTGTAGTGGAAACTAGTTCTTTATTGTAAATCATGACTTGATAATGAGTTAAAAAAAATCGGTTATAGCTAATTCGGTTTTTTCATTATTTTTTTTTATAGGGGGGTTGAGAATTAACCATAAAATGATGAATATATATTTGGGAAAACTTTATTATTAAAGGAGATTATCACTATGTTTAGGAAGAATTTCTAGGTGTCGTGACATCTCCCCGAGTGGATGACTCAACATCAAAAGTTGGGGAAGGAAGCAATGTTAGTGAATACTGTGAAAGAAAGTTGGCCTGGAAGCCCCGAGTCATTTTGGCACATCGTGAGATGTTACTGATGAGGTTGGCTCCATCGAATATTACTCCTCATGGTATAAGCACAATTTCGAAAAAATTTGCAAGGCCTCGTCTTATCCAAGCCAGGTTTCACAAAGAATCTTACTCTTATCTGATGGACCAAGAAGGATTGGTTTGCAACTTGGAAAAAAATACCCTTCCAGTTTGGAATAAGTTTTAAAAATACTTATTAAATTTTCTCTTTCACAGAAAATGGTGCACCATATTTCAGTGCAAACGTACGTCCTAATGACCTAGCTTTATCTTAAGGTCAAAATGTCACTTTTTATTAAAATTCATTTTTTATATTTTTTTTTCTTACAAATTGTGTTTTTTTTACAAATTGTGGCCATTTTTCCGTCCTTAATTGAATCTGTTATTGGACACCATATAACCTTTTATCCTAAGTCATATACCGTGTAACCTTACGACACACGAGAGTTAAGAATGATTTCGTGCATGAATCATTCTCTTAGTGGAGCCGAGTAATTACATTCTCCGGCAGATGAAAGGTTTCCTCCTGATTTGAGGTTTTAACGTGAAGAGCCCGGAAGGTTCCATATGCGGTTTTGGCTTTTATTTTGTGTTCTTGCTCGAATTACTCGAAATCAACTTTATATTTTTTTTTAAGTATCGTACGATATAAATTTATTTTCGTGAAATGTGACCGGTGGCAACAAGAGAGAAAAAGTTTATGGAGACTAGGTCACCTGTGGTAAATGCCCCCCACCTCTCTCTCTCTCTCTCTCTCTCTCTCTCTCTCTCTCTCTCTCTCTCTCTCTCTCTCTCTCTCTCTCTCATTTTTTCATTAATTTTGGCCACTTGGTGATTTGCGAAAAACCAGGTAGTCACCGTTGTGCATTATACTAGTTACTCAGTCGACTCGTATGTTACTATATACCAGTGGTTTTTAACCTGGGGGGGTGTCAGCAGTTTCCAGGGAAGGCACGAGCCCTAGGAAGAAATGAAAAAAAGTCTCTAATTTTATTCGTTATTCTCTTAACAAGAGTGAGGAACTAATATTCAGAAGTTTACGAAAAAATGCAATATCACTCAAAACGTTAGTTTCCTAGAGTCTACCATTCTAGTTGGGCTCGTTGGGCTGATCATATTCTGTCATGATTGACCTCCCTTCCTAGCCCCCGAAACCCTTTCTCTTTGTCATATTTTTAATTTCCTTTTAAATCGGGGAAGGAATTTTACTCACAGATGCAAGGGGGCCATGAAAGAAATGACCAACTCTGTGAAGGGCGTGGTATTAAAAAGGTTAAGAACCGCTGGTATTACGGTCCAGATAGAACAGGTCAGCCAGACAGCGTCCCAATTTTAAGCCTCTTCTGTGCACCTACGTCATCTGAGGGAGCGCGGTGGTGAGAACCATTAAGAACGTAGGTCTAACACACCGTCAAGAATCTTTTTAGAAGAGAATGTTTTTGATAATGTGATCTTTCAAGTGTCAAAAGAATGTAAATATAACAACATTTGCATTTTGAAAATATTTTATTAAGTTACAACTTTTATCTTTTTTCTTAGTGCCTCCCTGCATGGTTGCCCTTGACGTTTCCTATACTTTATCAAATTATTAAAATATCTCATCCGAAAATATACGGATATCTTTGCATAAAAAGCTGTAACATCGTCAGGAACAATATTAAGCTTTTTCAATTCAAAGTAAAGCTTTTTAAAACAATGTTTACCCTCTATGAGTGCTTTCCCGTGTACAGTATTAAAGATCTCCCGCATTATTACCAACTGAAAAAAAATGACTAGAAGGTACATGCAATTCCCCCCTACTTACACAGTCTATCCAAGTATCACCCCTTGGTACTTCTTTATTCTTATTTCCTAACTCAGGGTATTTCACACAAAATATTTTGACAACCAATGTATTTAAGAGCCTCCTCCTCAATTACTCTCTCGATATCTTTTTTTTTTTTTATTTACGTGTTTGCTCTCACAAGGTTTTTTCCTCATCAAAAACATCTTTTCCTAAGTCAAAATCTAAATTTCCAAACATCTGTGTTGGTAGACATATTTCTAATGCTAACTCCCTTTCTTTTGTTACATACTCACCTTCATTGGGAGATTCAAAGGATTTTTCAAGAGGTGATATTACACTTTTCACTTATTACCTTCATTTCCTTCCCTAACAACATTTTTTTAATGCCTGAATTTAAAATTCACTGCATTTGGATGATCAAGGTGACCATCTATGGCCTTATACACCCAAAGAAATGTTCAAGGCAACACTGATTTAATCTTTGTGTCAGCAGGTAGCCAATACTATGATAGGCTTTTAACATTAAATAAAGCAATGGTGGATTTACATGAAAAAAATTATTCCTTTCTCCAGAAGGAATATATATTTTTTTGCATTAGGACTTTTAACTCATAATACTCATTAACTTGATGACCTTGAGCAATTTAATTTAGCTGTTTGTTTTTCTACATCAATACCGAAAGCATGAAGAATTCGTGATGTCGAGCCAATCATTCGTTATTAAAAGAATAAACTCGGACGTTTCACTCCAGTTTTGACACTTCAACAGTCCTTTCGTCTAAATATTTTATTGAATTGGTACATGATGTAGACACCAGTTGCACTGCTAATGTAACGCGCTGTCTTTGTTGACCCGTTACATTAAGATGCATTTCATTGATCTTACATGCAAGCCCATAATCTGTTTTGGTTTTCTAAGTATTTCTCTTATGCTAGAAGCTGAAATACACTTTTCATCATTAAGGAAAAAACAGTCAATAAACTATTTCGTACTAATTTGATTAAGTGGGGAACATCAGAGAACACGACGTTAATTCTGTCAGCACGACAATAAGCATGTACCCCACTGGTCTTTGTACGGCTTTTCTTTTGGAAAACGATGGTATTTTATATTCGAGTTTTTCGTTTTTCCTCGTGTATTAGAACAGCCAGATACTGCGCAGTTACTTGGCATTATCAGTGGTAGAATGAAGGAATGAATAAAAAGATATGTGGGCAAACAGCAAGTCCTATAGTCTACCTTACGACCATGGGTACATATTGTTTTGGTTAACCGCGTGTGAGACCAGGGCGATTGACATCACAGTATTGGTGATTCTACCCAAAGCTGCACGCTGGCTGACCTGTTGTATCTAGACCGTGGCTGGTATATACCAATGCTTTTGGGTCGAAGGTGGAGGGAAGGGCCGCCTCTCCTCTTCGTTCTCTTCGTGACCCAACGCCATTGGATGGTATAGGACCATCTTTAACTCGTTACTAAATGATAGCACCGTCAGGTTACAACTAAAACAACGCGTGATCCGACATCCAGCTTACTCGGGACGCGTGCACAATTTTCCCCTTACGCATAAGTTGTAAGCATTATATTCCTAACTTTTAATGTAAATTAAAACTTGCTAAATTCTACGGTCAAATTGAGCCATGTTTCACCAACGAAATTTCAATAAATGCGCTACATCTTATTAGAAATAATTTTTCTGTACTTTCTAACATGCACATAAACCTTTCCTACCCCCAATAAGAATACTAACAACAATGAAGTAGTTTGTAGGCTTACTCGTTAGCGATACTGATGACTGAGAGTTGCTGAGAATGGTATAGTTATAGAGAATGGACAAGATAACATTGAAGGAATGACTGTTAAATTTCATTTATATTTTTACAGATTATTTTTCATCTAAGATGTTCAGTATTATCGTACTTTCTTTAGGAAAAATTAAATTTTTTCAAGGAACTTTTTTTTTTACCCCATTTGGATAAAAAAAAAAATATATTATCTCTAGTTTTTGTGTGTCTCAGATTACCAGTGAGATTTAGGAGAAGGTGTTCGTCATTTTCAATTGATATTTAATACTAATCACATTTCATACATAATTTGACAATTGATAACAGTTAGACAGGTGATAATTGATACATAATTTAGAAAGGTGATGGTTCATACTTAGTAATTTCATAAATGATGTTTCTGTTGAAGGATTTTGATTGCTGGTAATTCCAGTCATAGACTGAAAACTCCATTTGGCACCTCGAGTTGATATATGAAGATAATTGGACTGAAAAGCACCAAGTCGTCATTTCAATACGAATGTGATCACTGTTGACTCGAGTAATTGAGAACTCGGTTTCAGTGATTGGTCAATGATTTATTTCCCTGATTGGTGACTGATTACACAAGTTGATGGTCGATATAAGTTTATGAATGGGCGGTAAAGTCGATGTTTGAAAAACCCTTCCATTTCAGTTTGAAGCATGGCGAAGGAATATCGCCAATGATTGACTAAGACTGGAATACAATTTTTACAAGTTGTTGTTTGACGAGATTATCTTGTTCCTAAGGTCACCACCCTCTCTTATCCCTCGTTAGGTGAGAACAAGGGGTGACCCGACCTAAAGCTTACTCGGAATGCGGGTAAGGTTTTCCCCTCACTTATTAAGTTGTAAACATTATACATTATATTTCTAACTTAACGTCAATCAAAACGCGCTAAAATCTACGGTCAAATAGAGCCTTGTTTTACCAACGAAAATTATAATAAATCTGCTATAATTTATTACAAATACTAATTTATCTGTACTATTTAACATACACATTATTTATTTATTTTTACATTATCATTCTAGTATATAAATCGTAAATATCCTATCCTAAAATTCCTGTATGTTTAACTCGACGCAAAACACCTCTTTCGGACCTTTGTAGGCTCCACCATAGACCTTTCCTAACCCCACAATAAGAACAAGAATAACAACAAAGTAGTTTGTAGGCTAACTCCCAGATTAAGCGATAAATAGGATCATGGGAGGGCTATCGATACATGTTCATGTTTATTGCTTGCAGAGTGAAAGAGGAAAATATCAGAAGTAGAGAATATTAGTTTGTTTTCTTTATCGTGACGACTGAATGGTGACAAAACAAGAATAGATTGCTTCGATAAGGAATGAAGAAGACAAAAATCGCAAATTAAGTATATTAAAAATTTAGCATAGCGACAAATATGTTGAAGTAAGTCACAGAACTAGAGAAGATAAATCTATTTGTGAAATATAGATTATCAATTTTTTCCGCTTTTCAGTGTATAGTATATATGTAGCCCACATATGTGCATGTATATACTCTCTCTCTCTCTCTCTCTCTCTCTCTCTCTCTCTCTCTCTCTCTCTCTCTCTCTCTCTCTTTTGGCCAGGTGCTTATTCAATTATGGACGCGAGGGTTTTTTTTTTCTGTATTTTGCAAATTGTCGTTTCTTCGCAAACCGCTCCAAAACTGCTGCTGATCTTTTTTTTTTTCTTCTTCTTCTCTTCTTCTTCCTTTCTTTTTTTTCCTTTTTATCGCTTTAAATTGGATCCAAATTTGTTCGTTAATAGCCTTCCGGATGTTGGCTTAAAATAGAAGTTCATTCAAGACTATTAAAAGCTGAGAAAATCCAATTCTCTGGCTATTAAAGAGGAACTTTCTTTGCAAATCCTTGATGGCGAAAGTAAAGGTAATGGTACCCTGTATAATAATAATAATAATAATAATTATATTATTATTATTTTATTTATTATTATTATTATTATTATTATTATTATTATTATTATTATTATTATTATTATTATTATTATTATTATTTTTCTAAAGGGTCCACAATAATACAAAGTGTAAAAGTCCGTGTATAATTTTGAAGACTTTACAGAAAGCTTTCGAACCCTTTCCTGGGTTCATCTTCAGTCCAAAAATGGAGACTAGGTCACCTGTGGACTGAAGATGAACCAGGGAAGGGTTCGAAAGCTTTCTGTAAAGTCTTCAAAATTATACACGGACTTTTACACTTTATATTATTGTGGACCCTTTAGAACTTTATATATACTCTCGTGATAGAGATTTTTTCCCTATTATTATTATTATTATTATTATTATTATTATTATTATTATTATTATTATTAATAATAATGATAATTAAACTTTTTTATGATTACTCGCCACTTGCAAAAGAAAGATTAAATAATGCAATATGAACATCATGATCATCATCACACTTCATGCTCTCTCTCTCTCTCTCTCTCTCTCTCTCTCTCTCTCTCTCTCTCTCTCTCTGTGCCTGCCACGAAAATAGCAGCAACCTTTTCCTCCTGTGATTTATTCCGGGTGGCTTTCCAGGGTAGTTTAAAAATGGCGGTTGCTGCAATCCAGCCCGAGTAAAAGACGAGAAGGAAAAAGAAAAAAAGAAAAAAAAAGGTCAATGAAAGCCTCGGTTTTTTTTAGGCACATCATTGCCTGTGTCGACATACTTTTGGAGCTCATTTATCATTCCCTTGCATGTGCGGAATTCTCTCTCTCTCTCTCTCTCTCTTCTCTCTCTCTCTCTCTCTCTCTCTCTCCTCAGTAGCATCCACCAACAATATAGGAATTTCTGACGAATACCAAAAATTTTTGCTCTCTCTCTCTCTCTCTCTCTCTCTCTCTCTCTCTCTCTCTCTCTCTCTCTCTGTAGCATTAACCAACTGTATAGAGATATCTCACGAAGACCAAAGGTTTTTATCTCTCTCTCTCTCTCTCTCTCTCTCTCTCTCTCTCTCTCTCTCTCTCTCTCTCTCTCTCTCTCTCTGAGTAGCGTTAACCAACTATATAGTGATATCTGACGAAGACCAAAGGTTTTTATCTCTCTCTCTCTCTCTGTTTCTCAGTGAAGGAGCCTCCAACAATGTAGGGATTTCTGACGGATGATGCCAAAGATTTTTGCCTCTGCTTTAGACATGCACTTCATTAGGATCTTTTGGGAAAGCAGAGTGTGGTAGTTAGAATTAGTTTTTTTTATTTTTATTTTTCGAGTGTATAGCATGGTATTATTATTATTATTATTATTATTATTATTATTATTATTATTATTATTATTATTATTATTATTAAAAAATATTATTCGTATTATATTATTATTATTCATATTATTGTTATTATATTATTAAATTTTTCTTATTATTATAAATTTTTCTGTTATTATCTTAATTTGATTTTATGAAGCATGGTAGCTAGATATTTTGGGAGTTATTGATTAGTTTACTCAAATATTATAGTCCTTCACCAATTTTGGGGGGTCACATGCCAATTTATATATCACCAATTTTTTTAGGGTCATGCCAATTTATATATCACCAATTTTGGGGGTCACATGCCAATTTATATATCACCAATTTTTGGGGTCACATACCAAGTTATATATCACCTATTTTTGGGTGTCGCATGTCAATTTGTATATCAACAACTTATGGGGGTCACATGCCAATTTATATATCGCCAATGTTTGGGATCACATGCCAATTTATATATCACAGTTTTAGATATAATTTAAGCATAGATCTCAGAAACTATGATATTTTGTATAAAGCAATTTTTTGAAATGATGAATCTCTTTTATGCAAAATCTTGCACTTTTGATAAAATTTCAATGAATTCTATAATTATTTTTTAACAGAGCAACAAAAATTATCATAGCACATTGTATTGAAGCTGTAAAAACTCCGAAGTAAATATTAAGATTTCATGACATTTCATTGGAGGCCTTATAGTCTAGATTACGATGTAAAATTTACTGTGCAGCATTCAGATTTAAATAACTGGATTCACATATTTGTTTCCATACTAGACTTTGGTATTTTTCAAGAACAAGCATCTTACTATTTCTGCACATAATGAAAACTTACTTGTAAGACCCTATACTCTGTTTTTTTCCATCTGTCCATCCGCTTGTGGTGTTTTTGTATGGTAACACTGCGTCCCGGGCTTTAAATAGTTACGCTATGTGTAAGTTTTAGGTAAATAAAAGGATATCTGGGTGTACATTTGCAACTGAAAAGTGTTTTAATAAATTACTGTATGCGAATTACACCGTTAATATTCGAAATAGGATATTGTTATTATTGTTGAATGTAAGCTGAATGTAACTATCTAAAGCCCGGGACGCAGTGTTACCATACGCATAGTTATATTTATTTCGGGCCTTTTTAGCTATCCCAAAGTGATGGTAAAGTTCGAGTATAAATGACATTAAAACTGGATGAAAACCTAGGTAAGGGCACCTAATCTTAGCGAAAATAGAAAAGGAAGGGAGAAATGAACAAGGCGTGATCCGACCTTCAGCTTATTGGGGGAGCTTGTTAAAATCTACAGTCAAATAGAGTGTTGTTTCAACAACGAAAATTAAAATTAATACGCTATGTTTAATTAGAAATCATTTTTCTGTACTGTTTAACATGCACATTATTTATATTTTACATTTTCATTTTAATAAATAAATCATAAATCTCCTACCCTAGTGTTCCTGTATTTTAACTCAACGCGAAACTCCTTTTTCAGACATTTTTTAGGATTTCCACACACACACACACACACACACACACGACAACAACATCATCAAAGTAGTTTGTAGGCTTACTCCCCGAGTAACCAAAAAGAGAAAGCTAGATTCTGCTTAAGGACGAAGGAATTGGCCCTCTTGCTAAGAATAATGGACATTTTAGGTGGCAGGAAAAGAGAAGTGATTACAGTTAGGCTTCTCTTATTGCAATGAACATTTAAGACTCGTATGAGCCGAATTCCTCTTCTCTTTTACTGTTGACATATCTTTAACTTTACCTGAAGTCATCTGCAGTATTTGGTTGTTGGAAAAGTAAATTTCCTCTCACAGGGAAGATGACTTAATTGCTGTTTGCGCTATGCTTGAAAAAGGTTGTGATATAGGTACTTAATGAATAACTTGATCATTAAATATGTAACACGCGATGCTATGCATAAATAGGTACCCTTTTCTCGGCATTCATCCAATTGTATTTTAATTTGTACTCCTACCTGCACCATTACTTAGAGATATCTAAAAAAAAACGCCCTTGATAAATATAACTCAGAACTTTTATGTAAGCAATATTTCCATTAAGTTAATGAGATCATTCTCTAAGTACAGTTAAAATTAAATTTCTGGTTTTCCTAGGAGCATAAAATCCTTTGAGTCATGGTTCAGGATTCATTGTTGGAAGTGCCGATTACCCACTTAAGATATTGTTCGGCCAATTAAAAGGTTTTTTTTCTTTCTCTCTCTTTTTTGCTCAGTTAAGAAAGGCCAGCCTGGCCTAACAGCTTCTTGGCTGTGGGAAAAAGTTCTGAAGGCAGGAGAAAAAACGCTTCGTCGTACAAATGCCTCCCACTTTGGGAAATAGCGTTCTCCCATTTGGAAACACTCCCGGGCATAAACGTCCTCCATTAGCACCAAATGGTGGCGTTACTTTTGCATCTTAAATACCTTCCGGTGCTCCTCTCTCCCTCCTTGTGATTGGGGAGAAATGAGACTTCCGATGTCCTTTCCTTCCTTCCTTCCTTCCCTGCTTCCCTCACTTGTTTAGGAGAGGGAGGAAACATGGACAGACTCCAACACGTTTACGGCGGTTGAACATCCCAGGAGGCTTTCCTGTCTAAAATGAAGTTAGGTGTTCAGTTATAATTGACATGTTTAAATACCATACATTTATCATCATCTTGACTCTTGCGGTCTGACTTCTTCACCTTTCAGTTATTTGTAAACGTGAAAAGTAAATAATGTAATGCGTGGTACTATTATGATGACAGTCAGCAGATGTTATGCAATTATAAAATTCCACAGGGTCAAAAAAATTGTATTAAAATACAACTGAGAAAGGGCTTCAAGAAGGTGAAAAGTTTCTTACATTGCAATTTATGTTTTTTTTATTAGGCAGACCATAAACATCTACTGCTTGGTTTGAAAGGTTATAGATTGAAACTTGAGTGAGTTGATGTTGACGCAAATTAGATGCAAAGTATTCCATTGTCTGATACCTAGGCCTACTCACAGTAGCTGTCTTTCGTAGAGAATTTATTGTCAGTTTCTCTACACAATTTCTGAAATATGTTTTTGCCTTAATGCTGGATAGGTTCCCTCTTAGATTTAAAGTAATTTTTGTTTTAAGTTAGCAACAAAGTTTTTAAATGGTAATTATTGTAAACCTTTGTTTTAACTACATTAAGTCCATCAGTGTTAAATGGATTTGGAAGCACTTTCTTAAAGAAAACTAAGAGTAAAAACAATCTTGGTTGGGAATTTGTTTTCTTTATGGGGTCATGCAGACCGAATAAACTAATTTTTTTTTTTTTTTTTTTTTTTTTTTTTTGCCCACCACTACAAAATGTTTTGGGTCGTTTCACCTTCCAAATGAAATCGCTTGCGTACGGAAGCCATGCATGTGACCTTTCACTAACAGAACAGTAACTTATTTGGATGCAAAGAGAACATCATCAGAGGTCTTGAATCCTGTTCTGGGTGGGCCTAGCATGAATTCATGGGATAACTGGGTCAGAGACCATTGTTGCCCGTCTATAAAACCTTCTCCTGAAGACTGTGACAGAATGTCCAATTAAAGAACTCTCTTGGGAGAAGTTCGGCGAGGGACTGTCACAGTTCCAGTGACGAATGTTTATAGCTTTGAGCGAGTTTCTGCGTCCGAGAGATTTCTCTCTCTCTTTCTCTTTTTCGTCCGAGAAGGAAAGTTCATTTCGGAAATTGATTATGTTAGGTTTTTGGGAAAATCCATTTTGGAAAGTGATTATACTGCTTTTTCGTCTTCGGCAGTGATCAGTGAGGGTAATTTGGTTTTTAAAATTAATTTATTTGGGTTTTTCGTAGTATGTGATGAGAATTGTGGAAACTGGTTATCCATATTAGTTTTATATAAAGAAAGGGAGATTAACTATGGAAATTTATTATAAATAATAGTTTTTATACTAGGAAAGGGTGATTAATTATGGAAATTAATTACATTAGATTTTCTTTGGGGAGGGAAAATTACGTATGAACATGTCAGTTTTTATGTATTTATTTTTTGTAAGGAAATTTGTAACTGATTATTAACGCGTACTGGAGGAATGAACTTAATTTTGTGAACTGATTATTATTTCTCCATAGGGGTATGAATTTTAATCGTGAAAGTTGATTAAAATTAAATTTCAGAAGGATAGTTATTTTTAGACATTTGCTATTATTTTTTATTCAGAATACAGTAAGTTTTGAAAATCAACACTTTTTCATTGGGGAAAGGGAAACTTTTCGAAATTGCAAACGTTCATTGAAGAACGAAAATTCATTTTGGAAATTACTATCAGTTTTTCATTGTCCAACGAAAGTTGATTATAGAAAAAAAATTACTGTGGAAGGTGATTATTTCAGTAGTTCATTAAAGAAGTAGAAATTCTATTGCGAAGTGATCATAACTTTTTCGTCAGAGAAAGAGAGCATGAAAATTGATTGTTTTTCATTGAAGAAGTAAAGTTGATATTGAAAACTTATATTTTTTTTCATTGGAGACTGCAAATACGTAAGTGTCTTCATGGAAAAAATATCAGTTTTGTAAATTAATTATAGTAGTTTTCATTAGCGAAGGAATGTTGATTATGGAAGTTAATTGCGTTGCTTTTATTTTGAGAAGGAAAGGTAGTTTGGAAGACGCTAAGTTAGGTTGTTATCAGGGGAGAGAAGTGACTGTAGTAGATTTTATATTAGTTTTTCATTGTGGTAGTAAGGTTGATTTTGGAGACTTAGTAGGTTGTCATCGGGAAGAGAAATTTTAGGAAGTTTATAATCTTATTCATTATGTTAATTTTCATTGGTGAAACAACGCTCTATTTGACTGTAGATTTTATCACGCGCCTCGAGTAAGCTGGAGGTCGGATCGAGTTTGTTTTATTTTATTTTAAACTTTTTTTTTTTCATTTTAGAAAATTATAATCCCCATTTGCTCTATTTCGGGATTCTGTTGTCATCGGAGTCCTCTCTTGAGACGCCCTGCCGTGGACCCAGTAAATCTCAAAAGGAGCGGGTGCCGGGGGCCATTGGTTAAGCCCTTTGTGTGTTTGGATTGCCTGGGCCGTGGGGGTGGGGGGGCAGGGAGTAGGGTGTGTGTATTTGGTTGTACTAAGCCAACGTCTCATTTGTCCACAGTATCCAGATGGCTTCGATCTTGAAGTTGTGAGGAGTTTGCATTAGCATTATAATTTTAATATTAGCTGCCGAGGTGTTTTGACATTCCTCAATTTGAATATTCGCCTGCTTTGGTGTTAGATTTGTTTTCCATTTAAAGTTCGACTTCGTCTGTGTTTTATGATGAGGCTGCCGGGAGGAGCTATATATATTGAACTTTATTTAAACCAGTGGCAGAGGTTAGATAAGAAATTGCAAGAAAGTAAACAAGGAGTTAATCTTGAAGGGAGTTAGTTAGAATCACAACACAACTTTGTGAGGATATTTTTATGGTCGTTTCTAGTATTCGAAACCAAGGAAACATTTTTCCAAATTCCAGTTCTCAAAACCAAGCGGTTATTATTTTGGTAGGTATCGAAACCAGTAGACTATACATGTTTTTTTCTCTTTCTAATTCTTAAAAAGATATTTTTCCTCATATATGGTTCTGAAAAGCGAGTGACCATTTTCCTTATTTAAGTTTTTCAAATCCAATAGACTTTTTTGTATATAAGTTGTAGGCCTCGAAATTAGACGTCAGAAACCATTACTACCAAAATAAGCCAGAAACTACTGTTATCCGTGGTTTATCTGTGCTTACCTCAACAAATTAGGTTGCCGGCCGAATCAAAACTTTGGGCATCGTCTGCCATTAAGGGACGGGCTAAGTAAATAAGTTCCGGTCTACGAATTTTCTCTTTAGAGACATGGAGGTAGATTGGTTCGTGTGACTACCTCAGTCTGGCACCTCATTAAAGGCGACACAATGATTCTTGCGATGTTGTTTCGTGGCCCTTTTTGTTCAGAACCTTCGCAAATCACAGGATCTTCCCAAATTCTCCACTTCTTATTGGGAAAACTAAGAAAATGGTATAGCGAGTTATTAGAGTAGCCCTACCGTTAAAAATGACAGTTTTATTCCAAAAGGTCAAAGTAATAAGTCTTTACTTTCACTTTGCTTACTTGAGTGAGGAACCAGTTTTGAAAAAAGCTGGCCCGCGCTGGACGACGGCAATTTAAACATGAAGTTCATTTCTCGAATTCTAGTGCCGTTACTTACAAGCAATATGTGGATATATCTAGTTTTGATGTAGAGATAATATATTATAATGGTGATAGTGGTGAAGACAAACCTCCTCTTTGGGGATTCGCACCATTGACCAGCTGCCCAAGGCCAAATCTTTACCCACTCTTACACGCAAAGAATAAGAGCAGTGGGCCCAGGTATACTGCATTTACCTTGGAAACATAGCGGCTTACTGTACCAATATCTCTTGTTTTACTCACTAACCCCGCCCTACAACCAGTAAGTAGATATATTCAGTTCTGCTCAAAGGCAGTGAGGTGAAGTATGCATGATAAGCAGCCTATCTCCTCTGGAAATAGATGATAAAATACCAGCCCCCGCTTTGGAATAATGCGACAATTGAATATTGATTATTTTGTAGTCATTTAAATGCTAGCGAAACTTTGCTGGTAATAAGGAATTTTCCGAAAAATTGTTATTACATGTAATATATGTGTCCCCCTTCCATTTACATTGTAGCTATCTGTCGAATAGTGAAACAAATAAAAAAGAGAATTGCAGATAGAATATGCAATGTAGGCTTACGTCATGATGAATGGATTCGTCCCGTCTTAAAAAAAAAAATGGTCGGGAGGCGTCTCTCCAGAGGATGAAGGACAGAGCTTCAACAATGCATTTGTGGCTGCCGGGCGCAAATTCCTGAGATGTATGCTAGTATTGCACCATCTCCCGATTTGTTGCCATCACTAGTTTAGGACTGATTAGACCAGGCATTTATTATGAAATTTGGGTGTGGGAAATACATTGAGATTATTTTCAAGACAGTTCGGTGGTTAGTTTTTAAGATATGGCGTCCCTTTTTTTCCAGGGAAAGGTCGCGGTACCTGGTTATATCTCGTGAAAATTATTAAAAAGCTTAGTATTATGATCTCGAAAAAATGCTTAAAAAGCGTAGTATTATGATCGTCCAACTTGTGACAGTTCGATTCATTAACAGGACTTGGAGAGAAACCTGGCGGAAATCACATTACACTTTTATTACACTTTTCACTTTTCTCAAAACCTTGCGGAAATCACATTGCACTTTTCACTTTTCTGATATCAGTATTGCAGTCAGTGTATAGCATGAAAAGCAGTCATGCTTTGAAGATGGGCTTCAAATAAAACCCTTGTATCTATTGAATCTTGATGTATGTTAGAAGTAAACTTAAGTTAATATATTGGGTTTAACAGTATATAATATATGACTAACAGTATATAATATATGTATTAGTGCAGAATGAAATGAGATTATTTAATATTTATTTCTGGCTTCACTATAAAACAGGAAATACGTATCTGTCTATAGAATTGTACCATGATGATTCTCACCTCGTAAAGATTGGAGCGGTATCTGATTTTGCTTTTTAAAACTTGCTATAAGAGGAATTTAACGGGCATTCTGATATCACCATTGTAAAGAATCTATTGTTATTTATTATCTTATATAACCTGTGGTTGTTTTTGCAGATAACCTCACTGTTAAAGTTGTATATTTTCAATAAATTCACCCATTGCCTTAATACACCTAGGTATCTATTCCCTATTTACGTCAAAGCGTGTACGAGTGTAGTTGAATGACCCGTCGCCTGCTGCTAAACTTCTCTCATTTACGGGTCCAAAGACCTGACGCAGATCTTTGGGATAAAGTGATTCCAATCCATCTTGACTGGCGAGCAAAATAACTTAGTCAGACCCTTAATTACAGTGCTCCAGGGTATTACGAAACCATTACCCAGTTAATTAAGTAGTGTCTTTAAGGCTTTACTCCCCGTCTGTCGCACAGACAAGCGCTCGCTTGCAAGTCACTCTGGAGTGACTGCAATGACTGAAGTGTCGCTTGCACTCGTTATCGGTAGGAAGACAGGAATCAGTCAGCTTGCCACGTATGATTTTGACAGCCAAAAATTTGACCTTATATCACATACGATTTTGACAGCCAAAAATTTTACCTTATATCACAAATAATTTTGACAGCCAGAAATTTTACCTTATATCATATGATTTTGGCAGCCAAAAATTTTATCTTATATCACATATGATTTTGACAGCCAAAAATTTTACCTTATAGGTTTTGACGTAAGCAGTGGAACTTATTTTCCATGTCTCCCTCAGCATGCGTTATTGTCAGTTGAATAATAAATTAGAACAAATGAGATAAATCAAAGTATGTAGGTAATAACTGCCTCGGCGACTACATATGTTCTCGTATATATCCGCAGCTCTCAAGTTTATTCAAAAAAGACTTGTAATTAGGGGAACGCAAAATAACCCATCAGTCTTTTTACTTTGGTTTCAAATGATTGGTCCTCGAGTGGCTTCGTTTAACAGAGTTTGGCTTCGGATGAAATCCATTGAGTCATGTTTTTAGCGAAAAACATGGTTGACGTCATACGGCTTTGTTTAGGTCTGTCCCTAATGAGCTCCAGTTAGTTACATGTGTTTTTAAACTGAAAATGCTGTTTGACCTAAAACCTCTGCAATTCTTATCTGTTGGAAATGTTCTAGAAAGATTTCTTCTCACTGAACAATGCAGTTGTACTTCATAAAATGGTCATGAAAAGGTTCATTATGAGAGACATTTAGACCTCACTGAAAACGCGTTTTTTTATAGATGTCGGAAGGTTTTTGCTTACTGAATAATGTCATTGTAATTGATTAAGATAATGAAAAGGTTATCATAGCTTTTTTTTTTTTTTTAGAAATTGGAAGGATTTTGGCACTGAATAATGTCATTGTAATTTATAAAAGGGTAATAAATTGTTCCTTACGAAGACATTTTGGCATCTCTGAAAACATATTTTTTTTAGAGACGTCGGAAGGTTTTTGCATACTGAATAATGTCATTGTAATTTATAAAAGGATAATGAAAAGGGTCATTATAAAGACAATTTGGCCCCTTTTTTTATAGGCGTCTACGTGGCAATAATAAATCTTGAGCCAGACCCACTACCTTATCCACCCTTTCTAATTCATTGGATTTTTTTTCTCGAACCAATTTTTCCAGTTGGAATGAATCTTGAATAGAAGGGACGTCATCAGTAAATAAACGATATGTTATTGTTGAAGTAAAATATGGAGTCCATTTTGAAAATTCCGTCTGTATTGGATGTGACGGCTCTGTAACGCATAACTGGAGATAGAGTAGATTCACATCAACCGTGCATTTGATGTCTAGGCCCGTCCCTTACGACGCTCCTCATTGGCTGTTGATAAGCCAATCACAGGGCTGAAAACTCTCAGTCAGAAGTTCACTCCTGACGTGGTTCAGAAGTCATGTAAAGCCGTTGGTCCCGTTGCTGAATAACCACTGGTTCCATGCGACGAAAAAACACCATACAAACAAACAACACAATAATGTGATATTTTTTTTAACTACAAAATCATCGTTGTCAGAACTGACTGTAATGGATAGTCTTTCTTTGTTTTAGCTATGACTGGCAACTCTTTTTAACATTGCAACCATTAGTTATTAAAATGCAGAGAAGTTCGGGGGGTTAAATGAATCTCACACTACCCAAAAGGCAATGATATGTCATAATTAACAAAGCTTCTTATGTAATCTAATGAATTTCAGATAATGTACCAAGTATTAATATTTTGCCTGATACAGAAGGAACTATATACATGAGTGCATATGTGAATGTATCAAACTCATATTATCGACAAATCATATGGTAAATGTATTTTAGAAGAGATAAATTACTCCATTAGTTCATCCGTTGCAAGACTATATTCCTCTACCGTGTATACCACGAAAATATCAAGTCAGGGGAAATGTTGAGAATTAAGTATAATGATTTAGTCAATCATTATATTTTTGTCTTCATCTGCATAATTTTTTGACGAATATAGGTTGTGGCTTGAT
>NC_061102.1:20756701-20784201 GCF_015104395.2 Macrobrachium nipponense
AATGGGATTACGGTTTCGTCAAACATTCATGGTCATTCCGCCGCCTTTTTGAAATTGTGTTGTCAGATGGCGCCAGTGAATTCTGCATAATAGATTTTTATATATATAAATTCATTAGAAAGAAATATTTTTTGAAGAGTTCTTCATCAAAAAGGGCCGTTTATCATCGTCACTTTTCAAGACATTTTTAAATTTATATTTTTTTTACACTTTTAATGAATCTTTTGATGAATCCTTTTGATATATTTTTTTGCGTTTTTCTTCCTCATGGCGCCTGCTTGTTTTTAGGTAATTAAAAACAGATTCAGTATTATATGCATGTAAATGTATGTATGTAGGTATGTATGTATTTATGTAAACGAAAGGATAATTTTTATCTAATTACTGAAACACTAATGGCCGAAACAAGTTCACAACCTCTTGGGCGTCACGTTCGGGCTGAGCCGCTAATGATTCCCTCTCACTACTAATTTTCTACCACTGCTAATTTTATGTCTACTCGGCAGATAGTACGATTGTTTATCGATCATTTCCTCCTCCAATATCCAAATCGTATTTCTTTTTCGCATCCATATTTCATAGTTTATCACATTTTTCGTATATGAAGACGTAACCGAAACACATTGGGATCGATTTATTCCAACTTTCGAGACTTTTTGTCAGATCTCTTTTTCGTGTCTTTGTAGTTCTCTCCGTTTTAACATCAGAGACTCTCCTTCTATTTTGCTCTCAGTACATTTCATCCCGTAGAGGGTTAGTGCCGTCACGTGGTGCACTGTAGACATTAAGCAAGGTTTTTTTACAGCGTCCCTTTGGCCCGTAACTGTTACCCCCTTTCATTCCTGTCACTGTGCCTCCTTTCATATTTTCAATCTTCCATCTTACTTTCTACCCTCTTCTAACAGTTGTTTCATAGCCAACTGCGAGGTTTTCCTTCTTTACACCTTTCAAACCTTTCTACTCTCAATTTTCCTTGCAGTGCTGAATGTCCTCATAGGTGCCAACGCTTGGTCCTTGGCCTGAATTCGATCATCCTCAGTACATTTAATCAGGGATCCACTTTTTTCTTCCCTTCTCTCAAGAATTCTTGGCTCGATCATCGCTAATTTGCTTTTCTGGAACTCTTTCTCTCTGGCCCCACATTTTAATCTCGCTTTCTCTCGTCATTTCACCAACATCAGTAGTATTTAATACTTCATGCCTGAGCGAATCCCCATCTCACTTGCCACCGGTCATATCAACCGTTATCTTACTGTTTTCCATATTTATTCTTCTACCCTTGCTAGCATTGTCTTTCAAATTCATTCAACTGTAATATTCTTTTACATGCTAACTTATCCGTTTAATTTAACGTATTTCCAATGTTGTCTTGGTCTTTGAACCGTCTGTTTCTTTCTTTTTTTTTAATAAATAATTTAATTTCATTAAGATTGAAATGAGTCTGTATGTTTCGATTACATTCCCCGTTCATTGCAGATGTTATTACGTTGTATGTGTGTGTGTGCTCATGTTAGTCCATCCCTAACCCTTGAGAAGCTAGCAGCGCCTCAGTGGCTTTATTGGTATGGTCTTGGCCTGCCACCTCGTTGGCCGCGAGTTCGATTCTCGGGCATTCCACTGAAGGGTTAGAGATGTGTATTTCGATAGAAGTTCACTCTCGACGTGGTTCGGAAGTCACGTAAAGCCGTTGGTCCCGTTGCTGAATAACCACTGGTTCCATGCAACGTTAAAACACCATACAAACAAACAAACAAACTTGAGAAATTAGCCAGCTATTCACTCCCCTCTGCTTTATGTTCTCCTTCCGGAAGTCTTTTGAGCCCGTTTTCCAGTCTTGTTGGCTGCCATGCATCAGACGCTGTCATGGTATAAAACTGCAATTTTTCAAATATCAGAAATCATGCAAAAATTTGTAAAACCACCATCAATTATACTGATTTCTCTGTCTTGGGCCAAACAAGCCGTTTACACGAACTGCTTATATTAGAGTCGTTGTTTATTAAGCAGTTAGTGCCCAAGTTGAACTCACACACTTCCTCTGTACAGTTGTATCTGGGTTGAACCGGCTTTCTTCGCTGCTTCTCCCTTCTCTCCGAATCACTCAGTCTTCAACTTTTTAGTCTAGCAGGTGCTTTTTAAATTGCTTTCATTTTATGTATGTTTTTTGTATATTTATTGAGACTCTTAAAGTCAAAGTTATGTTTCATGTATTTTTAAATTGTGTTGTTTCTCTTTTAGCCTTGATGATGTAATATGTGTTACGAAACGCGTCGGCAATAAATGTACTATCACCTGATGACCGGCTATCTCCTTGTCACCCTGTCCTTCCATATGCTGTGGCCTGCTTTCGCCAACGTTTTCTGTCTTATATATATACATATGTGTGTATGTGTTATGTATGTGTTTATATCTTTTCAAGAAAAGAAAATAAAATGAGAAAGCAGATTTTTATGATCATTTTAATCCAATTAAGAAATTAATTTTGCTTTATTCTGAGTTTATTCCTAGTTTTTACGAGGTAGATAAATATTTTGATAGAATTTCGATTAAAAATAAGGTTTTAAATATCAGATTTTGAAAAATAAGGAATATTTTTAATTAAAAAATGTAAAGATTCCCGTTTTGAGAATTATTTTGAAAATAAACAAATGAAGTATTTCAGGACGCCTGATGGAGACCGATATTCTTCTACGCTTGACAGTTTCATCTTTGGATTGGCAAAGGATATTTAGTCACCTTAACAGGAATTTTTCTGTGACGAAGGACGAATATTTTACTACCATTCTGACGGTCTCTATTTTAATGCTTCGGAAGAACCAAGAAAAATCGCTTGGAAAAACTTCAGGCGATGTCGAAAGGTTTCGCCAAATAGATCTTGGAAGTTTCAAAACTAGATAAATGTTTAACTCGCGCTCATCTTCGCTCATATCTTTTTGCCCGTTTTGTAACTTGCCAGATAAGTAGGCTTTTCATAGTTCCAGAATTTCTCCTTACATCCTGATGCCCTTGACATTTTACGTAATTGGATGCGGTATTCCGAGCTGTACAGCTTTAGCTGCAACGAACATATATATATTTTTTTTCCTTCGTTGTAGTGCATTTTTCCCACTTCCAGTCTTTCGCTGTGATTTTCTTTTTCTTTCCATCTTATTCACTTCGCAGAATGTATTCACTTTTAAAATTTTATTGTTGATATATTTTTTCGTGTTTTGATGTGATTTTACGGCCATCTCAAGCAAAGTATCCTTGAATTGATATTTCCTCTTAATATAAATGTTTTAGCATAATTCCTAGATCCCAAGGTGCCACGGGAATTCTGTCAGTCTTTTGAATGTCACCACCTGATCAAGTTCCGTACCTATGTTTCTGGTAATGTACTGGAGCTAGTCCAAACTAACATTCAAATTTCTGGTGTGGCCATCTCATAGAGAACAATATAAATCGGGATTAATAATCAAGGTTTGCTTGATGAATTACATAGTTGGGCTTACGATTATAACTTAAGTTTTTCAGTCCATTGAGACTTAATAGTATCCAGTTAAACTACCGGTACTAGAACTTTGTTGAAAGTCAGTAGGAAACTTTAAGAAATAACTTGCTTTATTCTTCGTAAACCAAGTTAAAATCATTTACCATTGTATCCAGCAGATCAACTATTCCTCTTGCATTAGCAATAAATGGAAAACTGCTCACTGACCCTAAGGACAAACACAGTGGCTTCACAGGGCCTTGGAATGTGAAACGGTCTCCATTATAGTGGTAATTTCAGTGATTCATTATACAAACTTATGTTGTTGTAGGCTGTACTTGATCTCATTCAGCTTTGCAGGTGAACAGCAACAACTATGTTGAGGATAGACTGTATTTGAATGGACCAAGATTTTTTTTTTCTTTTTTTTTTTTGTTGCGGGGGGGGGGGGGGTGGTTGTTGCTCTGCAAGGTAGCATTCTGGGACCTCACTATTTTTCAGGCTTCCGAATTCCCATCACTGTAGGTGAATAACACCAAAGCGTCAAGTTTGAAACTTACGTCACTCATTCTGTGGAATGTCACGTTGTCTTGTTATTTCCTTGAACTGTTAAACTGTGGAAGATCTTATAGTAGATTCACATCAACCATGCATTTGATGTCTAAGCAAGTCCCTTACGATGCTCCGGATTGGCTGTTGATAAGCCAGTCACAGGGCTGGAAACTCCCAGTCTCTCTCGAGAGTTGACAGAGGCAGGATGTGTGTTCCACCTCTCCTGAAAGACGTATCCCTCAGGAGGAGAGGTGGAACATAGATCCTACCCATGTGAGCTTTCGAGAGAGACTGAGAGTTTCCAGCCCTGTAATTAGCCTATCAACAACCAATCAGGAGCGTCGTAAGGGACTGGCCTAGACATCAAATGCACGGTTGGTGTGAATCTACTATAGTAATGTTTCTGTCGATGCTGGTATGGTTAAGAGACTTGTCTATTTACGCTTTGTCTCTGTTAGGGGATTTGTCTCTACCTGTTTGGTTTTTCCCCTTTAATTGCCTCTCTCGTTCCCGCAAAGCTATTTTATTTTGCATAAATAGTTTCCTCTTACTTTTGTTGTCCTGTACGCAATTGCTCGTTCGATTGATAATAAAAATGAAGATACAAAAATGAACAGAAATTATTTTTGTGTTGTTTCCTTATATTCTCTAATACCTCTCGTATTTTTTGCTATTTTTCTTTCATTTCCTTCACAGATTACATTCTCCCTCTTCCCGTAAGTAGCAGTTTTTCTTTCTTTTTTCCAGGCTTCCTTTCTCGCGATTGCTAAATATTTTCACTCATTTGTCCATACCAGTATTTAGCTAATTGCTTCCTATTTTCCTACCGTTCTTTTTATTTTTTTATGTAACCTCCACCATAAACCATTTCCGATGCATTCTTTCGGCACTGCCCAGTTCATCGTTTCGTATTCATCGAGGCTGCAATGATTGCCGACGCTCTATTTCCGGGATAGAAAGACCTTGTCAGTGTCACGCGTTGGTTTTTTTTTCTTCTTCTTCTTTTTTTTAATACTTGGGAAATGGTCAGCGTTGATTGGTTCAAGAGTGGCGGGAGAAATGGCCGATGATGATTGGTCAACCACAACCACTCCCTCTTAAGAGGGAGAAGGCATATATATATATATATATATATAATATATATATATATATATATATATATATATATATATATATATTATTAAATACGAAGTGTGCTTGTACAAGAAATCAAGCGCGCGAGAGAGAGAGAGAGAGAGAGAGAGAGAAAGAGAGAGAGGTAGCATTCTCACGTACGTAAGAAGGTAGAGGATTAAGGATTGATGATGTTAGATTAAGCAACCCGGGTTCTCTCTCCAAGGACTAGCCTTCATACTAAGTAACATTGGCTGACATTTTGAATTGTGGAAGAAAACGTGAAAGGAAGCAGGGTGGGACCTGAGGGAAATGGGGGATAAACCCAAATATTGCAAAATGTACCCAGGACCAAGGTTCACATTCCAGGCATGGGATTTCGTAAATGCCTGTGTCCTTGGGGGATGTCTTTTGTTGGACGTTAATCAGGGATTTGGCTAAGGTATTTGGGTAAGTAAATGCAAAAAGGTTAGATTTTCCAAGTCTGGGTCACCGTCTTAATCCTGTCCAGATGTGGAATTTTTATTTTATAGTTGGGTGTCTCTGGTCTTGTCTTGAGGGGGTCGGTAGGAAATTACGTTTGCTTTGTGAATTGCTTTCTCAATTATATGGTCAGGATACCTTAAAGACGAAAGTTGCTTACGAATTAGTTCAAATTCATTTTCCAGGAAACCTGGAGAACATTCACTACTTCAGCTATCATGACATTCCTATCAAGATAGGTGTAGCCAGCAACCTATTCTTAAGAGCCTTACGAATTTGTTCTCCAGATTTCCTGGAAAAAGAATTTGAACTAATTCATAAGCAACTTTCGTCTTTAAGGTATCCTGACCAGATAATAATTGAGAAAGCAATTCACAAAGCAAACGTAATTTTCTACTGACCCCCTCAAGACAAGACCAGAGACACACCCAACAATAAAATAAAAATTCCACATCTGGACAGGATTAAGACGGTGACCCAGACTCTCAGGAAATCTAACCCTTTTGCATTTACTTACCCAAATACCTGATTAACGTCCAACAAAAGACATCCCCCAAGGACACAAGCGTTTACGAAATCCCATGACTGGACTGTGACCAATCTTACATCGAATTTACAGGAAAATCACTTCCCCAGAGATTAATACAGCACAAATGGTCAGTTAGGTATGGACAACAGAACTCAGCTGTTTTCAACCATATAAATGAACATAACCATAGTATAAACTGGAATTTGTCACGTTTAATTTATAGCAGCAAACTGCCGGTACAAGAGTCAAATGATGGAATCGGCCTTAATAAAAGAGAGGCAGGTAATGAATATCTCAAAGGGAGCATGGGACACAGATGTCATTGACAAGGTTTTCATTCAACCGACACTTAAGAAGATTAAAGGAAGATTATCAGCGGGGGTGACCTAAATTGGCTTACCTGTGGATGGACATCTTGGTATATATACCACCTTTTCTGTAACATTTCTCATTCATCTACCTGAAGAGGGAAGGAGACAGCAGTCTCTGAAATATAGTATTTCTCTATATTTTGGTGTTTTTATGGGCTCCTTTTATTAGATATATATATATATATATATATATATATATATATATATATATATATATATTACGTTTGGCTATCTAGAAGAGACAATATAGTGATCATTCTTTAATTAATGTTTCGTGGATAAACCCTCTGTGCTGTTGTCGACCACTCCCACAGTTACCTCCTGGGCACACTACAAATAAGCATCAAGTAGCACTTTCTAAGTCTTCTTCTCTTAGCTTTGTAGGTTTTTAGCAACTCATTGGCTTGCTCCTCTCCTCAGAGGACAGACCATTTCAGCACATTCCTCTCAACTGCTGGTACCTTTTTTCATCACTTATGTCGGTTCCTGTGTCAAATATACAACACCAACAGTATATCTGACTTTTTATTAAGCATTCACCATCCACACATCTCTTCCATAAAGGAGTGTTGGTTATATTCCAACCTCGTCTTCCATAGAAACTCCAAGTTCCTTGTCTATCTTGTACAAATTCTTCTTCATTTCTTGCTCTCGCCTATTCTCTGGCTACTACTCTCTCGTAGTAGCCATCTTGCTTGGTGAGACGTACCCGCGTGAAGTCAGATTAATCAACAGATATCACAAGTTTAACATACGACTAGAATTTGAGAAATATCTAGAAGTGTTCGTGAACTATCGGTGATAAGATTAGTGTGAAAATAGTAGGATAAAGCGTCTTCTAAGTTAGTTTAACAAGTGTAATACTGAAATCAGAACAAGATGGCAGTAAGTTCCAACTGCGGGAAAGAGGTGGCGTAATTTAGCTTGCTTGGCGGATTCGCATACGATGAGGTAGCAGGAAGGGAACTGGCATTTCTCATCTATGAAATCAGCAACAGTCCTAACCAAAAAGATACAAAAGCATTCATAGATATATTAGAAGGATATAATCCTTCAAACTGGAACAAATCTAATGAAAACATCTTGAAAATAATTGAAGAAGTTCCAAATAAAATCCAAGTGGTCAAGAGACTCATAAAGAAAATATACATAAACCAACATATTCCGACAAAGAAAATGAATAAGGTGAATCTTGTGAATATCCTAATTGATGCATTAGGAAAAAGAATGCCAAAAGCATGCAAACTGTGTAAGGTTTGGTATAGCATAGTCAATCCACAAAACCTAATCAGAAAATGTGCTGCATGCAACATTGCGACCCATCCACAGTGTGCTGAGGTAATGCAAGATTTGAGAAAAGATACAAGAATTTTTGTTCAACATGTCTATCATGGATAGACAATGTTATTAAATCAAGATTGAATGTACAAATAGTTGAGGATGAGAAGAAGAGGAAGAAGAAAGAAGAAAAAGAAGAAGAGGAAAACGGAAGAGAAGTAAACAAAATTGAAATGACAGAAAAAAATAAGGAAAACAAAGAACAAGATAAAAGTATGGATGCAGAGATACTCATTGATACTACATATGAGGCAATAAAGCAGCATACCTACGAAGAAATAAAAAATTACGATATGACAACAGAAAAGCAAATCCCGAAGAGGCTCTACCCAGATCTACACAATGACGGGAAAGAGGAAAAATAGACAAGAAAGACAAAATCTGCAACCTTTTGAAAAGAGGGAATTGCAGATTTGGAGAAAGATGTTACTACAAACATACCTAAGGTATGTCAAAACTATGAAATATATGGTAAATGTGCATACTTAGATGGCTATGGGGTATGATTGCAGAGATCCGCATCCAAAATATGTAAAAACCTAAAAGAATGGAAAAGGATGTAAGTTCGACAAAAAATGCAAATATATGCACCCTGTAGCCATGAATCATAATCAAATAAATAACCAACCAAGTAATAAAATCCAAAATAAGAAAGAAACAAATAAAGAGAGAAATCAAGAATATCAGGTAAAAGAGAAAAGCAAACCACCAATGAGATATGCAGAGGTGTCAGCAAAAATTTCAAAGCATCAGCTCCGAAATTCTACTCAAGAGATAATAACTGTATTTATTATGCAAGAGGATATTGCAGAAACGGAGAAAATTGCAGATTCAGACACAAAATGAATAATTATGATGAAGGAAGATCAAATATTATGGAAAAGTTGGATTTTTTAATGTCAGAATTTCTGGAAATGAAAAAAAGAACAACATACCAGAACAGGAAAGAGACATGGGAAAATCCTTATTACTACCAATATTAAATGAAGGAGAAAACACGCAAACCATCATAGTGATGAATGCGCAGGGTTTAGTTACGAGTAACTCAAAAAGAAAAATAGAGTACTTAGAAGAACTAACCCAAAATGAAAAGAGAAAAGAAAAATAGATATAATGAATATAAGTGAAACCTGGCTATTCCCAAGAGACTGGGAATGATGATCAAATAAAAGGGTTCCAAACTTATAGATCAGATAGAAAAAATAGGAATCAAGGGGGAACCGCAATATATGGGAAAGACAAAAAACAAGGAAAAAATATATGAGAAATATAGTAACTCAGAATGTGAACGAATAGCGGTTAGAATTTGAATCTGAAAAATTGATGAACATAGTAATATATAGACCTCCTAATACTAAAGAGTTTGACTTAATAATTGAAAAATTGGATGATATATGTAGAAATCACAAGGACTGGACTATTCTCCTATCTGGTGACTTCAACTTTCCTTTCGTAGAATGGAAAGAACGAATAGGAGACTGTGGTTGTACTTATACATATAAAAAAGAGAGTAATAGTAGTGCAGAAGATAAGAGGCAATTTGAAAAGCTATTAGATATGCTACTAGAATACAACATTCAACAAATAAATCACCTGCCAACAAGAAAGGAAAATACTTTAGACCTAGTATTTGTGAACGAGATGAATTATGTTAAAGAAATAATAGTTTATAATGCGAGTATTTCAGATCATAATGTCATAGAATTAACAGTTCATTCCAAAGCAAGTGAAAATAGAGATAAGCAAGAAATGAAAAAGTGGGAAGGATATGGAAAATACAACTTCTACAGTAAAAATATAAAATGGTCAGAAATTAATGAAGAATTAAACAAAGATTGGGATAACATTTTCGTAAGTGATGACATAAGGGTAAATACGGAGATATTATATAAAATATTGGAGAAAATAGTGGATAAATATATACCGAAGAAGAAAAGTAAACATCATTCATGCATACCAAGAGACAGAAGGATCTTGTTCCAGAAAATCAGAAAGTGGAAAAAGGTCTTGCAAAAGAAAAAAAATGCATGGAAAGTTATAGAACTAAAAAGTAAGATAGAAAATGCAGAACAAAAGATTATACAATCAAAAGAAAATGAAAAACGGGACTTGGAAGAAAAAACCCTATTAAATATCAAGCAAAACAACCCCAAACTATTATACTCATATGCGAAGAAGATGAATAAAAGAAGAATAGAAATAGGCCCTCTGAGAATTGAAGGGAGATTAACGAATGAAAAAAAGGAAATTTGCAACATACTGGCAGAACGATATAGAGAGAATTCACCCCTAGAATAGATAATGAAGATAATGATATAGAAGTAAGGGACGAAAATAGTGAATATTTAGCTGACATAGAAATTAATGAAGCTGATATTGTGCAGGCAATTAATGAAATTAAAAATGGAGCTGCTGCAGGGCCGGATGGAGTCCCTGCTATTTTGTTAAAGAAAGTAGTTCATTCTATCGCAAAGCCACTTGCAATATTATTAAGACAAAGTGTAGATACAGGCAAGATTTATGATGAGCACAAATTAGCATATATCACCCTACTTTCAAAAGTGGATCAAGACTAGAGGCAAGTAATTATAGGCCCTGTGAGTCTAACATCACATATTATGAAAGTGTATGAAAGGGTAATGAAGAAAAATATTATGAAACATTTAATAAAAAATAATTTGTTTAATATAGGACAACACGGTTTCGTACCCGGAAAAGTACACAAACCCAACTGTTAGTCCACCGTGAGAACATATTCAAAAATATGAAAAGCGGAAATGAAACAGATGGTTTATCTAGACTTTGCAAAAGCTTTTGACAAAGTAGACCATAATATATTAGCGAAGAAAATTAGAAAAACAATATCGTAGATAAAGTAGGAAGATGGTTAAAAGAATTTTTACACAACAGAAAACAGATAGTTATTGCAAACGATGAGAAATCGGATGAAACCAAGGTAATATCCGGTGGGCCACAAGGTACGGTGCTAGCTGCAATATTGTTTGTTATTATGATTGAAGACATAGACAGTAATGTTAAGGATTCGGTAGTGAGTAGTTTCGCTGATGACACAAGAATAAGTAGAGAAATTACTTGTGATGAAGATAGGAACGCTCTACAAAGAGACCTTAACAAAGTATATGATTGGGCAGAGGTAAATAGGATGGTATTTAACTCTGATAAATTTGAATCAATAAATTATGGAGACAGAGAAGGAAAGCTATATGCATATAGGGGACCTAATAATGAAGACAATCACAAATAAGGAAGCAGTTAAAGACCTTGGTGTGATGATGAATAGGAACATGTTATGCAATGATCAAATAGCCATTCTGTTGGCAAAATGTAAAGCAAAAATGGGAATGTTGTTACGGCACTTCAAAACAAGAAAAGCTGAACACATGATTATGCTTTATAAAACATATGTTCGTAGTCCACTTGAATATTGCAATATGATATGGTACCCACACTATCAAAAGGATATTGCACAAATAGAGAGTGTACAAAGGTCCTTTACAGCTAGAATAGAAGAAGTTAAGGACCTAGACTACTGGGAAAGACTACAATCCTTAAAATTATATAGTCTAGAAAGGAGAAGAGAACGCTACATGATAATTCAGGCATGGAAACAGATAGAAGGAATAACAGAAAATATCATGGAACTAAAAATATCAGAAAGAGCAAGCAGAGGTAGATTAATAGTGCCCAAAACTATACCAGGAAAAATAAGGAAAGCACACAGAACATTAATCCACTACGCACCAGCATCGATAATGCAGCGTCTATTCAATGCGTTGCCAGCTCATCTGAGGAATATATCAGGAGTGAGCGTAGATGTGTTTAAGAATAAGCTCGACAAATATCTAAACTGCATCCCAGACCATCCAAGATTGGAAGATGCAAAATATACCGGAAGGTGTACTAGCAACTCTCTGGTAGACATTAGAGGCGCCTCACACTGAGGGACCTGGGGCAACCCGAACGAACTGTAAGGTCTGTAAGGTAAGGCCTCCTCTCTCATCTATCTGTCATTATGTCTTCCTTTCTTGTTTCGCCTATTCTTCGGCTTGCTTCCTCTCTCTTCTATCTGTCATTATGTCTTCCTTTCTTGTTCGCATATTCTTCGGCTTGCTTCCTTTCTCATCTATCTCTTTATGTCTTCCTTTCTTGTTTCGCCTATTTCTCCGGCTTGCTTCCTCTCTTATCTATCTTTCATTATGTCTTCCTTTCTTGTTTCGCCTATTCTCTGGCTTCCTTCCTCTCTCATCTATCTATCATTATGTCTTCCATTCTTGTTTCGCCTATTCTCTGGCTTGCTTCCTCTCTCATCTATCTGTCATTATGCACCAACCTTATTAGCATTCTATACTCTATCATCTCAGTTCTGTTTGCCTTCACAGCAGTGTTGGTTTTGTTCACATGTACTGTCAACTTTCATATGCGAACTTTTGAATGACTTTAGTCGTTTCTTCAGTTTTCCATTTTCTTGCCCACAACTTTGTACCTTCATAAACAGTACTTTCCTCTTACTTCTCCCATCACTTCACCGGGACAGAAGATATGAGAGTCTCATCCCATTTTGTCATCGTATCAGTCACCTTTTGCTTACACATTCTGACAAACCATTTATTTTTATCATCAAAACATCCTGTCTCCTTCAAATTTATAATCTGTACCATACGTCCAGAACATCCTCCCCATTGCATCTCTCTCTCTCTCTCTCTCTCTCTCTCTCTCTCTCTCTCTCTCTCTCTCTCTCTCTCTCTCTCAAGCGTTTTTTGTGTTATTGACAGCTATTCCCCTTCACTTTCAAACTTTTCGCTGAACTTATATTTGCTCTCTCTCTCTCTCTCTCTCTCTCTCTCTCTCTCTCTCTCTCTCTCTCTCTCTATCCAACCTCCGGGTTCTGAAAAGCCCGGCGAGAGAGAGGTAGAGAGAAAGACTTACATAAATCTGTTATTTACTGCAGTTATTTCACTTTATTCTGGCGGAAGTAAACATTTTGCCAAAAGAATTCATTTTACGGAAAACTTCAGAATTCTGTTGGTGTCCTTAAGCTTCCTCCTTTGGCCACAAATTCATATTCTTAACGAAGCATTGATATGTCTGTATATGCGTGCACGCGCGCTCGTGTGTGTGTGTATACATGCATGAATGTAAATGTGAATTATTCAAAATGAAATGTACATTATCTGTAGTATGTTTGGTGATCACAAACGTAAAGATGTAACATTGAAATCAGACTACAAACCAAAATAAAATTTTTAAAAATCATTGGAGAGATCATAAGTGAAATATTCGTTTACGATTTGGGGGAAAAAAATGAAGCTTAAGCGCAATAAACACAACAAGATTCCATTAAAAGACGCCTGTTTATTTGAGCGAAGCTGTGAAAATATCCGTAAAAACGGACCTTTCAAGATAGCCCGAGTTTCTAATGCCCACAGAATTTACGATGATTTTTTTCCCAGTTGAAGCCATCTCCCCACATTCCCTTTAAGGTAATATATCTCATCGCTGGAAAAATGCCGTGCTTGCCAGCGATGCTCCCTCGAAATAGGTGTGGTGGTTATTTTCATGACTGGCTCTGCTTACAGATTGTATCTTTCCAGATTTAGCAAGTATATGTTCTCAGTTGCCTTATTTCTGCAAGACCACAGTAGTAGATATACGAATGTAAGTGGTTGCTTGTTTTGAAATTTCATGATGCCATATCGTTGTACTTTTCATGTTGTTGACGCGGATATGTTTCTTGTAAGGTACTGAAAAGGTATTTTGAGTGTTGTTTCTTGTAAGTTACTGCTAAAGTATATGTCTTTACTGTATCAAAGTGTAAAAATTGTAGCTCATTTGTTATGGGAGGTATTCTACAAAACGCTCTCTCTCTCTCTCTCTCTCTCTCTCGTAGATAAAGATGAATAAATGGCGTTAGCTATGCGAATCTCATTACGAATACCGCTGCAAAAAGCTCCCATTCATTTGCGGGCCAGAAAAGGCATATATATTATTTTATGTTTTACCGTGGCGGCTAAATTGAATTGAGTGATGTCGGTAACAAAAACATGTTTTCGAACTAGGACAGGTCGTTGGAAATTATTAATGATGATATAACCCAACAAAAGAAAGGTACAGTCTATTTTGAAGCCTTCATTCGAGGTCAGCCAACTTGTTAGCGCTAATCTGTGCGTTTAGACCCTGACTAAGAATTTATATGAAGCAGCGAGTTATGAGTGTATGTATATGTGTGTGTGTGTGTGTGTCTGAGAGAGAGAGAGAGAGAGAGAGAGAGAGAGAGAGAGAGAGAGAGAGAGAGTCACTGCTGGCAAGGTCATTCCAGAAACCTAGTTGTGAACTGATTATTAATATTATTATATATTATAATAATAATATATATATATATATATATATATATATATATATATATATATATATATATATATATATATATATATTATATATATTCAATCTGAACTTAACATTTACAATCGGTTCGACTTCTTGTTCACAAAATACGGTCAGTTAATATTTGCTCAGTCAAAATCATGCGGGAAATTTAAATCAATTCAGTGATATTTACGAAAAAAAATTATAGTTATGTTGATGGCCCCACGCAAGCGTGTAATCTTGGCAGTTGTCATTCGTAAAAGAATTCCTAATGATCTTTCCGCTGACTGTGGTTTGAAGAAGCGCAAAAGAATTTTATTTTAAACATTTTTCCCCACTCCAGAATGAACAAAGGTAGATTGTTTAATTGGGGTCTCTTGCGCCACGTCCTCCAAAAGTGGAGTCCATTTGTCGTAGATGAAAATAGTTTATCTGATGTCACAAAACTCACAACAAGGCTTTAAAGAAAAAAAAACTCTTAACTTTTCCCTTTTAATGGCTGAATTTAAAATGCTCCGCGGCAACTCAGTAGGTCACGAGAGAAGAAGAAAAGAAAGGGAACGAAGGTAAAAGAAAACCGTTGTATATTTGCCAGTTAACGGAAACTTTTTGGAACTACCGAAGATAAATAACACAATTTTAGTGTGATTTGCATAGTGAATAAGCTCAAGGCTCACTTCGGTTTTTTGCAATGCTGGCCGCGTTTCAAGGGGAAGAGAAAACATTATCTTGTGTGTTTTTTTTTTGTGGGGGGGGTGGTTGCTTATTTTTTCTCTTTCATGGAAAGATAATTTTTTATGGATGTTGATTTAAGCAATAGCGGTAGTGTAGTTATATTATTATTATTATTATTATTATTATTATTATTATTATTATTATTATTATTGATTATTATTATTATTATTATTATTATTATTATTATTTTAATGAAGGTTATAGCTGCATCAGCTGCATTCAGTTTACATAATTTTCTCTATAGGGATTGAATGCAGCTGTCGCCTCCAATACTAAATTATCGAAGGATGTTCTACTACCTATATTATTATTATTATTATTATTATTATTATTATTATTATTATTATTATTATTATTATTATTATTATTAGATTAGGCCCTCAGGAGGCTCGGCCGAAGGATTTGCCCTGAAATGAAAGCTGAAAGTTGGAAGGAAAGTTGGGAGAAGTTGGACATCCTTTTTCTATTCAGCGAGTTGAATTTTACCATACATTCCAGTGATATTTATGCCCAAAGGTCATAGGTCACATCCTGCCTTCGGTCAACTGCAGACATTTGTAGAGCCAATTTGGGAAATGGTACTTCCTGCTGGCAACCGGAACTGGATCCTCCTCCGAGGAGCCAGGTTAAAGTTTTCCTTGAAAGTATTAAGTATTAGGTTGGGTGAATTCGTAGTCATCGCAGAGTGAATACAGTTTTCATAACCGGGTTTTATCGTGGACCAATTTAGCTTTTGGAATTCAATTACACACTCCGTTTTCCCACCAGGTTTCTCCCGCCACCTGTATTTTGAGGGGCGGTTTCTGTCGCTTCCTTCGGGATTTTCCTCCTTTCTTTGAAGTTCATTGAATTTATGTCAACTGGCCCTTTCAGTTAGAAAACAGTATGATTAGTGAATTTCACTGGGAACATTGAGGGATAGGTAAGACGAAAGGGTTGTAGTACTACTCGGCTTTAAGATTTGAACTCACCAATATGCAGTGAAAGACAATCATTTGTTTTGAGTGAAATTGTTGGTTTTCATCTTCAAGTAATCTGACTTTGGTAAGTGAATTAAAGGTGGACTTGATGGCAGAGATTATGTTGAAACTGAAACGATGCTTTGTTTCTGAACGAAAGAGAGAGTTAGAGGATTCACCACTTATCGGATCAGAACGAAGTGTTGACCTCAGCCATTGAAGGAGAAGAGTGTTAAAACACTATTTCTAAGCCTGCCATAAAGTCATTTACCTTCTTTCCACAATAGCAGTGATGAGAGCTGATGTTATGTCTCAAAAACAAAAAAATTATATGCATATATATATGTATATATTATATAGATATATATATATATATATATATATATATATATATATATATATATATATATATATATGTGTGTGTGTATATGTATATATATATATATACACACACACACAAACACACGTGTGTGTGTGTTCGTATGTATGTGTGTATTGTTAATGCTGTTGCCGTGACAATACTTGAATATAGAGAGAAAGACGCTACAGTGACCCTGTGCATAGAAATAAACGTTCCATATGCCACTTATTTGTACCCTTCCTCGCCCTACTTGGATGGTAAGCCCTTCCTTCCCAATACATTTCCCATAACATCCGTCATGTTGTAGATCCGTGTTCAGTTCCGTAACTTAAAAGGAACAACACAAGCGCGTCTCATTATTTAAGTGAAGTATATCTCAATATAACCGAGTTGATTAACAACTCTCCGAAGGCTGTCCCGAAGGATTAGACATTTTGACGTGGCTAGGAACCAATTGGTTACTTAGAAACGGGACCAGCAGCTTATTGTGGGATCCGAACCACATCATACCGAGCAATTAATTTCTAATCACCAGAGACAACTTCCTCTGATTCCACGTTGGCAGAACACTGAATCGAACTCGGAACTACCGAATCGGTAGGCGAGCACGTAAATCACTCGTCCAACGAAGAACCTGCGTTTAAAAACCTAATTGCATTAATGTTTCGTAAAAATTTATTGCCTCTTATATGATTAAAAGAAGAATTTCTGAGCTGCGCATGAGATTCACATTAGATTATTTCTCTCTCTCTCTCTCTCTCTCTCTCTCTCTCTCTCTCTCTCTCTCTCTCTCTCTCCTTAATTTCTCGAATCACTGACTACTTAAAGAATTGCCCCATTAAGTCTTCGGAAATGACTTCAGGATCATCGTATTGACTTATAATTAACCTTTTCTTAAAATAGAAAGTGAATGATTAATCGAACACTTCGGAGTTTGGTGTTGGTGCCGTAATAATGTGGTCAATTTGACTGGGAAAATATCTATAATTAAAGGGTTCCTTGTCTCTCGTATGACGTCATAACGATTTGTTTCCGCCCTGCTTGCAGAACTCATTGAGGACATAATTTTAGTACTCAGTTTTAGAGGAAACTATATAATAGGAATAAAACAAAGCATCTTTCTTTCACAGTAATCAGATAAGGTAAGAAGTAAAATGGAACAATAATATTGTAAAAAACTGACAATGTATGACAATCAAACAAAGAGAAAATTAAAACCTTCATCTAATACACGAATTCAAAGCGCACTGCAATTTCATGTACTTTGATAAAAACTTAATTCTATTTCAGAGGATGAAGTTATTTAAGATTAAATCTGTTACCAAAAACGATTGAACCATTATTTATTGTCTTTTGCTTTCAGATACTTGAGAAAGCTTTTCATTAATCTCAGTCCGAAGACTAAAATGCGCGTGTAATTAAGCAGTTATTGCATATGAGGGGTGTAGTATGTTATTATTATTTCCCATAACTTCACGGGATTGAACGACTGTGTTTTTTCGACGAGGAATGACACAATGAACTTCTTGAGGGGGACTCTCACTCTCGGCTCGCGATGATCTTCAAGGGTGATGATCGTAGACCCGGAAAGTCACAGTCCTCCATATCTCGTAATTTGGAGTTGTTGAGCGAAGAGCTGTTCAAGGATATGCCATAAAAATTTCCTCTGAGAACTGAGGGGTATTTAATGAGTCGTAATGTAAGTTTTTCGTTTTCAGTCGTATCTTCACAGATCAGAAATAGTTTACCAAAACGTTATTTGATTAACTGCTACAAAATGAATCGCTTTCATAACTCTTAACATTTCAGACCGTTTTTAAACAGAAGTTTAACGTTGAATTATAATGCGGTCGTTAATCGTTTATTGCAGACCGTTTTAAAAAGATGTTTATCGTTGAATTATAATGCGGTCGGTAATCGTTTATGAAAGTAATATCTAAACTTTCTATATACTATTTAAGGCTTTAAAAGCTATACTTAAAAAAAAAAAAAAAAAAAAAACTGTCAGCGTTCTAATGTAAAAGTTGACGACGCGTCGTTCTTTTATTAAATCCCTCAGTACGAAATACCAGTTATGATACTGATAAGTTACAGAAATGGATGAAAGTCCACTACTACGCGTCCTTAATGCGAAAATATCCTCGCAGACTTGCCGTGTAATGGGAAGCGTAGGATATCCAATATATATGCTACGGTTGGGATTCGTTTCATCTCTAATCCGGATCCGTTTAATGGACTGATTTGCCTCTGCAAATGGTATCGGCCGAGGGATTTTCATGGAGGGTCACTTAAAGCGGAAATTATGTTTTTTTTTTCTTTTTTTTTTTTTGCATGTAGTAATAAACTTACTCTGTTCTTGATATGGTGTGGCTAAGCATCCCTCTCTCTCTCTCTCTCTCTCTCTCTCTCTCTCTCTCTCTCTCTCTTCTCTCTCTCTCTCTCTCTCTCTCTATATATATATATATATATATATATATATATATATATATATATATATATATATATATATATATATGTACGGATTCGGGAGATGGACTCTGCAATCAAACCCCTTCCCTCTATCACACAAGATTTTCCTGGAAGAAAGAATCACCCAATACGAGAAACGACATCTTCGTGCTACGCAGAGTGATATATGGAACTCAATCTAATCTTACGCCTCCTCACTACGGACCACGTATACAGGTATCTGATTTTCATTCTGTTCCGACATTGCTGCCTATAATAGCGTGACTCATTCCAACAGACTTTTACGCAAGTTAAATAACCTAATAGATAATAGCGCATGGAATAATCTTGAACAACAAGACAAAGTTTTAAACTTATCCAACACCCCCCTTACTGTGAATCAACATTTAGTTTTAAATTTAGGCTTATCCTTTGCCCTTATGCCAGACCGCAAAAACAACCTAGACTTCATAGTGGCTTTTGATAAATTCATATCTGACAAAAACTACAGCCGTGAAGAGATATGTTTAAAAGGAGTGTTACTAAATGCTTTAACTGACCTTCATAAGAAATATCCTGTTCCCCGCAGATTCATGATAGCCATCCACTCGCTAAAAAAGTTAGATGTTATAATAAGTAGATCGACAAAGACGGCAAAATTGTAATAATGGACAAAGACTTCTACCTCGACAAAATCAACCAGCTCCTTAGCGACACAAATACTTACGAAAAACTGACGAAAAATCCCCTCCAGAACGTTCCCACAGAATTTTTCGGAAAGTAAGATTAATTGGCCAAGACAAAAAGAGTATTGAACTATTAGAGAAATTTAAAGTAATTAATCCTAAATTACCCTACTTTTATGGTCTTCCCCAAACTCACAAAGACAATCTTCCATTCAGACCCATCGTTTCATGCGCCGGAGCTTTCAATTACAAAATTTCTAAATGGTTAGCTGGCCTCTTTCTCCTTTTTTAGGCACTTTTTCTCCCCAGTCACATCAAACATTCGGAAGACTTTTGTCACAAATTCAGAGAAGCACATATACCACTTCACAACATAAAACTTTTAAGCCTTGACGTAGACTCCCTATTCACAAAAGTACCAGTACAGGACGTTCTTCAGTTTTTAAGGGAAAATTATCCCCCTATTCAGATCATTTCCCTTTGGCACTTGACAAAATAATAAAGTTAGTTGAATTATGTGCATCTAATAACGTATTTTCATTGGCGGGGGAATCATTCTACAAGCAAAAATTCGGGTGTAGTATGGGTAGTCCTTTAAGTCCTATTTTAGCCAATCTGTACATGGAATACTTTGAACTACAGTAATAAATGCAATAAAACCCAAAAACATGCTGTGGATGAGATACGTGGATGACATACTAACATTTTGGGATAATAAGTGGGGTAATTTTAATGAATTCCTCTCAAAATTAAACGCATTAGTGCCCAGCATCAAATTTAAAGTTGAATGGGAAACAGACAACAAAATTCCTTTTCTTGATGTTTTAATAATCAGAGACACGACAGAATACAAATTTACCATATACAGAAAACCAACGTTCTCACTTTCATATATTCACTACTTTAGCTATCATGACAATACTATCAAGATAGGTCTAGCTAGCAACCTGTTCTTAAGAGCCTTACGAATTTGTTCCCCAGATTTCCTGGAAAAAGAATTTGAACTAATTCGCAAGCAACTTTCATCTTTAAAGTATCCTGACCATATAATTGAGAAAGCAATTCAAAAAGCAAACGTAATTTTCTACCGACCCCCTAAAGACAAGACCAGAGACACACCCAACAATAAAATAAAAATTCCCCACCTGGAGACGATTAAGAGAGTAACTCACACCCTTGGGAAATCCAACCCTTTTGCATTTACCTACCCAAATACCTTAGCCAAATCCCTGATTAACGTCCAACAAAAGACATCGCCCAAAGACTCTGGGGTATATGAGATCCCATGCCAGGACTGTGACCAATCTTACATCGGATTTACAGGTAAATCACTTCCCCAGAGATTAATACAACACAAACGGTCAGTTAGGTATGGACAACAGAACTCGGCTATTTTCAACCATATAAATGAACATAACCATAGAATAAACTGGAATATGTCACGTGTAATTTATAGCAGCAACTGCCGGTACAAGAGTCAAATGATGGAATCGGCCTTAATAAAAGAGAAGCAGGTAATGAACATCTCAAAAGGGAATTGGACATCGGACATCGTCGACGCAGTGTTCATTCAACCAACGCTTAAGAAGATTAAAGGAAGATTATCAGCGGGGGTGACCTAAATTGGCTTACTTGTGGACGAATCTCTTGGTATAAATACCACCTTTTCTGTAAACTTTTCTCATTCATATACCTGAAGAGAGAGACAGCAGTCTCTGAAATATAGTACTTTTCTCTCTACATTTTGGTGTTTTTATGGGCTCCTTTTATTATATGGAATTCTGTTGTTACAGAACACTTTTACCAGTCATATATATATATATATATATATATATATATATACATATATATATATTATATATATATATTATATGCATGTTGTCGTAACTACATAGTATCATATAATATAATTTGATATAATATAATATAATATATATACATACATACTAATATATATATATTATATAATATATTATATTATATTATATTAATATGTACTGAACCGAGACTTCTTTCAGTAAAGGTGTACTTAAGGAATTCGTTTTGCCGGAAAATATCCGTCCTAATATACTTATATATACCACGGCTTTTCATCGGACAGATTCCAGTAATATTGGCTAAAATATATATATTTCATTTGGCATTTGCTCCCTGGTTGCGTTTTGGCCGATTACATCAATGTACATCTTCTCCATGTCCCATTATTTACTCTCCTCTTCCTTTATTTTCTTGCGTAAGGCCGCCCGTCGGTCTTCGACACAATGTTCGTTTCAATCACTACATTGTTTCATGAAACACACTTCTGTCAGTCAGGGCAACGCATTTCAAAAATAGAAATCGAAATCCACCCCCATCCCTTTTGTGTGGTTGGCTGCATGAATAGGACGTTGACAATATAAATCAGCATAAAACCAACTCCCTACAGGCATCATTATATAGGTGGGATTTTGCGAATTAAAAACGAAACGCCAAATCCTCTCATCCCGGAGAGTAATGATGGTCTGCATATCATTAGGAGGATCATCGCTTCCATGAAAATAGACTTTTATGGTCAGTTAGTCGGTATGTGACCTGCTTCTAGTTTTTCATCTTGCGAATGGTCGTTTATTTGGCTTTTTAGTTTGGTGGTAGTTTTAGCAATATTGTAGTGGATGGAATTCTCCGAATTATTGTTATTTGTTTTTTTTGTTTTTCATCACAGTCCTCCAATTCAACTGGGTGGTATTTAAGTGTGGGGTTCCGTGTTGCATACTGCCTCCTTAGGAGTCCGTCACTTTTCTTACTATGTGCGTCGTTATTATTATTATTATTATTATTATTATTATTATTATTATTATTATTATTATTATTATTATTATTTAGAATATGGGCCCTATTCATGTGGAACAAGGCCCCAAGGGCCAATGACTTGAAATTCAAACTTCCAGAGAGTATGGTGTTCATTTGGGAGAAGTAACTAAATTTAATAGGAAATACATAAAAAAAGAGAGATGAATTATTGAGAAATGAAAATTCATTAATCAATAAATCGTTAAAAAAAATAAGTAAATATATCATGTATTCAGAAGCGGGTTCATGACTTTTTAAAGAATTAGATAACTGTGTAAAAAGTAAATTAAAGCTATAGCAGAAAAGACTAAAGTTCATTAGAGTATTCTTTAAGTTGTACTTACACTTTCTGTACTAGGATAACAAAGACTGGCAGGAGGGTCTGACCTATTCTTTTCTCCCCCTGCTGTATGCCACTCTCGATTTTCCACCCCTCATAGATATGTGCTCCCCTTTCACTTACACGGGAGACTGACTCTGTACTGTCTTGATCAGTCTTTATATTTATACAGGCTAACATGTAGCCAAGATGTGGAATTCTCTCCCTTGTTGCGTTATGGCCGAATCTCATTATATTTGGATGAATGTACCATTATTTACTCTCGTCTGTTTACCTTCTTGCTTTAGGTCGTCCTTCGGTATTTTGACACAAAGTTATTATTATTATTATTATTATTATTATTATTATTATTTTTATTTTTATTATTATTATTATTATTATTATTATTATTATTATTATTATTATTATTATTATTGAAAAAAAGAAACCCACAAAATCACTTTGTAACTTGTTTACTTCTAAGTATTTACATTTAGTTTAGAAGTAAACAAGTTACAAAGTGATTTTGTTGGTTTCTTTTTCAATCTTCAGAAGAAAACTGAAAGAAGTTTTTGTTTGGTTCATTATTATTATTATTATTATTATTATTATTATTATTATTATTAGTATTATTATTATTATTATTATTATTACAGTAGTGATTGATGAAACATGCTTCACTCAGATACGGCAATCCCTTTCAAAAATTAAAAAAAAATCGAAGTTCACCCCCATCCCTTTTGTTTTCGGGAGGTGGGAGGGGAGAGGGGAGAGGGGACGGTGGCAGGCTGCCTGAATAGTTGAAAGTATAAATTTGCATAAAACCAACTCCCTACAGACATCATTATATACGCGTGATTCTGCGATTAAAAATGAAATGCCTTATCCTCCCATCTCGATGGTGATGAAGGTCTGCATAGCATTAAGAGGAACATCGCTTCCATGAAATGGACTTTTCTGGTCAGTTAGTCGATATGTGACCTGTTTCAAGTTTTACATCTTAGGATTAGGAGAGGTCGTTTGTCCTTTCAGATTTATGAGGATTTGGACAATATTGTTAAGAATGAAGCTTTCAGAATTATTATTATTATTATTATTATTATTATTATTATTATTATTATTATTATTATTATTATTATTATTATTATTGGAGAAACAGATCCACAGTTATGTAAATGTACATATATTTAAATTTAAATGTAAATATATGTACATTTACATAAATGTGGAATCGTTTCTCCATTTGAAGACTCATGCTGTGAGTATTTTACTATCATTATTACTATTGTTATTATTTGTAGCAACAGGTAGAGCTTTCTACCATACTCGAAAAAAAGAGTGAAGTCAGTGTTACATCTTTGCCATACATGAACTTTGGGCATCTGTATGATTTATCTGCTGCTGCAGAGAAACTCATTCGAGAGACTGAGAAACTATATTATTATTATTAGAGCAAAACTCTCTATCACGAGAGTATATATAATGTTCTAAAGGGTCCACAATAATACAAAGTGTAAAAAGTCCGTGTATAATTTTGAAGACTTTACAGAAAGCTTTCGAACCCTTCCCTGGGTTCATCTTCATCACCTGGCCCATTAACGAGCTAACGACCGTTGTCAACGATCTCCAACGACTCTTGTTTTTTAAATTTACCTTTGTACTTGTAACTTATTGTTCATTTGGACTGAAGATGAACCCAGGGAAGGGTTCGAAAGCTTTCTGTAAAGTGTTCAAAATTATACACGGACTTTTTACACTTTGTATTATTGTGGACCCTTTAGAACATTATTATTATTATTATTATTATTATTATTATTATTATTATTATTATTATTATTATTATTATTATTGAACAAGCATGACAGGGGCCATTAGCTTGGAATTCAAGCTTTCAAAGAATATGGTGTTCGATCTAATAACAGAAGGTAATAGGAAATATTTAAAGAAGAAATCAGTTACTTTAGGAGAAAATTAATTAACAATTTAATTATATAATTATATATAAAAAAGTAAGTAAGAATATTAAAATACAAGGAGAATGGTTAATATTTTAGAAGATTGTTTTATATCGTATTCAGAAACAGTTCATGATTTTTTAAAGAAATTAATTACATGTGTAAAAAATGAATTGATGATAAAGTAGAAAAAATGCTAAAGTTAATGAGTTTTTTTATTTGTACGTACACATTTTATACTTGTATAACGAAGACTTGTGCAGGTGGGTCAGACAAGCCCTTTTCTCCCATGCCATTCTCGACTTTCCATCCCTTAAGATTTATGCTCCCCTCTCACTAAGTCGGGAAACTGGTTCTGTTCTGTCTTGATTAGTCTTTAAATTTGCACTTTCAACAATTCATTTAATAGTCATCATCAGATCAGTAATCATATTACGGATTCATATAAGCTGAATAATATCAAATGTGAAGTTGCGAAAGGAAATTAACCTAAGGCCATTTTCAGAGAAAAAATTAAAACTAGGGGTTTAGTTTATCTCACGTAAGCTTAACTCACGTTTCCTTAAACTGTGTAACGTTAGACATGTTCACCAGATTGAATCCAAAGAAGCGAAGCAACAGCCAACTTGTTGACTTGTTTACTGAATGAAATCGAGAGAGAAGCCATTTTCAAGCGAAAGGGAACAAGAAAATGTTGAAACAGGAACCCGCCTTGTTTCATCCTCTTCCCCGAAAACAAGTCGATTCGTTTCATTTACTTGCAGCCTCGGCTCTAATTAAACATTTAATCAGATCTTCATTAAACGCTAATTAAACTTGGCAAACTAAGGCCAGCATCACTAATGCGGTAATTATAATTTTTGCAGTATCTCCGTCATTTTCATAAGTATGATGTGTCTTAATTACACTGAGCGCTTTCCTTCCTAAATTGCTCTTGCATATGTTGTATGCATAACTTATGCTTTCGTATCTCTCTCTCTCTCTCTCTCTCTCTCTCTCTAAGAAGTTTGTAAACTGGATCGTATGCAGGCGAACGGAGGTACGGCACAACTCAAATATAGATTGATGTTAGAAAGTTGTCTCTTGTGATAGCAGATTTGTTGATAAAAAAAAAAAAGAAGATATTTGTGCTTTATAAGCCAAAAGGAAAATGAACTCTCCCAGTTTCCAGCTGTTAAAAATAAAGGAATGACCACAGACCTTTGGATGCTCAGTATGGACATGCGCACTCTGTTTCAAAACTTGAATAATGAAAACCTTCCTGATGACAGTAGTTTAGTTTAAAAAAAAAAAAAAAAGTCTGCTTGACGACCAGAAAGGCTTAATGTGAGTAGCCTACTGGATGGCTACAATAGTATATAAAGTCTACTATGTTCCTAAATTATTTTCCTCCTTGACCTTTTTTATTTTTCTCTCTCTCTCCAAGGTCTCTCGTCAATTAAAGAGCAACACGAATATACTGAACTTGAAGGTAACTTATTGAACTTAGTTAATTTAGCTTATAGCTCCTCAGAAGTACTTTCCTCTTTGTAATGAACCATTATGAGTTACATGCTAGAATGAGATTATTTAGTTGCAATTACATTATTAGGTGATGTCATTGTCGAATAGTAGCATCTGCACTTCGGAAGTGGTACACTTTGAATCTAGTGGAGTGCTGTAATTATCAGATAATGCAGGTTCAAATAATTGCTTCCACCTTGGTTTTTGGAGACTTAATGTTCACTCTTGGATGACAAGAGAGGATAGGATCAGATATGACTGCATAAGGGGGTCAACCAAGTGGTGGAAGTATCAAAGAAAGTGCAGGAGGGGGCGCTGAGATGGTATGGTATGGTCACCTGTTGAGGAGAGATGAGGACCACGCTGGGAGACATATTATGGGGATGGAGGTTCAAGGAAGAAGAAGAGGGAGACCAAGAAAGAGATGGAAAGACCGTGTGACTGGAGATTTACATGAGAAGGGAATTGATGAGGCAGAAGCCTAGGATAGAAATAGATGGAAACGGCGACCCCATATAAAAAATGGGAACCAGCGGGGAAGAAGAATATTCACTCTTAATTCTCCTGGAGACTCTCCATTTCATGTTACGAGCCCTAGGTAACCTATGCTACGGCTCATTACCCCTAGAGAATGGTCTTTGGCCGATGCTTTCAGAGGCACTAATCTCGGGAGAGTTCTTTCCCGTCGGCGCATTCAGGCAAAGTAATTCTGTTGGTTACCGACCATGGAGCTCTTTGTGGCCGTATAACCGGCTTTGTCCTGTTTTTCATTACGCGCTCACGAATCCTGTTGCTCCCCAGTTATTGCATTTATTCTCTCTCTCTCTCTCTCTCTCTCTCTCTCTCTCTCTCTCTCTCTCAAGCGATATGTTGCCCTGCCTATCTTTCCGTTTGTTGTGCATGTACTTATGTTTATTTGTTGTGCATGTACTTATGTTTATTTTGTTATGTCTACCGGTTTCAGAGTAACTGTCTCCATCATCAGGTTATAGCAAAAACACAGAAAGAAAAAATTAAAATTACTAAATTACAATTGATCATTAGAATTCAGTAATGATCGATTGTAATTTAGTGATTTTTATTTTTTTTCTTTCTGTTTTTGCCATAGACCTGATGATGGAGACAGTTACTCCAAAACCGGTAGTCATAACAAAATAAAGGAGGTTTTATGTACAAGTACTGGTTTTACTCTTTCTATCAAGACTCTGTTTATTTTATATTTCTGCGAGTTTTCTCCATTACTTTGATATCATTGGTATCACTGTCTCGTCAGTAAGTTCTTTGTTTTCATTTGGTGCAGGTGTCATTGTAATTTTCCCTGTATGTCGGATTCGGTATTGAGTATTTTCCATGATTTTTGTGATTCTTTTTCATTCTCCTCATTTGTAGATGTGATAATTCAACCATCTCGAACTTTTACTGGATTCATTGACTGATGGTCCATATCATTGGTTAACTGGCGCCTG
>NC_061102.1:20786701-20791701 GCF_015104395.2 Macrobrachium nipponense
GTCGATAACTAAGACGGAGACTCCTTGATTAATAACTACTAAGAACAGATCTTAGAAATGGCTTCCTTCAATGAAACCGCGAGCGTGTTCCTCGTGAACGGCGGAGTAGAAACTGCCTGGGAAATTCTCGACTTGGAAAATGTCTCCTTGGACTCGCAAGATGATTGGATCAACATCTCCATGTTTTTCAACGAATCCATCAACGCCACGACCGGCAGCCCCCTGCTCGGATCAGGGCATGACAGGAGCAGGATTTACGCCATCATGCTGCCGGTAAGTTCATAAATCTTCGTTTGTTGCTCGCGATTTGCTCCGGTGTTTTATTCATTATAATATTTTCCCCGGTGCATTTTTCTGGTTGGTGTAAGGTGTAAATTTTATAGCGTTACCATCGAGTCTACACACACACACACACACACACACACACACACACACACACACACACACACATCCCTTTAGATGTGTGTGTGTGTTTATTTTTGTCTTAGATTTCCTCTAGGGATATCAGTTTTCAGACTGAGATCAATATCATTAATATATGGAAAGCAGGAAGTTGATATATATTATATGATATATATATATATATATATATATATATATATATATATAAATATATATATATATATATATATATATACATGTGTGTGTGTGTATTTGTGACAGCAATATTTGTCTATTAATTTTGTTAATAGAGACAAATATTACTGACCAGTCGTAGATTTAGTAGTAGGTAGTAGTTGTAACGCACAAACACATTCACACTTAGGCGAACCATCTTTCCAGATCTTGTTCACAATGTGCATATTTTCACTGTCCGCTGTTCTTTCAACCACTTTTCGCCACATACACAGCTCAAACAGGTATAGAGGGAAGAAAAGTCAACCTCAAAGGTATAATGAAGGTTCTTTGCGATGTACGTAAAGTTGGTTCATATTTTCATGCAGTTAGCAATAATGGAGAGATCATTGTTTAATTAAATATAAAAACGTAGTATTTAAACTTGGCCAACCAAAGACAAATGGTTTCATTTCTTGTAGTTTTGTTGTTATATTATTAAAATCTCTCTCACCAAATCTCTCAGCCGTACTTGCTTCCCTTAGACCGTCGACGAAATTGTTGCAGTTCAATTCAACATTTGGACAGTGTGTCCGATGTTGAACACAAAATCATTTATCATTGTATCTGCTAGTTTATGATTTAGTCTCCGGAAGGGAAGGGCTTTGGCATTAATTTCGGATTTCTGTGTTGTACGATCGTGTTCTGTTATTTTCCATTCGACGAGGCAGTATTTTTCCCTTTCCTGATACTGTGTATATGGACATCTACTGGGATGCTGAATTGATTGGTGCAGTGATCTGAAGTGCCAGTTAATTCGCAAGAAGAAACGATGAGACGAAAAACAATATCTTGAAATTCACGCTTCACTTTATGGAGGAGACTGTGAGAGGAAATATGCATCTTCAGATTTATGATTTTAACGGCTAAAATTCAGTGAGAGAGATACTGGACATTTTTTTTAAGTAATTTTCTTTTCTTTTCTTTTCTTTTTTTTATTTCTTCGCACTAAAGAAAGTGTAAGACACAGTAGAGATGACACACAGCCCATCCTCACCCTTCCTCGAAGGACGGGATTTTAATTACAGAACATTTTTCACCTCAGAAGAATTCGAAGACCCTGGGAGAAATAACGGGAAAAATGTGATGAAAATCTAAGCTATGAGAAATATGGGACACCAGGGATAGAAAAAGCAGTCTGGCGTTAATAAAAGATTCCCAGTTCTGACTGTGACTTTCATTAATGGTCCCGCTCCTCTGTCTCTCTTTTATTCGAAAACATTATTTTTTGGTCTTTCGAATGATGGATGTGATTTGTATGTGCTTTGCTCCCTGCCTCTGTTCGTTCGATTCATCTGATTCTCTAGGATGGTTCGATTTTGAGAAAATTAATTGGATTTGTTAAATCCTCATTTAATTTGGAAACTGTTGGTGTTTCTGCTTAAAATAAGAGCTTCAGCTGTTCTGGTTCACGTGATTAATGAAGGGAGAGTGTCCATGTTTGATACACTTGCCTCCTCTTCACAACTTCTCCTTCGTGGCTAAAAAGAATTCGCTGAAGCCTGGTGCAAATATAGACCATCTTATTTAGATATCCATGAATTAGCTTGTCTGCCACACTGACCATGACATCACAGCGTATCTGCCACACTTACCGTGACGTCACAGCGCCCTCTAATGAAACATAGGATTTCGGTCAGACTTTGTTCCAAGGTAGACCATCTTATGTAATGCGCATAAGAAAGATTATTCATGTCTGCTCATATGTGTACTTCATCCATATCTCTGTCATTTAGCATCTTGTTACACTCATTTTCATCGCAGTTCCTCCAACATGATTGAGCAGATTTCGGTGGTAAAGATATTCAAGAAGGGAGATCATCCTTTTGTTCGGCTGTCAGCCATTTGTAGCTCCTAGCTTATCAAACTTGATCAGAATGAAACCTGACAATCCAGTGAATGAGGAAAGGTACTACATTTCGGTTGAGGGTTGTAGGGGACGCATATTGCTTTCCCGTTAATCTCAGGTTGCGTGTTAGTCTGTGTGGTATAGCTTACAATCCATTCATTTAAAGTATGCATACAGTTGATGAGGACATCTCCCCTACTAAGTCCATTCTTGATTTGTCTCCTAAATCTTTATATTATATACAGTTTTACACCACAGCGTCTAAAAGACAATCTCTCTCTCTCTCTCCTCGCTCTCTCTCTCTCTCTCTCTCTCTCTCTCTCTCTCTCTTTTCACCAACACTCCGTGGTGTGGTGTTGGTGGCTGTTGGAGGGAAGGATGTTTGTTCCGTAGTTGAAGGAATGCAGTCTTGACAGCATTCCTCGCTCCAGCTTCGTGTCTCAGGATTATAATTGCACACCTGTTGCGTTTCGGTAAATGTAACTTATTTACATGGAACAAGGACACCAAAGGGACCATTGACTTGGAATTCAAACTTCCAAAGAATGGTGGTTTCAACCTCCCATCGCAGACACCGCCGCCCCCCCCCTCCAGCCCCCCCCCCCCACCCCCCATATTCCTCTGCACCAATAACTGATCATGATACAGAGCCAGTGATTTTTCATCGGCCTGGGGGAGACGCGAACCCGCGACATCTGAGTGGCATACCACGACACTAACCAATAACAATTTAAATGATTACATTTATGTCCCGTGATGATTTACTAATTCCGCCAAAGGTTCTTTATTAGATTATTGTTTCATACAGCTGTTTCAGAATCAAGATGAAGCAAATTGGGATTTTTTCCATTGTTTGTTGATTTGCGTGTAAGGTACAATTTCTTTTTAAAAGATTAACTGCCTTCCGAGAGCGAATTTTTATTTAAAGTTTGTAATTGTTACTGTTTGCAAAATGCATTCGAAAGTATTTTGAAACATGGTAAGCTGTCGTTGTGTGGTTCGATGCTTTTGAATGCCTCGCGTGCTAATACTCTTAATATAAAAAAAAAGTTGCCATCTTTTCATCACCATCTTTCTTCGTCTTTTAATACTACGTTTCAATCGCTTATTCTTCATATTTATGTTTTCTGACGTCTTAGGAGATAATAAATTATAGCCGTATTGTAATGTTTAGATTTGTTTTGAATCATTATTGTTGCTCTTTTACGTTTTTAACACCTTTTTAAATTTATTTCCTCAGCTTTATATCTTATGAAGAATTCTGCATTCATAATGCATAAAGTGAACGGTTTGTTTTAAAAAAAAAACCCAAAAAAAACCCAAAAACCCCTTTTTTTGCAGGTTTATCCAAAATGCTTGTTTAAAGACTTACCCAAAGGTAACGTTATTTGCCCAAAGCGCGGCACGAGAACGAGAATGATCGAATTTATGTAAGCGATTTGGAATGGGAACCGAGAGGCCCCCATCCCCCACCCCCCACCCCCCCCCCTCACTTTCCTAAACCCCAACCCCCACCGTTCTGCTTCCCCAACGAATGAACATCCATTTATCTCGGGGATGTGTCCATTACAGGATTGCTTCGTGTTGCATTATTTGAATCAGATCACAAAACATGAAAACGTGAATATCTGTTTGTAAATACTACCTGATAAATACTGCTTGATTTTGTTTGTAAATATTCACTGGAAGTATATTTTAAATCGAGATATTTATTGTTAGGTTTTATTCCAAAGATATGATTTTTAATCTTGAACCGGAGCGATGATTTCACGCAGCGTATTTTATCATGCTAAGTTTATTTCATACGTTGAATCTGAATATAAATATTTTGCAAGTATCTTTCTTTGTCTGACACCTCTTGTGTCATTTTGACCCGAGTTTTATTTATAGATATTGTTTTGTATGCACTTCGTATTGTATAGATCCGTCTTCACGCGTCGGTAAAGTTTCGAATCCACTGTTTTATCACATATTGCTTTCACGAATCATCCTGAGCTTTGCATTTTCATTGCGAAGAGAACGCGATGAGCGTGGTTGCTCAACTGAAGCTTGGTCACTGAGAGAGAGAGAGAGAGAGAGAGAGAGAGAGAGAGAGAGAGAGAGAGAGATTTATGACCGCTAAACCTGGCGACGCAACAGGAAAGAAGTTTCTTATAAAGAAATATTTAGAGATATAATCAGATATGCAAATATATCTATACTGTATATATAATAAGTTGTGTTGAGAGAGAGAGAGAGAGAGAGAGAGAGAGAGAGAGAGAGAGAAGGAGAAGAGAGAGAGAGAGAGAGAGAGAGAGAGAGAGAAAAAGAGAAAAAAAGAGACGAGAGGAAGAGAATCAGTTTTGGATTTCCCCATTCTTTCACAGGTTAGATTTAAGGGAAAAAAAGCGGCAATTGGATTGACTCTCGAGACCGTAATATCTTCTCTTTGAATAACCGATCTCTCTTAATGCTTGGGCTCTCAGGAAAGCAGTGTATGACTATCGTTCCAGTGGGATATAGTCAGCAGAGAACGAGAACAGGTCTATTGACACCG
>NC_061102.1:20794201-20849201 GCF_015104395.2 Macrobrachium nipponense
CGTCTTAGGAAAGTTCTGGAAAAAACCGAACACGACTTTGAAAAGATAAAGGATGACAAGGATGCTGAAAACAGGAAACTGAGAGAGATGTTGGAAGAGAAGGACAGAAAGTTACAAGAAGCGGAAGAACGCTGGAATAAATTTGCCGATGAATACGAAGAGGTGGTCCAGGAAATGGATGACAGGATAAACGACTTGGAAATGGAGAAACAGGACATGAGCGAGGAACTTGGAAGTGCTCTCCTCCGTGGGAAGGAGATGGAGGCTCTGCTGGAAGACGCGAGAGCACGAGAGCTTGAGATGAAGAGTTCTTTGCTGTCCCTGGAAGAAAGGCTCCAGCAGAAGGATTGCCAAATAGAAGATATGTTGAGCGTCGAACGAAGACTGAAACTCGAAAAGCAACAGTTGGCCAAAAAAATTAAACAAGATGATATCCAGATGGCATCACTGTTGGCGGAACTGGAAGAGGCAGAGAACGAGATCGGCCATTGCTTTAACATCATACAGGAAAAAGAGAACAGTCTTAAGGATTACTTTGAAGGAGAAATTAAAAAGAAGGATGAGGTGATAGAAAAACTTCACGAGGAACTTGGAAGTGCTCTCCTCCGTGGGAAGGAGATGGAGGCTCTGCTGGAAGACGCGAGAGCACGAGAGCTTGAGATAAAGAGTTCTTTGCTGTCCCTGGAAGAAAGGCTCCAGCAGAAGGATTGCCAAATAGAAGATATGTTGAGCGTCGAACGAAGACTGAAACTCGAAAAGCAACAGTTGGCCAAAAAAATTAAACAAGATGATATCCAGATGGCATCACTGTTGGCGGAACTGGAAGAGGCAGAGAACGAGATCGGCCTTTGCTTTAACATCATACAGGAAAAAGAGAACAGTCTTAAAGATTACTTTGAAGGAGAAATCAAAAAGAAGGATGAGGTGATAGAAAAACTTCACGATCAACTCGAAGTTGCTCTCCAACGCGAGAAGGAGATGGAAAGCTTCTTAATAGAAGTAAAAGGAAATGAAAGAAAAGTTAACCTTTTCAAAGAACTGCTGGAGCATAGGAACAGTCAAGTAAAAGAGTTGTTACTTGAAGTAGAGAGACTGAAAGGTGAAAATGAAGCGTTGGAACAAAAATGGGCAAATGCACTGATAGAAGCAGGGTTAGAACAACAACTGCTAAGGCAGAGGGCAGAAGAATATGTAGAAATAAGTTTCTTCTGGCAGCAGAAGTTTGAAGAAGTTAACAAAGAGGTCGAGATGACAAAGCATCGTGAAGAGGACCTTCGAGGAAAACTGAAGGACTGTGAAAAGGAAATGGAAATGGCAGTCAACAGCGTAAGGGAGATGAAAGATAATGTCAAACTTGCTGAAGATCAGCTAAACGAAAATCATCTGTTTATCAAGGAGAAGGAGGAAGAGCATAATGAAATGAAGATGCAGTATCAAGAGGACCTCAAGGAAAAGGACGACGAAATAGAGAGACTGCTAGAAATGGTGAGGAATCTGCTTCAAGAGCAGGAACGTGCCCGAGAACAGCAGAGGATAAAAGAACAAACGTTGAGGAATGAAGATAAATATTTGCTGATGGCACTTCTCCATGGAATTGCTGAGAGGAATTTCCATCTCGATCACATTGCACTCGAGCATGGAAATGAAAATCAGCAAAACATTACTGAAGAAGAGCAGCAGGGAAAAGAGAGAAACGAAGAACTATTTGATTACATGCAGAGAAGAAAACAGGAACAATATAACAGGGCTCAACAAGAGAGGAACAATTACATGAAGCAGTGGAGCGATTTAACCCAGATGTTGGAAGCCCTAATGTGTGGAGATGAAAGTGTGCCAGAACTGAGGAATGGAATTTCTGGTCAGAACTCTGAAATTGAGACCCACACGGATAATAAAACTTATCAAGGCCATGATGACATTCAGGTTTTGCAGAAAGAATATGATGAAGTATCTAGACGGCTGAAAGAGGCGAAAGACAGGCTTGAAAAGGCAGAAGAGAAGGCGCAGGAGGCAGAGGGCAAACTCAGAGAGGCAGAATGTAAGCTGACCCAAAAGAACACCCAAATTGAAACCCTTGATCATCGAGCAGTGCTCAAATCTGAGGTAGACCGATGTATTGATGATCAAGATTTCGATTCTGCTCTTGCTCTCTTGAGAATTATTGTAAAACGGTTTGGCAACGAGTTAGAGTGTCGGGTCAAGGAGGTAAGATGTTTGTTGACGCTAGCCAGGACAGACGAGGCCCAGGATGTGCTAAATGATCTTCCCAAAGAATTCAAGGACTCTTTTATTATTAAAATAGAGTCAGCTTTGCTCAGTGCGTGCAATTTGGAGTTCTGGAATTCCAGAAACCTTTTGTCGCAGGTGCTAGATATATGCCCAAATCACCCAAGGGCATTGATAGCACAAAAATTTATAGAGCAGAGGATGCTATGGGAAGCTCTTCCTGGGATGATTGATGCCAAGGACTATGACATTGCCCTGGAAAATATTGCTGTGGCCATGTCTCTGGGATGTCTCTATCCTTGGGTATCAGTCGACTTGGCCAGAATTAAAGGAAACATTTTGTGCAGCCTTGGAAAGTTGCAAGAGGCATGTGAATGTTTCATCAGTGTTCTGGCTGTGGATGAGGACCAGGAGGACTGCAGGTTACGTCTAGGCTTGTGCTTCTTATTACTAGGAAGACACACAGATGCTATTAACGAGTTTACAAGATTGGATGAAGATAAAAATGGAGAATACTTAATATCACTGGCTGAAGACCTGGAGAAAATGCAACAATATGGTTGCCCCTACAGAGTCCTAGGAGTTGAGACAGATGTTGCTCTGGATGAAATAAGAATTGCCTACAGGAAGAGTGCCTTAAAATACCACCCCGATAAGAACAAAGAGGCTGACAAAGACAGCGCGCATTTACTCATGCTTCAAATCAATTATGCGAATGATTTATTAAGTAATAAAAAGGAGAAGAAAAAATATGACAACACCAGGCAAGCTCTTGAAGAGTATGCAGCTGAAGTATTTAAAAATCCTAACCTACCAGAATGGTTAGAGGATGATGATGAGGTCGATGAATCAGAAAGTGATTGTGACTGGAAAAATAATTCTGATTCTGATGACGAATCTGATTCTGGTGACGAATCTGAATCTGATTCAGAAGATGATTCTGATGAAGAATCTGAATCTGATTCAGAATCTGATTCTGATGACGAATCTGAATCTGATTCAGAAGATGATTCCGATGTTGAAGGGAATTTAGCATTAATGGAATGTTCCCATAGTGATTATTTAGAAAATGAATCAAGTTTTGGCCAACTGGAGGAGGAGGATGACGATGAAGTATTGGAGGATGAGGAGGACGAGAATGAAGATGATGCATGGGAAGATATCCCTAATGAGGAATATCTCGAAGAATCAGACGAGGAAGGTGATGAATATGACGCTGATGATGAAGATAATGATGATGCATGGGAAGATATTCCTAACGAGGAATCTTCTGAGGGAGGTGATGAAATTGACGCTACTTCTGGCGAAGAATCACAAGATGAATGTGATAGCGATTCAGTTGAGGAGTCTGATGATGACTCTGATGATGAATAATGAAGGAGCCTAATTAGATTGCTCAGATGAGGATTCCCCAAGAAAATCTGAGCTAGGGAGAAGATCCCCCAGAACAAAGAACTGGGGAGGTGATGATTACTGCCCACGCCTCTAGGTAGCCCTGTACATCAGGAGGGAGAAGCCCAGTCTAAATGCTTTGCAGGAGACTTTCTTCCTCCAGACGTCGGTATGGATGGCCCTGCCAACCAGCATCCCTGGCGAGTGAACTAATCGGGATCTTCCATCCACTGGTGGTGGTCTTCCTATCACCACTGCCCCCACCGCTCCCCCCAATCTCCAGTGCTCACGTAGGTGCAGCAGATGGTTGCACTATCCCCCCCCGCGTTGAGCATTGGAGATTAAGGTGGTGGGGATGATGGTTGTGCTTGGAAGATTGCTGCCAGTGGATGGGGGTTCCTGATTGGTTCCCTCGCCAGGGATGCTGGCAGGCAGTGACATCCATACCAACGTCTGGAAGAAGAGTCTCTCCTACACAGCATTTAGACTGGGCTTCTCTCCTGATGTGCAGAATTCCCCAGAAAGATCTAAAGAGGGGAACACCCAGTAGAAACACTAGGGAGACAATCTCCCAGGACAAAGACTTGGGAGGTGATGCCCTAGGATGAAAAACGGGAGGCAATCCCGTAGCATAAAAGAAACTAGGGCGGTGATCCCTAGTAAAAGGAACTGTGGATGTGATCCCACAGGGAAAAATACTGGGGAGGTGATCCACTAGGAAAAAGCTGGGGAGACAAACCCCCAGGAAAAAGATTGGGAAGATAAGCTCCAAAGGCTTGGGAGGCAAGCATGAACGGAGCTGCCTGCTATCGTCCCTGGCAGGTGAACCAGTCAGGAGTATACGTCTGCTGGCAGCGATCTTCCCATCACCACCACCCCCACTCTCCAACGCTGCATTGGTGCAACAGATATTGCACCATTCCCTCTATGCAAGCATTGGTGATTGGGCTGGTGGCACTGGGAAGATCACTGACGGTGGATGGAGGCTCCTGATTGGTTTGCTTTCTAACGGACAATTACTGCCAACACCTCTATGAAGTCAAGCACATCATGAGAGAAGCCCAGTCTAAATGTCATGCTGCGCAAGAGGCTTTTCCTCCAGATGTTGGTATGGATGGCACTGCCCGCCAGCATCCCTGGTGAGGGAACCAGTCGGAAACCTCCATCCACTGGCAGCAATCTTCCCAGCACAGCCATCCCCACCACTCCCCCAATCTCCAGCACTCGCATAGGTGCAACAGATGGTTGCACCCCCCCCCCCCTTGTGAGCGATGGAGATTAACGTGTTGTGGATGGCTGTGCTGGGAAGATTGCTGCTAGTGGATGGAGGTTTCCGACTGGTTCCCTCACCAGGGATGCTGGCGGGCAGTGCCATCCATACCGACATCTGGAGGAAAAGTCTCTTGCACAGCATGACATGTAGACTGGGCTTCTCTCATGATGTGCTTGACTTCATAGAGGTGTTGGCAGTAATTGTCCGTTAGAAAGCAAACCAATCAGGAGCCTCCATCCACCGGCAGTGATCTTCCCAGTACCACCAGCCCAATCACCAATGCTTGCACAGAAGGAATGGTGCAATATCTGTTGCACCTATGCAAGTGTTGGAGAGTGGAGGTGGTGGTGATGGGAAGATCGCTGCCAATAGACAGAGACTCCTGACTGGTTCACCTGCCAGGGACAATGGCAGGCAGCGCCTTTCATGCTTCCCCTCCCAAGCCTTTGAAGCTTATCTTTCCAATCTTTTTCCTGGGGGTTTGTCTCCCCAGCTTTTTCCTAGAGGATCACCTGCCCAGTCTTTTTCCCTGTAGGATCACCTCCAAAGTTCCTTTTCCTAGGGATCACCACCTTAGTTTTTTTATCCTACGGGATTGCCTCCCCAGTTTTTTCCCTAGGGGATCGTCTCCCTAGTGTTTTCACTGGGTGTTTGCCTCTTTAGATCTTCCTGGGAATCCTGCACATCAGGAGAAAGAAACCCTTTTCAGAGGGTTCTCTTTCCCAGCTCTTATTCCCTTCAGGGATCAGTTCCCTAGTTTTGTTTCCTAGAGGATCACCTCCCTAGTTCCTTTTCCTAGGGGATTGTCTCCTCTTCCTAAGGGACCACCTCCCTAGTTCCTTATCCTAAGGGATAATCTCCCTGTTTCCTCTTCCTAAGGGACTACCTCCCTAGTTCCTTTACCTAGGGGATCATCTCCCTATTTCCTCTTCCTAAGGGACCCACCCATCCCTAGTTACCTTTTCCTAGGGCCATCGTCTCCCTGTTTCCTCTTCCTAAGGGACCCCCTCCCTAGTTCCTTTTCTAGGGGATCGCTCCCAGTTTCCTTCCTTTTCCTAAGGGGCCATGCCGTAGTTCCTTTTCCTAGATCTCTTCCCTGTTTTTCCTCTTCCTAAGGGGACCCCCTTTACCTCCCTAGCCACCTTCCCTGTTCCTTTTCCTAGGGGATCGTCTCCCTATTTCCTCTTCCTAAGGGACCACCTCCCTAGTTCTTGTTTTTCCTAGGGATCGTCCTCCCTATTTCCAATCTTTCCTAAGGGACCACCTCCCTAGTTCCTTTTCCTAGGGGATCGTCTCCCTATTTCCTCTTCCTAAGGGACCACCTCCCTCGTTCCCTTTTCCTAAGGGGATCGTCCCTGTTTCCCTTTTCCTAAGGGACCACCTCTAGTTTTCCTTTTCCTTGGATCGTCTCCCATTGTTTCCTCTCCTAAGGGACCACCTCCCTAGTTCCTTTTCCCTAGGGGATCGTCTCCCTATCCTATTCCTAAGGGACCACCTTTCCTAGTTCCTTTTCCTAGGGGATTCGTTCCCTATTTCCTTCCTAAAGTGGGACCCCTCCCTAGTTCCACCTGGGGACGTCTCCCTAGGTTTTCCTTTCTTCCTAAGGACCCGACTCCCTAGTTCCCTTCCTTTTTCCTAGGGGATCATCTCCCTGTTTCCTCTTCCTAAGGGACCACCTTCCCCCCTAGTTCCTTTTTCAGGGGATCGTCTCCCTATTTCCTCTTTTCCTAGGGAACGTCCACCTCCCTAGTTCCTTTTCCTAGGGGATCGTCTTCCTATTTCCTATTCCTAAGGGACCACTCCCTAGTTCCTTTTCTAGGGGATTTCTCCCATTTTCCTCTTCCCTAAAGACACCTCCTAGTTTCCTTTTTCCTAAGGGATGTTTTCCTACCAGGTTTCCTTCCTTTTCCTAAGGACATCCCTAGTCTTCCTAAAGGGGAGTGCCTCCCTAGGTCCTTTCCTAGGGCCATCATCTCTGTTTCCTCTTCCTAAGGGACCAACCATTCCCTAGTTCCTTTTCCTAGGGGATTTGGCCTCCCTAGTTCCTTTTCCTAAGGGGATCGTTGTCCTATTTCCTCTTCTAAGGGACCACCTCCCTAGTTAACTTTTTTGCCTCCCTAGTTCCTTTTCCTAAGGGTGATCACTCTCCTCTTTCCTCCTTCCTAGAAGGGAACCGGGACCACCTCTAGTTTTTTCCTTTTCCTAGGGGATCGTTTCCCCATTTTCCTCTTCCTAAGGGGAACGGACCATCCTAGTTTTCCTTTTCCCAGGGGATTGCCATCCCTAGTTCTTTTTCCTTAAAAGGGATCATCTCCCTGTTTCTCTTCCTAAGGGACCACCTCCGGTAGTTCTTTTCCTAAGGGATCGCTCCTGTTTCCTCTTCCTAAGGGACAACCTCCTAGTTCCTCCTAAGGGATCGTCTCCCTATTTCCTCTTTCCTAAGGTAGGGGCACCTCCCTAGTTCCTTTCCTAGGGGGTCGTCTCCCTATTTCCTCTTCCTAAGGGAACCCACTCCCTAGTTCCTTTTCCTCCTAGGGGATCATTTCCCTATTTTCCTCTTCCTAAGGGACCACCTCCCTAGGTTCCCTTTTCCTAGGGATTGCCTCCCTAGTTCCTTTCCTAAGGGATCATCTCCTGTTTTCCTATTCGTAAGAGGGACCACCTCCTAGTTCCTTTTCCCTATGGGATCGTTTTCCCTATTTCCTCTTCCTAAGGACCACCTCACTAGTTCCTTTCTTTTCTAGGGGATTGCCTCCCTAGTTCCTTTTTCCTAAAGGGATCTATCTCCCTGTTTCCTCTTCCTAAGGGACCACCTCCCTAGTTCCTTTTCCTAAGGGATCATCTCCCTGTTTTCCTTCTTCCTAAGGGGACCACCTCTAGTTCCTTTTCCTAAGGGATCGTCTCCCTGTTTCCTCTTCCTAAGGGACCACCTCCCTAGTTCCTTTTCCTAGGGGATCGTTTCCCTATTTCCTCTTCCTAAGGGACCACCTCCCTAGTTCCTTTTCCTAGGGGATTGCCTCCCTAGTTCCTTTTCCTAAGGGATCATCTCCCTGTTTCCTCTTCCTAAGGGTGGGACCACCTCCTCCCTAGTTCCTTTTTCCCAACCTAAGGGGAATCGTTTTTTTTACCCTATTTCCTCTTCCTAAGGGGGATAGGGCCACCTAACCCTAAGTTCCCTTTTGGGCCTAGGGATCGTTTCCCTATTTCCTCTTCCTAAGGGTACCACCTCTCCTAGTTTCCTTTTTCCTAGGGGATTGCCTCCCTAGTTCCTTTTCCTAAGGTTTTGGGATCATCTCAACCTGTGTCCTTTCCCTTCATAAGGGACCACCTCCTAGTTCCCTTTTCTAGGGGATCGTTTTCCCTATTTCCTCTTCCTAAGGGAACCCACCTCCCTAGTTCCTTTTCCTAGGGAATCGTTTTCCCTAGGTTTCCTCTTCCTAAGGGACCACCTCCCATAGTTTCCCTTTACCTAGGGACCTTCGTTTGACCCCTATTTTGGGCCTCTTTCCCAGGGGGACCACCTCCCTAGTTCCTTTTCCTAGGGGATTGCCTCCCTAGTTCCTTTTCCTAGGGGATGACCTCCCTAGTCCCTTTTCCTAGGGGATTGCCTCCCTAATTCCCTTTCCTAGGGGATTGCCTTTCTAGTTCCTTTTCCTAGGGGATCACCTCCATAGTTCCTTTTCCTAGGGGATTGCCTCCCTATTTCTTCTTCCTAAGGGACCACCTCCCTAGTTCCTTTTCCTAGGGGATTGCTTCCCTAGTTCCTTTTTTTAGGGGATCGCCTCCCTAGTTCTTTTTCCTAGGGGATTGTCTACCTATTTTCTTTTTCTAGGGGATTGCCTCCCTAGTTCCTTTTCCTAGGGGATTGCCTCCCTATTTCTTCTTCCTAAGGGACCACCTCCCTAGTTCCTTTTCCTAGGGGATTGCTTCACTAGTTCCTTTTTTTAGGGAATCGCCTCCCTAGTTCTTTTTCCTAGGGGATTGTCTACCTATTTTCTTTTTCTAGGGGATTGCCTCCCTAGTTCCTTATCCTAAGGGATCGTCTCCCTATTTCCTCTATCTAAGGGACCACCTCCCTAGTTCCTTTTCCTAGGGGATCGTCTCCCTATTTCCTCTTCTAAGGGACCACCTCCCTAGTTCCTTTTCCCTAAGGGATCATCTCCCTAGCCTATTCCTAAGGGACCACCTCCCTAGTTCCTTTTCCTAAGGGATCATCTCCCTGTTTCCTCTTCCTAAGGGACCACCTCCCTAGTTCCTTTTCCTAAGGGATCGTCTCCCTGTTTCCTCTTCCTAAGGGACCACCTCCCTAGTTCCTTTTCCTAAGGGATCGTCTCCCTATTTCCTCTTCCTAAGGGACCACCTCCCTAGTTCCTTTTCCTAAGGGATCGTCTCCCTGTTTCCTCTTCCTAAGGGACCACCTCCCTAGTTCCTTTTCCTAGGGGATCGTCTCCCTGTTTCCTCTTCCTAGGGACCACCTCCCTGGTTCCTTTTCCTAGGGGATCATCTCACTGTTTTCCTCTTCCTAAGGGAACCACCTCCATAGTTCCTTTTCTAAAGGGATCATCTCCCCTGTTTCCTCTCCTAAGGGACCACCTCCCCTAGTTTCCTTTTCCTAAGGGATCATCTCCCCTGTTTCTCTTCCTAAGGGACCACCTCCCTAGTTTCCTTTTTCTAAGGGATCGTCTCCCTATTTCCTCTTCCTAAGGGATCACTCCCTAGTTCTTTTTCTAGGGGGATCGTCTCCTGTTTCCTCTATTCTAAGGGACCACCTCACTAGTTCCCTTTCCTTTTCTAGGGGATCGTATCCCTGTTTCCTCCTTCCTAAGGGACCACCTCCCTAGTTCCTTTCCCTAGGGGATTCGTTCTCCCTGTTTCCTCTTTCCAAAGGACCACCTCCCTAGTTCCTTTCCTAAGGGATTCGTCTCCCTGTTTCCTCTTCCTAAGGGGACCACCTCCCTAGTTCTTATCCTAAGGATCATCTCCCTGTTTTCCTCTTCCTAAGGACCACCTCCACAGTTCCTTTTTCCTAAGGGATCGTCTTCCCGTTTCCTCTTTCCTTAAGGGACCACCTCCCTAGTTCCTTTCCTAAGGGTCATTCTCCCCGTTTCCTCTTCCTATAGGACCACCTTCCCTAGTTCCTTTCCTAGTGGGATCGTCTCCCTGTTTCCTCTTTCCCAAGGGACCACCTTTCCCTTAGTTCCTTTTCCTTAAGGGGATCGTCTCCCTTGTATTCCTCCTTCCCTTAAGGGCACCACTTCCCTTAGTTCCTTTTCCTAGGGGATCGCTCCTGTTTCCTTTCCTAAAGGTTCCTTCCTTTCCAGGGGACACCTCCCTAAGTTCCCAACCTTTTTCCTAAGGGATCGTCTCCCTGTTTTCCCTCTTCCAAGGGACCACTCCCTAGTCTTTATTTTCCTAAGGGATAATCTCCCTGTTTACTCTCCTAACGGGGACCACATCCCATAGTTCCTTTTTCCTAAGGGATCGTCTCCTGTTCCTCCTCTACTAAGGGACCACCTCCCTAGTTTCCTTTTCCGAAGGGATCATCTCCCCGTTTCCTCTTCCTAAGGGACCACCTCCCTAGTTCCTTTTCCTAGGGGATCGTCTCCCTGTTTCCTCTTCCTAAGGGACCACCTCCCTAGTTCCTTTTCCTAAGGGATCGTCTCCCTGTTTCCTCTTCCTAAGGGACCACCTCCCTAGTTCCTTTTCCTAGGGGATCGTCTCCCTGTTTCCTCTTCCTAAGGGACCACCTCCCTAGTTCCTTTTCCTAGGGGATCATCTCACTGTTTCCTCTTCCTAAGGGACAACCTCCCTAGTTCCTTTTCCTAATGGATCATCTTCCTGTTTACCACCTAAGGGACCACCCCTCCATAGTTTTCCTTTCCTAGGGGATCATCTCCCTATTCCTCTTAATAAGGGACACCTCCCTAGTTCCTTTTCCTAAGGGATCATCTCCCTGTTTCCTCTTCCTAAGGGACCACCTCCCTAGTTCCTTTTCCTAAGGGATCATCTCCCTGTTTCCTCTTCCTAAGGGACCACCTCCCTAGTTCCTTTTCCTAGGGATACGTTTCTCTATTTCCTCTTCCTAAGGGACCACCCCCTCCCTAGTTCCTCTTCCTAAGTGGATTAATCTCCCTATTTTCCCTTTCCTAAGGGACCACCTCCCTAGTTCCTTTTCCTAGGGGTGGGGATCTCTCCCTATTTCCTCTTCCTAAGGGACCACCTCCCTAGTTCCTTTTCTAGGGATCGTCTCCCTATTACTCTTCCTAAGACCACATCTAGTTCCTTTTTCCTAGGGGATCTCTCCCTAGTTTCCTCTTCCTAAGGACACCCACTCTTCCGGGACCCTAGTTCCTTTTCCTAGGGGATCATCTCCCTATTCCTCTTCCCTTTCCTAAGGGGACCACCTCCCTAGTTCCTCTAGGGGATCGTCTCCCTATTTCCTCTTCTAAAAGCTAAGAGGGGCACTCCCTACTTCCTCACCCTAGTTTTTCATATCTATTTCCTCTTTTCCTAAGGGACCACTCCCGCTATGTCTCCCTCATAAGGGGCCTGCCCATTCCTTTTCCTATCCCCTTTCCTCTTCCTAAGGGACCACCTCCGTAGTCCTTTTCTTTTCCTAAGGGATCGTCTCCCTATTTTCCTCTTCCTAAGGACCACCTCCTAGTTCCTTTTCCTAGGGGATCATCTCCCTATTTCCTCTTCCTAAGGGACCATCTCTAGTTCCTTTCCTAGGGGATCATCTCCCCATTTCCTTTTCCTAAGGGCCACCTCCCACCACCTCCCTAGTTCCTTTTCCTGGGATGCCTTTTCTTCCCTAGTTCCTTTTCTAACGAATCACCTCCATAGTTCCTTTTTCTAGGGGATCGCCTCCCTAGTTCCTTTTTCTAGGGGGATTGCCTCCCTATTTCCTTTTCTTAGGGGATTTTCCTAGGGGATTGACTCCCTATTTCCTTTTTCTAGGGGATTGCCTCCTAATTCCTTTTCCTAGGGGATTGCCTCCCTAGTTCCTATTGCTAGGGGGAACCTCCTAGTTTCCTTTTTCCCTAGGGGGATCACCTCCCTAGTTCCTTTTCTAGGGGGATCACCTCCCTAGTTCCTTTTCCTATGGATCACATCCCTAGTTCTTTTTCTAGGGGGATCACCTCCTAGTTCCTTTTTTCTAGGGGGATCACATCCCTAGTTCTTTTTTTCTAGGGGGAATTCACCTCCCTAGTTTCCTTTCCTAGGGGTCGTTTCCCTATTTTCCTTCTTCCTTAGGGACCACCTCCCTAGTTCCTTTTCCTAGGGGATTGCCTCCCTAGTTCCTTTTCCTAGGGGATCGTTTCCCTATTTCCTCTTCCTAAGGGACCACCTCCCTAGTTCCTTTTCCTAGGGGATTGCCTCCCTAGTTCCTTTTCCTAAGGGATCATCTCCCTGTTTTCCTCTTCCTAAGGGAACCCACCTCCCTAGTTTCCCTTTTCCTAAGGGATCGTCTCCCCCGTTTCCTCTTTCCTAAGGGACCAACCTCCCTGTTCCTTTTCCTTAAGGGGATCGTTTCTCCCGTTTCCTCTTTCCTAAAGGGACCACCTCCCTAGTTCCTTTTCCTTAGGGGATCGTTTCCCTAATTTCCTCTTCCTAAGGGACCACCTCCCTGGTTCCTTTTCCTTAGGGATTGCCTCCCTAAGTTCCTTTTTCCTAAGGGTTCCATTCTCCCTGTTTCCTTTCCTAAAGGGGACCCCTTCCCCTATTTCCTTTTCCAGGGGATCGTTTCCCATTTTCCTCTTCCTTAAGGGACCACCTCCCTAGTTCCTTTTCCTAGGGGATTGCCTCCCCTTAGTTTCCTTTTCCTAAGGGGATCATTCTCCCTGTTCCTCTTTCCTAAGGGACCACCTCCCTAGTTCCTTTTTCCTAGGGGATCGTTTCCCTATTTCCTCTTCCGTAAGGGACCACCTCCCTGTTTCCTTTTCCGAGGGAATCGTTTCCCTATTCCTCTTTCCTAAGGGACCACCCTTCCCTAGTTTCCTTTTCCTAGGGGAATCGTTTTCCCTATTTTCCTCTTCCTTAAGGGACCACCTTCCCTAGTCCTTTTCCAGGGATCGTTTCCCTATTTCCTCTTCCTTTAAGGGACCACCTCCCTAGTTTCCTTTTCCTAGGGGATTTGCCTCCCTTAGTTTCCTTTTCCTAAGGGATCATCTCCCTGGTTCCTCTTTCCTAAGGGACCACCTCCCTTTTTTTCCTAGGGGTTCCCTTTCCCTATTCCTTTTAAGGGGACTTTTTCCCTTTTCCCTTTCCTATCTTGCCCATTTAATGGGCCACCCCCTACCTTTTTCCCTAGTTTTCCCTGTTCCTTGGGATCCCGTATTCTTCCCTATTTCCCTTCCTTAAGGGAACCACCCTCCCCTAGTTCCCTTTTCCTTAGGGGATTCGTTTCCCTATTTCCTCCTTCCTAAGGGACCACCTCCCTAGTTTCCTTTTCCTTAGGGGACGTTTCCCTACCTTTTCCTTAAGGACACCTAGGGCCATCTTCCCTACCCTTAAATTTTTTACCCTAAGCCCCAGGGATTTCCGTTTCCCTATTTTCCTCCGGGCATTCCTCCCGCCTCTTCCTAGCCTCCCCAATTCTTTTCTAGGGGATCGTTTCCCTTATTTCCTCTTCCCTAAGGGACCACCCGTATTTTCCTTGGGGTCCTTTTATTCCTTTCCATGCCCGCGTTGTTCCCTAATTTCCCTTTCCTTCCTTTTACCAGGGGTACACCTCCCTAGTTCCTTTTCCTAGGGATTGCCTCCCCTTAGTGGGGCCTTTTCCCTACCGGGGATTCATTCCCTTCCCTTTTTTTTGGGTTGTCCCCTTCTTTTCCCTAAGCGCACCACCTCTAGGTTCCCTTTTCCCTAGGCCGGGGAATCTCCCTATTTCCTTCTTTTCCTAAGGGACCACCTCCCTAGTTTCCTTTCCTATGGGGATTGCCTTCCCATAGCCTAGGGGATGGGGCCTCCCTAGTCCTTTTTTCCTAGGGGATTGCCTCCCTAATTTTCCCTTTTTCCTAGGGGATCCTTTTTAGTTCCTTAATCTCCCTAAATCCGGGGTTCCAACACCCTCCCCTAGATTCCGTCCTTAGGGGATGCCTTCCCTATTTCCTCTTCCTAGGGGACCACCTCCCCTAGTTCCTCCTAGGGGATTGCTTCCCTATTCCTAAGGGGACCCCTCCCTAGTTCTTTTTCCTAAGGGATGCCCCTTTTTCCTCTTCCTAAAAGGGGACCTCCCAGTTCCTTTTTCCTAAAGGGATTGCCTCCTTTTCCTTCTTCCTAAGGGGACCACCTCCCTATTCCTTTTCCTAGGGATGCTCACTTTAGTTTCCTAAGGCCGAACCCTCCCTAGTTCCTTTTTTCCTAAGGGTATTGTCCCATACCCTTATTTTTTTTTTCCTAAGGGATTTGTCCTCCCTAGTTTCCCTTTCCTAAAGGGATCCCGTCCTTTCCTATTTCCTCCCTTAACCTAAAGGGAACCACCTCCCTAGTTCCTTTTCCTAGGGATCGTCTCCCTTTTTTCCTCTTCCTAAGGGACCACCCCCCCTGTTCCTCCCTAGAATCATCTCCCTTTTCCTTCCTTTTCCTAAGGACCACCTCCCTAGTTCCTCCCCTAAGGGATCATCTCCCTTTTTCCCTCTTCCTAAGGGGACCACCTCCCTAGTTTCCCTTTTCCTAAGGGATTCATCTCCCGTTTCCTCTTTCCTAAGGGACCACCTCACCTAGTTCCTTTTCATAAGGGATAGGTCTCCCGTTTCCTATTCCTAAGGGACCACCTCCCTAGTTCCTTTTCCTAAGGGGAATTCGTCTCCCTGTTTCCTCTTCCTAAGGGACCCACCTCCCCTTAGTTCCTTTTACCTAAGGGGATCGTTTCCCTATTTCCTCTTCCCTACGAAACGGACCACTTTCCCTAGTTCCTTTTTTTCCTAAGGGCGGAATGCCTCCCTAGTTCCTTGCCTTACGGGCCCTGATATTACCCTGTTTTCCTTCCTTTCCCTAAAGGGGACCACCTCCCTAGTTCCTTTTTCCCTAGGGGATCGTTTCCCTATTTCCTCTTCCTAAAGGGACACACTCCACCTCCCTTAGTTCCTTTTCCTAGGGAGATTGGGGCCTCCCTAGTCTTTTCCTAAGGGTATCATTCTCCCTGTTTCCTCATTCCTAAGGGAACCACCTCCCTTAGTTTCCTTTTCCTAGGGGATCGGGGGTTTCCCATATTTCCTCTTCCTAAGGGACCACTCCCTAGTTCATTTTCCGAGGGAATCGCTTTCCCTATTTCCTCTTCCTTAAGGGAACCCACTCCTCCCTAGTCTCCTTTCCTATTGGGATCGTTTCCCTATTTCCTTCTTCCTAAGGGACCACCTCCCTAGTTCCTTTTCCCTAGGGATCGTTTCCCTAATTCTCTTTCCTAAGGGACCCACCCTTCCCAGTTCCTGTTCCTTAAAGGGGATTGCCTCCCTAGTCCCCTTTTCCCTAAGGGATAATCTCCCTGTTCCTTCCTTTCCTAAGGGACCACCTCCCTAGTACTTTTCCTAGGGGATCGTTCTCCCTATTTTACCTCTTCCTAAGGGGACCACATACCTAGGTTCCTTTTCCCATAGGGGATTCGTTTCCCTATTTCCATTTTCCTAAGGGACCACCTCCATAGTTCCTTTTCCAGGGGATCGCCCTTTCCCGATTTTCCTCTTCCAAGTAAGGGACACCTCCTAGTTCCAGCCCTTTTTCCCTAGGGGATCGTTTCCATTATTTTTTTTTTTTCCCTTTTTCCTTTTTCCCTAAGGGGACCACCTCCCTTAGTTCCTTTTCCCTAGGGGATCGTTTCCCTTATTTCCTCTTCCTAATGGGACCACATTCCCTAGTCCTTTTTCGCCCTAGGGATCGTTTTCCTTATTTTAACCTTTTCCTTCAAGGGGACCACCTCCTTAGTTCCTTTCCTAGGGGGCTCGTTCCTATTTCCTCTTTCCTAAGGGACCACCCTCCTAGTTCCTTTTCGCCTAGGGGATTGACCTCCCTAGTTGCCTTTTCCTAAGGGAATCATCCCCTGTTTCCTCTTGCCTAAGGGACCACAACTCCCTTAGTTCCTTTTCCTACCGGGATCGCCTTTCCCTATATTTCCTCCTTTTCCTAAGGGACCACCTCCCTAGTTCCTTTTTCCCTAGGGATTGCCTTTCCCAAGTTCCTTTCCTAGGGGAATGGGGACCTCCCTAAGTCCCTTTTCCCTTAGGGGATTGCCTCCATAATTCCCCCTTTCCTAGGGGGATTTTGCCTTTTTAGTTCCTTTGGACTAGGGATCACCTCCATAGTTCCTTTTCCTTAGGGGATTGCCTCCTATTTCTTCTTCTAAGGGGGACAAACACCTCCCATAGTTCCTTTCCTAGGGGATTTGCTTCCCTAAGGTTCCTTTTTTACCGGGGATCGCCTCCCTAGTTTCTTCCTTTCCTAGGGGATTGTCTACCTATTTTCTTTTTCCTAGGGGATTGCCTTCCCTAGTTCCTTTACTTTTCCCTTAGGGGATTGCCTCCCTATTTCCTTCCTTCCTAAAGGGGACCACCTCCATAGTTCCTTTTCCTAGGGGATTTGCTTTCACTAGTTCCTTTTTTTAAGGGAAATCGCCCCTCCCTCTCTACGTTCTTTTTTCCCTAGGGTAATTGTCTTTTGAACCTATTTTCTTTTTTTTTTCCTAAGGGGAATTGCCTGCCGCCTTTAGTTCCTATCCCTAAGGATCGTTCTTTTTCCCCCTATTATTTCCTAATTCTGAAGGGACCACCTCTAGTTCCTTTTTAGGGGATCGTCTCCCTATTTCCTCTTCCTAAGGGGACACACTCCCTAGTTCCTTTTTTCCCCTAGGGGATCATCCCCCTATTCCTTCCTTTTCCATTAAGGGGACCACCTCCCTAGTTCATTTTCCCTCAAGGGATCATCTCCCTTTTCCTTCTTCCTAAGGGGACCACCTCCCTAGTTCCTTTTACCTAAGGGATCCCCCAAAATTTTTTTTTCCCCTTTTTTTTTTCCCTTTTTTTTCCCCTTCCCCCCCGGTTTCCTTCCTTACCTAAGGCCGGGAAGGGACCACCTCCCTAGTTCCTTTTCCTAAGGGATCGTCTCCCTTTCCTCTTCCTAAGGGACAACCTCCCTAGTTTTCCTCTTTCCTAAGGGATCGTTTCTCCCTATTTCCTCTCCTTCCCTAAGGGACCACCTCCATAGTTTCCTTTTTCCTAAGGGGATCGTCCCTGTTTCCTCTTCCTAAGGGACCCCTTTTTCCCTAGTTCCTTTCCTAAGGGGATTCCGGTTCTTTCCCTGGTTTTCCCTTCCTTTTCCTAAGGACCCAACCTTCCTAAGGGTTTCCCTTGGTTTCCTAGGATCATTCCCGTTCCACCTGTTCCCCCCTTCCTTTTCCCTAAGGGACCCAACCTTCCCTTAGGTTGCCCTTTTAACCTAATGGGATCCCATTCCTTTCCGGGTTTTCCTCTTCCTTAAGGGACCACCTCCCATAGGGGTTCCTTTTCCCATAAGGATCCATTCCTTTCCCTATTTCCTCTTCCTAAGGGGACCCACCTTTTCCCGCCTAGGTCCTTTTCCTAAAGGGGATTTTCCATCTCCCTGTTTCCCTTCCTAAGGGACCAACCTCCCTAGTTCCTTTCCTAGGAAGGGATCAATATTTTCCCTGTTTCCTCTTCCTAAGGGAACCAATCCCCTAGTTCCTTTTGCCTAAGGGATCCCGTTTCCTCGCCCTATTTCCTTCTTTTCCTAAGGGACCACCTTTTCCCCTAAGTTCCTCTTCCTAAGGGTTGGATTATTCTTCCCTAATTTCCTCTTCCGGGCCCTTAAGCCGGGACCCCCCCACCTTCCCTAGTTCCTTTCCCTAAGGGTATTTCCCATCCTCCCTATTTTCCTTCCTTCCCAAGGACCGACCCTTTTCCCTAGTTCCCTTTTTCCTAGGGGATTCCGTTCCTTTTCCCTATTCCCCCCCCCCCCCCCCCCCCCCCCCCCCCCCCCCCCCCCTTCCTTTTCCTAAAGGATTTCCGGGCCCACCCATTTTCCCTTAGTTCCCTGTTCCTTTTTTTAGGGGATCGTTTTCTTTTTCCCTATTCCCGCCTTTCCTTGCCTAAGGGACCACCTTCCCTAAGTTCCTTTTCCTAGGGGATTCAATCCCTCCCCTATTTCCTTTTTCCTTCCTTTAAGGACCACCTCCCTAGTTCCTTTTCCTAAGGGAATCGTCTCCCATGTTCCTTTTCCTTGCCTAAGGGACCAACCTTTTTTTCCCTAGGGTTCCTTTCCTTAAGGGATCCCCATTTTCTCCCTATTTCCTTCTTCCTAAGGGACCCACCCCCTAAGGGTGCCTTTTTCCTAAGGGATTTCCATCTTCCCTAAAGGGACCACCCTCCCTTGTCCTTTTCCCTATGGATCCCGTCTTCCCTGGTTTTCCATCTTCCTAAGGGACCACCTCCCTAGTTCCTTCCTAGGGGATTTTCCATATCCACCTGTTTTTCCTATTCATAAGGGACCACCTCCGGGTTAGTTCCTTTTCCTAAGATCATCCTCCCTGTTTTCCGCATTCCTAAGGGGACCACCTCCGTAGGGTTCCTTTCCCATAAGATCATTCCTCCATGCCTTTTCCTTTATTCCTAAGGGGACCACCTCTAGTTCCTTTTCCCTAAGGGATCCCGTTCCTTCCTGTTACCCTCTTCCTAAGGAACCACCTCCTAGTTCTTCCTAAGGGACCCGTCCTCCCTGTGGGTTCCTCCCGTTCCTTAAGGGACCCACCTCCTAGGGTCATTTTCTCCCTTTTTCCTCTTTCCTAAGGGAACCCCCTCCCTTAGTTTCCTCTAAGATCATCTCCCTGTTTCCTCTTCCTAAGGGACCACCTCCTAGTTCCTTCTTCCTAAGGGATCGTCTTTCCTAGGGGTGTTTCCTCTTCCTAAGGGACCACCTCCCTAGATTCCATTCCTAAGGGGATCGTATCATTCCTTGTTTCCTCTTCCTAAGGGACCACCTCCACCCTAGTTCCTTTTCCATAAGGGAGGGGATCGTCTCACTGTTTTTCTTCTTCCAAGGGACCACCTCCTAGTTCCTTGTTTTCCTAATGGGATTCGTCTCCCTGTTTTTTTTTTTCCTCTTCCTAAGGACCACCTCCTACCTATTGCCCTTCCAGTTTTTCCTAGGGGATTCCCCTTAGATCATCTCCCTGTTTCCTCTTCCTAAGGGACCACCTCCCTAGGTTCCTTTTCCTAGGGATCGTCCAATCTCCTGTTTAATTCTTCCTAAGGGACCACCTCCCTAGTTCCTTTCCTAAGGGATCATCTCCCTGTTTCCTCTTCCTAAGGGACCACCTCCCTAGTTCCTTTTCCTAATGGGGATCATCTTTCCCTGTTCCTCTTCCTAACGGAACCACCTCCATAGTTCCCTATTTCCTTCTTACCTAAGGGACCATCCTAGTTCTCCTGGGATAGCCTCCTTTTCCTAAGGGACCACCTCCCTAGTTCCTTTTCTAAGGATCAATCTCCCTGTCCTCTTCCTAAGGGACCACCTTTTTCCCTAGTTCCTTCCCTTTTTACCTAGGGATCACCCCTCTCCCTGGATTTCCTCTTCCTAAGGGACCACCTCCCTAGTTCCTTTTCCTAGGGGATCGTCTCCCTATTTCCTCTTCCTAAGGGACCACCTCCCTAGTTCCTTTTCCTAGGGGATCATCTCCCTATTTCCTCTTCCTAAGGGACCACCTCCCTAGTTCCTTTTCCTAGGGGATCATCTCCCTATTTTCCTCTTCCTAAGGACCACCTCCTAGTTCCTTTTCCTAGGGGATCGTCTCCCTATTTCCTCTTCCTAAGGGACCACCTCCCTAGTTCCTTTTCCTAGGGATCATCTCCCTATTTCCTCTTCCTAAGGGACCACCTCCCTAGTTCCTTTTCCTAGGGGATCATCTCCCTATTTCCTCTTCCTAAGGGACCACCTCCCTAGTTCCTTTTCCTAAGGGATCGTCTCCCTGTTTCCTCTTCCTAAGGGACCACCTCCCTAGTTCCTTTTCCTAGGGGATCATCTCCCTATTTCCTCTTCCTAAGGGACCACCTCCCTAGTTCCTTTTCCTAGGGGATCATCTCCCCATTTCCTCTTCCTAAGGGACCACCTCCCTAGTTCCGTTTCCTAGGGGATTGCCTCCCTAGTTCCTTTTCCTAAGGGACCACCTCCCTAGTTCCTTTTCCTTGGGGATTGCTTCCCTAGTTCCTTTTCTAACGAATCACCTCCATAGTTCCTTTTTCTAGGGGATCGCCTCCCTAGTTCCTTTTTCTAGGGGGATTGCCTCCCTATTTCTTTTCTTAGGGGATTTTCCTAGGGGATTGACTCCCTATTTCCTTTTTCTAGGGGATTGCCTTCCTAATTCCTTTTCCTAGGGGATTGCCTCCCTAGTTCCTATTGCTAATGGATCACCTCCCTAGTTCCTTTTTCTAGGGGGATCACCTCCCTAGTTCCTTTTTCTAGGGGGATCACCTCCCTAGTTCCTTTTTCTATGGGGATCACCTCCCTAGTTCCTTTTTCTAGGGGGATCACCTCCCTAGTTCCTTTTTCTAGGGGGATCACCTCCCTAGTTCTTTTTTCTAGGGGGATCACCTCCCTAGTTCCTTTTCCTAGGTGATCGCCTCACTAGTTCTGTTCCCTAGTTCTTGTTAGCCGAATCGATAACATCACTGAAGTCCTGATGTCTTCTCTTTCCGCTGGGCGGAGGTTCAAACCCACGAAAGGATGAAATTATTATCAACTAAAAAATTCCCCTTCAGTTTACATATATGAAAATATATTAATTCCGAGGTAGAGCGAATTAGAAATTAAAGGACATTTGTAGCTCGATATATATATATATATATATATATATATATATATATATATATCACATATTATATATATATGTATAGTATATATTATTTATATAGCTAGATGTATAGATATTTCTATATACATGCATTCAGTGGCATTTGACATTAGCCAGCACTTGAATATATATACTGTTGTTTTTGTCACTAATAAAATAGAAGGCCATCGTTGAATTTTTTACTCTTTTTTTTTCTTTAATGGCGTAAAAACGTAGTACGTGTGTCACAATTTAAATTTTTCCTTCATGCTTGTCGTTCATGGGTTTATGTGCTTGTTTGTTTCATATTGTATTATATACATTTAGATTGTCATGTTGTATGTAAAATTATTCCGTGGCAAGTTAAATGCGTTTAGGCTTTTCCTCCTTAAAAATGCGTATCATTAGCGGTATTATTAGTAGTGGCAGTCCAAATATACGCAAGATTATGTCGATAGTTATGGGGCAATCCTTTCTCCACGTCTCGGACAACGCTGTTCGAGTGAATGAACTTCGTACAATCTTTTCTATTTTGCTTCAGTTTCTATAGAGTCTTTTGTCATGACATCCGCGGTAGCAATTTGGTAAGTAATTGTCCTCTTTTCACGACGGTACCGTTCGATTTTATCCACTCCCAATTAAACCGAGGTCATAATAGCAAGTGTCATCAGCGTGGGTCATTAATGTTCGAACAGGTTTTTCCTGTTGGGGAACATTTTCCTTCCTTTCATCGTTGATCGACGAGTAGTGGTTTGGACGGTCGTTTGTATGTTTGGAGATTAGGTTGGTGCTCCATTTTTGTCGTGTCGTGAGCCAGTTTTGATATTGGGCAATAGCATTCAGTCAGAGGGATTATTTTCATTGTAACTGGTATTGGTAATATAAGATATATCATATATTATATATATATATATATATATATATATATATATAATATGAAATATATGAATTGTATGTAGTAAAGTATTGTAGTAGGTGTGTATATATATAAGACTATAATATTTATATATATAGTATATATTAGATATATATGTATTTAATATATATAGATATATACTATATAAGTATATAGATGTCTGTGCATGTACGTATATATACACATATTTATATACTGCGTGTTTAAGTATATATATATATATATATATATATATATATATATATTATATATAATATATATATGTGTGTGTGTGTGTGTGTGTGTGTGTGTGTGTGTGTGTGTGTGTGTGGCGCGCGCGTGTAGAGAGAAGAGAGAGAGAGAGAGAGAGAGACGAGAGAGAGAGAGAGAGTTCCTTTAGCTCAATGATTAATGACCTCACCTTACCGATCGATGTCACGTTACGAAAAACTTGTTTGGCTCACTTCCCTTGAAAAATGCATTATTCCCCTATTGCTCTCAACAGGGTAGTTACTTGAGAAGGTCGCAACATAGTGCTATGTAACCACATCCCATAATATGGGTTTTTTTAAAGAATAATGTTACGCCATCACAAAAGTTAAGTATATTACTATCTCAGTTTAACCAGACCACTGAGCTGATTAACAACTCTACTAGGACTGCCCCGAAGGAATAAATATTTTTACGTGGCTTGGAACCAATTGGTTACCTAGCAACGGGACCTAGTACAGTTTATTGCGGGATCCGAACCACATTATATTGAGAAATTAATTTCTAATCACCAGAAACAAATTCCTCTGATTCCACATTGGCAGAGCGGGGAATCGAACTTTGGACCACCGAATCGGTAGGCGAGCACGTAAACCACACGTCCAACGATGAACTTGCAAAATTGCAAAAAAAAAAAATATTTATATATATAATACACACATATAATATATATATTACGCATGTTTATGTGTGTTTGTATGTATTATTCATAATAATCTCTTGAACATAAGGAAAGAATTCTCGTCACACGAGGCGTTGCAAGTTACCTGGCCACTTCTTCCCACATTTACTCTGGAAATCGGTAATCCTGGGATTACTTCGTTCAGCGACCTTTGCAGATCTCCAGCTGTCAAGATTTAGGATTTTCTTTCTGCATCCGTTCTTCCTGACTCTTAAGACTTTTGCCTCCAGAAGAAAGTTCAGTATTTATTTGAGACCAAGACCTCTCGTTATTTTTTTTCTTGTGCCATAAATGGAAATGGGCATTGCCCTGCCCGTCTCAATTACATTTATGCTTTAATATATAAAGGTGAGTACCCTGTTCAACTCTAAATTAACAATTCCACATACTGTGCATATATAATATATAGATATATATTATATATATGTATATATAATATTATATATATTTAAATTATATATATATTTTATATATATATATATATAAAATTATATTATATAAATAGGGAATATATGTATATATATATGAGTAGCTTGTTTGACTCTAAATTAAGAAATACGCACACTGCATATATATATATATATATATATATATATATATGTATATATATACATATATCATATATATATATATATATATATATACATTGGCTGGTTCATGTCAAATAAATTTGCTATAAATTGTGGGGTGCTGCAAAGAAATGTCATCTCACCCTTGCTGTGCACCGTTCTCATAGATTTTATAACGAAGAAAGTGGTGGGATATAAAAGAGAAGGTTTAGATTGAGTTAACGACAGAAAGTTAAAAAAAATTTAAGTACATCTTAGATTTACCAGACCAATAAGCTGATCAACAGCTCTCCTAGGGTTGGCCTGAAGGATTGGATCTTTTTCACGCGGCTATGAACCAGTTGGTTTCTTAGCAACGGGAAGCATAGCTTATTGTGGGATCCGAACCACGTCATATTGAGAAATTAATTTCTAATTACCAGAAATAAATTCCTCTGATTTTGCGCTGCCAGCCGCGGGAAGCGAACTCGCACTACCAGATTGATAGTAGAGTATGGAACCCACTCCACCATTGAGGAACTAGAAGTTAACAGGCTTTGAATATGCAGATGCAGCTGATTATGTCTATAGAGATGGGAGGAAAAATATCCTAAGAAAGAGGAGTAATGAGGATAATGATTGCACAAATAGACGAAATAACACTAGTTGGGGAAAGGATTAAGGTTGAAGTTTTCAAATATTTAGTAACATTATCTAATGCCGGGGTAGAGTACATCTACCCACAGAGCTCCATAGGTTGTTAGTGCCGTCAGTGGACTTCATGTGGTGCACTGTAGGCATTACTTAAGTTTCTTTGCTGCTGCTTTCGGCCCCTAGCTGCAACCCCCTTCGTTCCTTTTACTGTACCTCCATTCATATTCTCTTTCTTCCATCTTTCCACCCTTTCCCAATGATAGATTCATAGTGCAACTGCGAGGTTTTCCTCCTGTTACATCTTTCAAACCTTTCTACTCTCAATTTCAATTTCAGCGCTGAATGACCTCATAGGTCCGTGCTTGGCCTGTGGCCTAAATTCTATATTCAACTCAATGTACCCCCAGTGGTACATTAATTTTGTACTCTTCAGGGGGTACATTGGATCTGAAAGAATATCCTGTACTGCGCAGTACATGATGTAATCTGCTTTGAGATTACACCTTTTTTTTTTCTATACCTTATATCCCTTAATATTCTTATGCAATTTACGCAAACAGATTTCATACTGAAATTATATCAAAATAATTTTATTTCTTTTCTTTTTCGTTATCGATTTTTAGGGGTACACAGGAATCTTAAAAAATGCCTGTGGGTTACAGAAGAACAAAAAGGTTTGGAACCCCTGGGCTAGAACGATCTCTATTGTTATACGGACATGAATCATGGTAAGACAAAGAAACTGTAACTAAGAGATATTGTCGATCGGAAAATAGAGTTTTTAGAAGACTATTAGAATTCAGATGGCAGGAGAAAGCTAGAATTGACGTTGTAAGTGGAATTATGAAGGTTCTACGTGTACGGTAATGGATAGGAGATGGCTAGGACATGCCCTTCGCGCTACCTTTGTGAGAATGGTTATGTTCTGGCTGTAATAGTGCACCTTAATACATTAACTTTAATATAGTTCATATATATATATATATATATATATATATATATATATATATATATATATATATATATATATATATGTGTGTGTGTGTGTGTGTGTGTGTGTGTGTGTGTGTGTGTGTGTGTGTGTGTAGTTAGTGCGTGCATGCATATGCCTAAGTAGATAAAAATGTATGTTCACAGATTTATTGTCTCATCAATTAGTATTAGATAGTTATCGAATTTCCAAGTTTTCGTCTTTTATTTTGTGCTAAAATACTGTAAGATTGACGTTAACGGTAACTGCTTATTAAACTCCTTGTATTTGTGCCATTCAGAAAGGTAGGCTTTTCTTGTAAACAACAACAACGCAAAAAAGCGCCGAAGGTTATTGGTTGGGTAGTAATCTAAACTCGACTATCCGAAGCATGACAGGAGACGAGAACACAATCACTGTACCCTCTACTCAGAAGGGCCGCAGGTGTCCTCAGCGAAAGTTGGTTTAAGATTAGGGGAAAAGCGCACCTGTTGTCTCCCGGACCTTGGGTGGGAGGCCACAGGAAACTCTGAAAAGGGAACGTAGATAATCATCCGTTATTAGAGCTGAATTGGGACATTAAAAAGATACTCCCGCTGCGAACAGTTTATCTGTAGTTTCCTTTAATGATGAGGCATCTGAAAACCGATTATATCATCCGCCATTATCCAGCCCAGGACTAACGGAAATAAAGAAATTTACCTCTCAGGACTCTTGCGGAAATTGTGGAAAACGAAATCAGGGGGAAATTCCAGAACTGGCAAGTATTGATGAGGAAAGCTTGATAAAGAAAACTGTATTTTTCTTATAAAAAGAAGGAATAAAAAAAGACTTCACGTCTGGGATTATTTGTATGCAATATCTGCTGTCTTCCTTAGTGTCACTTGGTATTAAACTTTGCAAGTTTACCATAAACAAACGCCTGTATGCGGTTGACGCGCCAGATATTCCCTGCTTTGTTTTTTTCTTCTTACTTTGTTTTCACTCTTAGAGTATGCTCGAAAATGTTTCATACGTTTTTATGCCACTGAATACCTTACTTATCTCTGTATATATATAAGTTTTCAGTGATAATTTGATTTTTCTTTCAAAAAGATCAGTTGCCACTGGTCCATTCACCGCTAACACTTTGGTCGAATTTCAGTTCCTCCCATCGTCTGGGTCTCCCCCTCCTTCTTTCCTGTTCAGCTTCCCAAATATATGACCATATCTCCCAAGTACCTTATTTAATTATATCTGCAAGGGACCAGACATAGCCTCGAAATACTGACACATCTCCTAGGTCATTCTTGACCTGTTTTACTGTTCTTCAGCCTTGTCTTCTCATTTGATAACCACTCCTCTCCCTCTCTCTCTCTCTCTCTCTCTCTCTCTCTCTCTCTCTCTCTCTCTCTCTCTCTCATCAACAGTCCAGTCGTACATTCCTGTCTGTGCCTCCCAAGAGAATCTCCTTTTCCAACCCTTGTACGGGGCCTCTGCTACTTTCTGGACTCGACATGTTTCGTGGTTCGCCCTTTCTCTCTTTTCGCCATCGCCATCCGTCATCATATTTGCTCCTAATTACTGTGCAAATTAACTGCTACCATTCTTCCCACATTTATTGTTCTCTACTCCTGATTTTCTTTTTGACACTTGATTTTACCCTTTCTAACTTTCACATCCGCGTTTTCTTCCATAGATGCTCAAACTGTTACACTAGAGATTGCAACTTCTCTTTACTTTCGCCAATTACGACTCTGTCATCTAAGTTGATTGCGTCAACTCTATATATATATATAATATATATATATATATATATATGTATGTATGTATGTATATATATTACATGCTATGTATATATATATATATATATATATATATATATATATATATATATATATATATATATGTGTGTGTGTGTGTGTGTGTGTGTGTGTGTATTTGTATGCATATATTCTTGTGTTATTTATGTGTAGTTATGTATGGATGCATTTTAAACACGATGGATATGTAGGCACTGCGGAATATTATGAAACATATGAAAGGCTTCTCTAATTGACTTTCCCAGTTAAAAATCCATTTGACACAGAATCCTTCTGAAGAGAGATTTTCTTATGGTAATAGGATTCCATCTAGAAAAAAAAAAACCATTTCCACAGAGAGAGTGAGAGAGAGAGAGAGAGAGAGAGAGAGATCATTTTTCCCTTATGCGGAGTCAGAATGAATAGCCGATCGGGAGTACATTTTTTATGGTCGAAAAGCAATTTGGGTGAATGACACTCATAGCGAGGATGCTTATTGAAGGGGATTCCCCGAATGATGTATCTCCAGCCCCTCAGCGCATATCTTTTACTTTACTCGTAATGGCTGTTTGCAGCATCTTTCCGACTTCTCAAAAACGTTCGGAACGTTTCCCAGAACGTTTCGTTTACCACGGTTTGATCTGTAGGCATCCGATTGAAATCTTTTGGAGAACTGCACTCAAGCGAATGTGAAATTTTGAACTTCGTCTTTTAACCAAGTCAGGTTGTGTTCGCTTTTGAATATATATAAAGGCAATAGAATAGTTGTTTTATATGCAATCATGTCTATGTATTGGTTTCGTGGATACACTTGGACCTGTTTTCTGTGATTTGAGATATATAATAATATATATATATATATATATATATATATATATATATATATATATATAATATATATATATATATATATATATATATATAATATATATAATGTGTGTGTGTGTGTGTGTATCAAACCGCAAAACGCCGATCCAAGAGTATGCACGAAACCAATGCACAGATGTGATTGCATATTCTATTGCCTTTATATATATTCAAAAGCAAACACAACCTGATTTGGTTAAAAGACGAAGTTCAAAATTTCACATTCGCTTAAAAGCAGTTCTCCAAACATTTCAGTCGGAAGCCACAGATATATATATATATATATATATATATATATATATATATATATATATATATATATATATATAGTAATAATATGCGTAATTTTCATTCGTGGCCTGTAAAGTAAATTTCATTCAGTTACTTTCAATTTAAATTTTTTATTGCCACAAAAAAAAAGACTGGTTAAGGGTTTTCTCGCTTCCACCGAAGGTTGTTATTATTTAAGTGGTACCTCGCCCATGAGAGTTGTTCTTTTTCTCTTTCCATGTATTTATTCGGCCGGATGCTTGTTTGGTGATTTGCGGGTAGTTGCCCCACTTTTGGTGGGGACCGTTGGCTGAGGATGAAAGGGGAGTATGCATTCGGCTCCTTATCTTGGAGGTTTCCCTGACCTAATCCCTGCGGGACCTTTTTAAAAATTTGGAGATTCTCTTGGGAGATATATATACACTCTAGAGGCCTTGCTGCATTTGAGGACCCCTATTTCACCTATATTACGAAGGGCGTTGATGGTGTTCCACCTCCTAATTACTGAAGTCGCTGTGGAAGCTGCAGCCTTGTTGTTTGAGAAACGTCTCTGCATCTCTAGACCTGCCTGCTGCCCTTGGGAAAGCATCTTGTCTTTTCTTTGGTCCTGCTTTCGTCCTGAAACCTCCGGAGTCGTGAAAAGGCCTGAATCTGTTCAGAATGCTGGTAAGGATATAAACTGAATATATTCGCTATTGACGTTATTGACGCGGGTCAGTGTATCCTCCGGCTGCAGACACCCCTTCGTGATTCCGGAGCAGTTGATTGACAGCCGTGTGTGCATTGAGTAGTGGTGTTATCGCCAATATAGTGCCTGCTTGTAACCACCTATGATGTTAGATCAAGTGATCTGTGTTAAGTTATTTGTAATTATGTATGTAAATATTTTTGAGTAATTATATGATCTAGGATTAAGGTTCTTTCCCTCTTTCATTATCTTCTCCAAAAGAATATTTTCAGGCCTCTCTTGAAATAGGCTGTTTTCCTTTCTCCTCCTAATTACTGTCTCTTGTACTATCGTGTGAATGAGGATATTTTTAGGTAAAGTATTTTGTGAAACCTAATCAGTTTTTTTCATGTGGGTTTAATTTAAGATTTATTTTTAATAAATACTAAAGTTTTGATCGATATTTTCGTTATCCTCTTTGAATGTTATTGTTGTGTTTTTCACTGTTTGGAGATCTGTCGGTATGTAAACAGTGAAAAACACAACAATAACATTCAAAGAGGATAGCGAAAATATCGATCAAAACTTTAGTATTTATTATATATAAATCTTAAATTAAACCCACATGAAAAAAAACTGATTAGGGTTTACAAAATACTTTACCTTAAATGCTAACCTTTGTGGCACTGATCGTTGAAAAGAAAAGAGCCTGTTCTTGCCATATATATATATATATATATATATATATATATATATATATATATATATATATGTGTGTGTGTGTGTGTGTGTGTGTGTGTGTGTTATATACGCACACATAAAATACGGTTTTTTTATGGTCTTTTCCTACTTTCATTAAGACACGAATATATCACTAGCGCATTGTATTTGTATATTTGTGGCTGTCAGAGGTTTTAGAAGGTAAATTTTAAATCACCTTGAGCAGCCATTTCGTAATTGTGACTTTTGCATCGCTTTGCGTTACAGTTCCCCATCCGTTATTTTTAAGTATACTTTTCATTTTAACCAACCCTAGTTAAAGGTTTTCTTATAGAGATCTCGAACTAAATTGATAGATTGTATTCATTCGGTCTTGACACAGTCAGATAAATAGAAGTATCAGTCTAGGTTGAAAATCAGCGCATGAGGTAGGTTAATAAATTGTTTAAAAACCAGTAAATTAAGGTTTTTGTAAGGGAAAATAATATCGTGGCGTAGCGGATATTGTGCAATTGAATTGTCTTCCAGCGAAGAGGAGAGAGAAAAATGGACAGTCATATGGCTATTGTTGTTAAATAAGAGCCAGGATTCCAGTAATTAAATTGGACTTGCGGCTTCCCTCGTTTTAATATCGGATTCCCGCAATGGCCCGCTGTACGCTCGTACTGTGGTACATACCAAATCCAATGCATAATTAGATTATGGCGGGAGTTGTCCGAGTTTCGCCCGGTGCCCTAATGGCGTTCATTTGGCGTAGAATTGGTTACATGCTTTGCTTGGCTCGTCACGATTTACTTCACTTAATCTTCACGAAAGAAAGACCATTTATGGCACGGTAAGTAGTACTTGCCTCGAGGGAGATTCGTTCTGTCGGGATGTAAAGGAAGAGGGCAGATTCTTTGTTCACTGATAACAAAAATAACAAAAATATACGCAATGTATCTATTGCTGAATAGAAAAAAAAGTGTGCTGTTAACTGATAGAAATGGAAAGAAATATCGAGGTGTCGAGATAAGATGAGCTGTGGATGCAGTTTGAACTTTTGAACCAGTGATTACATCACACACAAAAACAATTCTTTATGTCAAGACCCATGGGATGAAAGGGGACGTGTGTGCAGCAAACACGTTTTATTTATTTTTGAAAAGTTTTTAATCACAGTGCCGCATGGAGTTGCGACATGCTAAGCTGGATGATATAATATAGCAGCAGCCGTTTTACCCGAAATGAAGCCGTTTGATCAATTGTCATTATTGTGAAATATTTTGAAAATTTCCTGCAAATTGGACGCATCCTGCACCCATACATAGATCAGTAAAACTGTTTCGTCATTTCTCTCGTAAATGTCACTCCTTACGCAAGAAGTTATACAGCGGGTAAAAGATTTTCCTTGTTATCCTGCGCCTGAGACTCTTCCGAAAGAAAACAGAGCCTAATGAGAGCGTCTTGGCCCTGAGCCTTTTCTCCTTCGAGTCTCCGATCTCATCGTGATTAAGCTTTAGATGTGATAATTAGATTTATTGTCAGCGTTCCGAAAACTAGCAGCGGCTAATGGAGGCAGAGTGCACATTCTTTGTGGAGTCTGTGAGAGATTCCATTAGGCGCCCAACTTGCCAGGAAATCCCCCCTTTCTCCGTCCCCCGCCCCTCCTTTTTTTTTTTAAAGCAAAATTAACGTTGCTGCTACTTTTGAGGGCGTTTCATCAACATAACACTGATTCATACGGACAGGCCTTCTTGTTTATACAGATGTAAAGTGTCAATTATAATATATATATATATAATATATATATAATATATATATATATATATATATATAATATATATATATATATGTGTATATACATATATAATATATATATATATATATATATATATATATATTATTTTTTTATTTATATATTTGCAGAAACTTTCGTTTTATTTTTTATTGGAAATCTGAGGAAACCTAGAGAAAATCTTTGATTTACATATATATATATATATATATATATATATATATATATATATATATATAGACTATATATATATATATTCTTGTTGCAGAACCTTTTCGTTTTATTATTTTTTTATTCGAAATCTGAGGAAACGTACAAGTAAAGTCTTTGATTAATTGAAAATAAGAAAATCAATGTTGAGGGAGGAACATTGGAGTGCAGATTACAGAAGTCAGGGAAAACTCAGTAAAAGAATATTGATAGAAGTTCACTCTCGACGTGGTTCGGAAGTCACGCAAAGCTGTTGGTCCCGTTGCTGAATAGCCACTGGTTCCATGCAACGTACAAACACCATACAAACAAACAAACAGCTGGTGGGAAAGCAACAGTCATCGAGCGGAGAGTACAAGAACTGTTGATCCTTGATAAATGACTCTATGCGAAATGCGGTGGTGTAGTGGATGTTGCCTATAATTTACTTGTCTGCCAGCGAAGAGGAGAGAGAAATACGGAGTTATATGACTGTTGTTAAATAAGAACCAAGATGCCAAATCCAGTGAAATTAGATTATGGTCAGAGTTGTCAGAGTTTCGCCCGGTGCCCTAATGGCGTTCATCTGGCGTAGAATTGGTCACATGCTTTGCTTCACTCGTAACACTTTGCTCTATTTAATCTTCATAAAAGGAAGCCCGTTCTGGGCTGGATAAGCGGTAATTGTCCCGCGGGAGATTCGCTCTGTCGTAATGGAAAGGAAGCTGGCAGTCTCTGGATTCCTCGATAACAGAAATATGCGCACTGTATTAATGAACAGGAAAAGTTTGCTGTTAAGTATAACAAACGGAGAGGAATTTCGAACTGTCAAGAGAAGGTGGTCTGTGGATTCAGGAGGTAATTACAAGGAATGTTCTCATGCAGACACCAATGGGATGGGGAACATTACTTTTACCCGAATGAGAAATACTAAAAAGGAATATGACTGAAAGTGTGTAGGGTTTGGTGGTAAGGAACCCTTTTTTCTGTTTTGAAGTTTTAAGGAACTTCTTTTTTTATCTGTTTTGAAGTTTTTTCTGGGTCTAGTTCCATCTTCACCGATGGATCGCTGTAGGACCCTTGCTGATTTTCAGCCATTGGTAACGTTGTTCAGCGAGTCTCCGTACATAATATAGTATTCTGCATAACTTGTCACAAGTTCAAAATCACGACACTCAACAACAGAGATACACTTCTTAAAACTCTTTAAAATCTTATTATAATATGCAAAAAGATTAACTGATTATAGACAAACTTATTGACTTATTATAGGCAGAAATATTAACTTATTATAGGCAAACCTATTGACTTATTATAGGCAGAAATATTAACATATTATAGGCAAACTTATTGACTTATTATAGGCAAAGATATTAACTTATTATAGGCAAACTTATTGACTTATTATAGGCAAAACTATTAACTTATCATAGGCAAACTTACTGACTTCTTATAGGGAGAAATATTGACTTATAGGCAAACTATTGACTTATAGACAAATATTAACTTATTATAGGCAAACTTATTGACTTATTATAGGCAGAAATATTAACTCAATATAGGCAAACTTATTGTCTTATTATAGGCAAAAATATTAACTTATTATAGGCAAAAATATTAACTTATTACAGGCAGAAATATTAACTTACTATAGGCAAACTTATTGACTTATTATAGGCATAAATATTAACTTATTATAGGCAAAAATATTAACTTATTATGAGCAGAAATATTAACTTACTATAGGCAAAGTTATTGACTTATTATAGGCATAAATATTAACTTCCATTCACCTAATTATAAGCAACTAGAAGTCAGTCAGCAGTTTGCTTTAACGAGTAATTACACAGAATATTGATATCAAAAGACTTGCCACGCATTAATTTTAATTTGCATTGTTCTGTTCCTGATTGACGCACTTCAAGCCATTTATGCTTGTATTCATGTTTAGTGTTTGTCCCTGTACAGTATCTTGATACATTTGATAAAACCCGAAGTACATCATATCGTTATATGATGACCAATTCAGCTACGGTAAACTCGTTTTGTAATTTTAGAACTTAAGTTCCCTTTCAGTATGCTATTATTCCTGACGGTCAGAGGAGCAGATCAGCACATGAACTCTGTCAGTTGATCACCGCTATTGGGAATTTCTCTTCGAATTTCAAGGTCACGATTTAGGAAGGCGTGGGAATTCCAACCTGCGGCAGGTTTCTTGAATATCAGAATGATCTTCTTCGATAATTCGGGAATAAAGTGAAGATAACAGTGTCTGCCAACTAGTATGTCAGCCATATCATTCTTTTCACTGTAAACATTACAAATAATCATTTGTTTATGTAAGTTCCCGTAGGTTTTTTTTTTTTTTTTTTTTTTTTGCAGCACCTACTGAGTTAAGTATCACAGATTCAGCATCATCTTTACTACATCTGTTACCAAAATAAAACCAAGACTGGCACTCGAGGTAGTCCTCATGTCAGCATTTGCAATATCTTTGAAAGCTCTTCAGCGGCGTGGTTTGTATGGTATTAGCGTTCCACCTCGGTGGTCGCGGGTTCGATTCTCGCCCATTCCATTGAGGAGCGAGAGATGTGTGTTTCTGGTGATAGAAGTTCACTGCTGAATAACCACTGGTTCCATGCAACGTATAAAAACACCATACAAACAAAACAAGCAATATCTTTGAGTGCAATAACAGCCTCATTTTTCTTCTAAGTGATTTTACTTGAAGTCTTTGAAGACCTTATTACCAACAGGTTCTTCCCTTTAACTTTATCCTCGTCATTTGCCTTCTCTCTAGAGGGAACAATCATCTCCCTCTTCTCCAGTGATTCTGTCTGTACCATTAGATTATCAATTCTCTATTCAGCTTCCAACGATTCCATTTTCTTCGTAAAATTACCATTTTTAGGTCTGCATACTGAGACGAACTTGCTAAGTCAACAACTGGGCAATAATCCCGAACAACCCCCTTTATGTCGCAGTAAAATTCATCCCTTAGCAGTTATTGCATTCTGTGCTCCTTTATATTCATTCAGTATCAGATGCATTCTCTCAAAGCAATTAGTACAGAGCCCCTTCAGTGTCTCCCTATTATCAACACTGATACTCTCTGAAATACAAATGTCATATGGTAATAATCATCACATTTACACCCTAACTCCATATTAACCTTTTATTACCATATGGACTTACAAGTGAGACAAATTGACGATCCCCTTCTGCTGGTCATTTGCAGTTTTGTTGATATTCGTATATTCTAAGGGAGGCTGTCATGCACAACACAACCAGTTCCATGGAGAAAGAGAAAAGTACAATAGTTTTACTCCGCTCAAAATGAAGAGCACTCAGCTCCGAGATATAGAGAGGACCTCCCTTCTACCAACTCAATAAAACTGTTTCCTAAATGAGTGAATCTTATAAGAAGAGCGGAAAAAAGTCTCAGATAATGAATAATATGAACGCCCAGAAATTGGCAGTTTTCGTTCAGAGTAATGAGACAAAATAATTTTGCTTAAATCCAGAAATACCGAATTATGAATTTGGAGAGAGAGAGAGAGAGAGAGAGAGAGAGAGAGAGAGAGAGAGAGAGAGAGAGAGAGAGAGAGACTACTTGAATCTTTACATTATATATGACCAAAAAAAAAACATATTTCTTTAACAGACTTTACAAATGTGCAGACGTTCTTGTGTAAAGTACAACCAGTAAAATATGATTTCCTGGAACTAGTTCTGACTTATCTATTCTGATTCCTCAGTTATCCTCAAGTATCGTGAATCTCATATGCTTGCATAACAGCCCATTTGCAATGTTTGTCTTGTGTTCTCAAACTAGGACTGTGAGGTATCCTGTACTCCGTGGCCTTTCACAGTGTTTGAAAGGAGTTAGAATACATTGAGGTACACAACCATAGGGTAGTAGTGCCGTCATTGGACCTCATGCGGTGCACTGTAGGCATTACTGAAGGTTATTTGCAGCGTGCCTTCGGCCTCTAGCTGCAACCACTTTCGTTCCTTTTACTGTACCTCCTTTCATCTTCTCTTTCTTCATTTTACTTTCCTCCATCTCCTAACACTCGATTCATAGTGCAACTGCGGGGTTTTCCTCCTGATACACCTTTCAAACCGTTTACTGTCAATTTCCGTTTCGGCGCTGAATGGCCTCATAGGTCTCAGTGCTTGGCCTTTGGCCTAAATTCTATATTCAACTCAACATTGAGGTACACTCAGGCACGCTCTCTCTCTCTCTCTCTCTCTTTCACTTCCTTTTTTTTATATGTGTATTTTGGATACAATGGCTTTCTTAGTCATTTCTTAAAAAATCCTTTCATTTCACTGAATTTCCTTCTCATGAATAATAACTTAGTATGCATACTTACAACACATGTCTATAAAAAGCAACGTTGTATGGTTATGTATGACAGTTAATTATAGAAATGCAGTTGTTTTCAACTTTTCGTGTTTCAGCTTATTTTCCATGTTATATTCATATTGCTGTGAAATTTATCTTCGTCTAAAGCGTCCCCTGACACTTCCACATTTCCTTGGAAGATTGAAAAAGGTCTATTTTGAGCATTCTCTCTCTCTCTCTCTCTCTCTCTCTCTCTCTCTCTCAGTAGTAGTAGCCATCTTGCTTGGTGAGACGTTTCCGCGCGAAGTCAGATTAATCAACAGATATCACAAGTTTAAACATATGTCTAGAATTTGAGAAATATCTAGAAGTGTTCGTGAACTATTGGTGATAAGATTAGTGTGAAAATAGTTAGGATAAAGCGTCTTCTAAGTTAGTTTATCAAGTGAAAAAATACTGTAAATCAGAACAAGATGGCAGTAAGTTCCAACTGCGGGAAAAAATGGCGAAATTTGGCTTGCTTGGCAAATTTCGCAATACGATGAGGTAGCAGGAAGGGAACTGGCATTTCTCATCTATGACGATCAGCAACAGTCCTAACCAAAAAGATACAAAAGCATTCATAGATATATTAGAAGGATATATTCCTTCAAACTGGAACAAAATCAACTGAAAACATCTTGAAAATAATTGAAGAAGTTCCAAATAAAATCCAAGTGGTCAAGAGACTCATAAAGAAAATATACATAAACCACATATTCCGACAAAGAAAATGAATAAGGCAATCCACAAAACCTAATCAAAAAATGTGCTGCATGCAACACTCCGACCCATCCACAGTGTGCTGAGGTAATGCAAGATATGAGAAAAGATACAAGAATATTTTGTTAAACATGTCTATCATGGATAGACAATGTTATTAAAATCAAGATTGAATGTACCAAAATAGTTTGAGATGAAGAAGAGAGGAAGAGGAAGAAGAAGAAGAAGAAGAGAAAACGAAGAGAAAGTAAACAAAACTGAAATGACAGAAAAAAATAAGGAAAAACAAAGAACAAGATAAAAGTATGGATGCAGAGATACTCATTGATACTACATTTGAGGCAATAAAGCAGCATACCTACGAAGAAATAAATTACGATATGACAACACAAAAGAAAATCCCGAAGAGGCTCTAACTCCCCAGATCTACACAATGACGGAAAGAGGAAAAAATAGACAAAAAAGACAAAGTCTGCAACCTTTTGAAAAGAGGGAATTGCAGATTTGGAGAAAGATGTTACTACAAACATCCTAAGGTATGTCACAACTATGAAATATATGGTAAATGTGCATACCTAGATGGCTATGTGGGGATGATTGCAGAGATCTGCATCCAAAAAATAATGTCAAAAACCTAAAAGAAGGAAAAGGATGTAAGTTTTCGACAAAAAATGTAAATATATGGCACCCTGTAGCCAGAAATCATAATCAAATAAATAACCAATCAAGTAATAAAATCCAAAATAAGAAAGAAACAAATAAAGAGAGAAATAAAGAATATCAGGTAAAAGAAAAAAAAGCAAGCCACCAACGAGATATGCAGAGGTGCCAGCAAAAAATTTCAAAGCATCAGCACCAAAAAATTCTACTCAAAAGATAATAACTGTATTTATGATGCAAGAGGATATTGCAGAAACGGAGGAGAAAATTGCAGATTCAGACACAAAATGAATAATTATGATGAAGGAAGATCAAATATTATGGAAAAGTTGGATTTTTTAATGTCAGAATTTCTGGAAATGAAAAAAAGAACAACATACCAGAACAGGAAAGAGACATGGGAAAAATCCTATTACTACCACCTAATATTAAATGAAGGAGAAAACACGCAAACCATCATAGTGATGAATGCGCAGGGTTTAGTTACGAGTAACTCAAAAGAAAAATAGAGTACTTAGAAGAACTAACCAAATTGAAAAGAAAATAGATATTAATGAATAATAAAGTGAAACCTGGTATTCCCAAGAGACTGGGAATGATGATCAAATAAAGGGTTCCAACTTATAGATCAATAGAGAAAAATAGGAATCAGGAGGAAACCGCAATATATGGAAAGCAAAAAACAGGAAAAATATTTAAGAAATATAGTAACTCAGAATGTGAACTAATAGCGGTAGAATTTGAATCTGAAAAATTAATGAACATAGTAAGATATCGACCTCCTAATACTAAAGAGTTTGACTTAATAATAGAAAAATTGGATGATATATGTAGAAATCACAAGGACTGGACTATTCTCCTATCTGGTGACTTCAACTTTTTCCTTTCGTAGAATGGAAAGAACGAATAGGAGATAGTGGTTGTACTTATACATATAAAAAAGGAGATTAATAGTAGTGCAGAAGATAAGAGGCAATTCGAAAAGCTATTAGATATGCTACTAGAATACAACATTCAACAAATAAATCACCTGCCAACAAGCCACAGGAAATACTTTAGACCTAGTATTTGTGAACGAGATGAATTATGTTTAAAGAATAATAGTTTATAATGCGAGTATTTCAGACCATAATGTCATAGAATTAACAGTCCATTCCAAAGCAAGTGAAAACAGAGATAAGCAAGAAATGAAAAAGTGGGAAGGATATGGAAAATACAACTTCTACAGTAAAAATATAAAATGGTCAGAAATAAATGAAGAATTAAACAAAGATTGGATAACATTTTCGTAAGTGATGACATAGGGGTAAATACGGAGATATTATATAAAATATTAGAGAAAATAGTGGATAAATATATACCGAAGAAGAAAAGTAAACATCAGTCATGCATACCAAGAGACAGAAGGATCTTGTTCCAGAAAATCAGTGGAAAAAAGGTCTTGCAAAAGAAAAGAAAAAAATGCATGGAAAGTTATAGAAACTAAAAAGTAAGATAGAAAAATGCAGAACAAAAGATTATACAATCAAAAGAAAATGAAAAACGGGACTTGGAAGAAAAAAACCCAATAATATCAAAGCAAAATCCCAAAACTATTATACTCATACGCAAAAAAGATGAATAAAAGAAGAATAGAATAGGCCCTCCCCCCCTCTAAGAATTGAAGGGAATTAACGAATGCCAAAAAAAGGAAATTTTGCAACATACTGGCAGAAACGATATAACGAGAGAATTCACCCCTAGAATAGATATGAAGATAATGATATAGAAGTAAGGGACAAAAATAGTGAATATTTAGCTGACATAGAAATTAATGAGCTGATATTGTGCAGGCAATTAATGAAATTAAAAATGGAGCTGCTGCAGGGCCTGATGGAGTTCCTGCTATTCTGTTAAAGAAAAGTAGTTCATTCTATCGCAAAGCCACTTGCAATATTATTAAGACAAAGTGTAGATACAGGCAAGATTTATGATGAGCACAAAAGTGGATCAAGACTAGAGGCAAGTATTATAGGCTGTGAGTCTAACATCACATATTATGAAAGTGTTTGAAAGGGTAATGAAGAAAAATATTATGAAACATTTAATAAAAAATAATTTGGTTTAATATAGACAACATGGTTTCGTACCCGGAAAAAGTACACAAACCCAACTGTTAGTCCACCGTGAGAACATATTCAAAAATATGAAAAGCGGAAATGAAAACAGATGTGGTTTATCTAGACTTTGCAAAAGCTTTTGACAAGGTAGACCATAATGTATTAGCGAAGAAAATTAGAAAACACAATATCGTGGATAAAGTAGGAAGATGGTTAAAAGAATTTTTACACAACAGAAAACAGATAGTTATTGCAAACGATGAGAAATCGGATGAAGCCAAGGTAATATCCGGTGTGCCACAAGGTACGGTGTTAGCTGCAATACTGTTTGTTATTATGATTGAAGACATAGACAGTAATGTTAAGGATTCGGTAGTGAGTAGTTTCGCCGATGACACAAAAGTAGAGAAATTACTTGTGATGAAGATAGGAACGCTCTACAAAGAGACCTTAACAAAGTATATGATTGGGCAGAGGTAAATAGGATGGTATTTAACTCTGATAAATTTGAATCAATAAATTATGGAGACAGAGAAGGAAAGCTATATGCATATAGGGGACCTAATAATGAGACAATCACAAATAAGGAAGCAGTTAAAGACCTTGGTGTGATGATGAATAGGAACATGTTATGCAATGATCAAATAGCAATTCTTTTGGCAACAAAATGTAAAGCAAAAATGGGAATGTTGTTACGGCACTTCAAAACAAGAACAAAAGGCTGAACCCACAAGATTATGATTTATAAAACATATGTTCGTAGTCCACTTGAATATTGCAATATGATCTATGGTACCCACACTATCAAAAGGATATTGCACAAATAGAGAGTGTACAAAGGTCCTTTACAGCTAGAATAGCAGAAGTTAAGGACCTTGACTACTGGGAAAGACTACAATCCTTAAAATTATATAGTCTAGAAGGAGAAGAGAACGCTACATGATAATTCAGGCATGGAAACAAGATAGAAGGAATAGCAGAAAACATCAGTGAACTAAAATATCAGAAAGAGCAAGCAGAGTAGATTAATAGTGCCCAAAACTATAGCCAGGGTAAAAAATAAGGGAAACACCACATGACATTAATCCACTACGCACCAGCATCGATAATGCAGCGCTATTCAATGCGTTGCAGCTCATCTGAGGAATATATCAGGAGTGAGCGTAGATGTGTTTAAGAGTAAGCTTGACAAATATCTAAACTGCATTCCAGACCATCCAAGATTGGAAGATGCAAAATATACCGGAAGAGTACTAGCAACTCTCTGGTAGAACATTAGAGGTGCCTCAACACTGAGGGACCTGGGGCAACCCGAAACGAACCTGTAAGGTCTGTAAGGTAAGGTAAGGTCTCTTTCTTTTAGTGGAACTTAAGAAACTTTACACCTTAATCTTGCTAAGCGTGAACGTAAGATTGTATAGTACCAATAAAATATATTTTTAGATAAGCGTCTGTAAGTTTAAAAAATTCAGCGTGTTCTTTTCAAACTTTAAGTGTAAAAAATTCAACTCGTGTTCAATCTTTTTACTTATGTTAGATTACAAAGAACTCTTTCGTATTTTGTATTTTTAAGTATGAAATGGAAATAAAGCTTTTCATTTGATTTTATTTGACTTTGACGCAAACGACACGTGATGATAATATATGAATCAGCAGTTTCATACAAAAAATTAATATCCCTCCTATTCAGAAATTAAGTGTTCTTACATAACGGTAAAATACGACAATACAATGTAAGAATTTGTGTTACTTTAATCTGCAATGTAGAGCACTAAAAGTTATGTTCCTTGCTTTAAAAAAAATCTTATTTTTACTGTTTTAAATATAAAGATAAGTAATATTGGTGCGTGAACAAATTTTACTAAAAAATCTATTGCTATAGTTTTAAGACTGAAATAAGTATTAAAAGAAATGTGTTCTTTTGTGCCTTTTCTTTTATATTTGAATCAAAGTAAATTAATCTGATATTCATCTGCTTCAAATCACACAAAGAATTTTTTAAATTCTAAAATCCAGTTAAGAACTGACCTGATCCTTTTACGAAAATAGAAGGCATTTGATAATGCATTTTCGAATATGTGACATATAATGTCCAATGTCTCGTTCTTTGTCGAGTTAATCATATTTAATATATTTTCAAAACCAAGAACATTGATATCTGTGAAACATGAATTATTTATGCGCTACTGAATTAAGTCTATATTACCCCCCCCCCCCCCCATAATTACTTTCGACTTTACTTTAAATTCGTGCTTAAATCTAAGAAAGCTGTATACATTCTTATTTGAAAAGGACTGAAACTTTAGAGAAGCGGCTCTTTCATCACTAAGGTCTAAGATATAGCTAAGCGTAAAAAAGACGTAAGTAAGAACATTGGTGATATTTCTTGTTATATCTCTCCCCCTTCTTACCAAAGAAAAATGTATCGGGGCACTTTGCTTTCATTTAGCCATTTTTATTTTATTTTATTTTATTTTTATTTTTATTTTTTTAATAAGTAGAGATTTATAGAGTTGCAGTAGCCATAATCGTAGATAATTATTCCTAGGCTCCGCCCCCACCCGGCCTCAATTCAGATGCTCATTTGATTGGCTGATATCCTCCTCCCCTTCAATATTCAAAGACTTTTTACCTATGAAATAACTTACTTTGATTGATAGATGGACCTTACAAATGCACCATAACTTAGTATCAGTGTATTGACGTATACACTGCTGTTTGGAATAATGTTGTTTTTCTAAAATAAATAAACCGTGTTCATTCAAGTCTGAATGTATTTTTGGTAATCATTATAGCCAAAAATGTCTAAAGAATACACTGGCTCAGATGATAATTTGAACACATTTTCATATATATGTATGTATGTATGTATATATATAAATATGTATTGTATATACACATATTTAGATTATATGTATACATATATATAAATAAATGTATATGTATGTATGTATGTTTTATATTTATATATTTATTTATTTATGTATTTATTTATTTATTTATTTATTTATACATATATACATATGAAACCTCCAGCTGCAGTGAATGCGCCACTACTTAGTTTCGCTGTAACTTCTTATATAATGTTGGCCTATTGTGGCAGATCTTTGCAATATAAATAAAGGGCACGGCTCGGTGCGATAGTCACAAAAAGTAAGTCTGCATAAGAAAGGAGAAGAGTTGTATATGAGGAGCGTCCCTGTTGCTCGAAGTTGAAAACAAAAGGCCGCCTGCAGTAATAAAACGATGTCGTCTGGCGGGAGGCAATCTGGGCCGAGTGGCTTTGTATGGAGAGGATGCACATCATAAGCATCTCTCTCTCTCTCTCTCTCTCTCTCTCTCTCAGAATTTACAGTAAAGTCATTCCTGTTTTTAAACGTTCTTGCCAAGGTCATCCAATACTCTCTCTCTCTCTCTCTCTCCTCTCTCTCTCTCTCTCTCTCTGAGTTCCTGTAAAACTTTTCCTCAGGCCTGTTGGTAAGTTCGTCCAGTATCCTACTAACTCTCTCTCTCTCTCTCTCTCTCTCTCTCTCTCTCTCTCTCTGAGTTCCTGTAAAACTTTTCCTCAGGCCTATTGGTGAGTTCGTCCAGTATCCTGCTAACTCTCTCTCTCTCTCTCTCTCTCTCTCTCTCTCTCTCTCTCTCTCTCTCTCTCTCTCTCTCTCTCTCAAAATTTGCTGTACGTCTTTTCTTTATTTCATAAGATTTTAGTAAGTTCATCCAGGATCCCCCCTCCCATCTCTCTCTCTCTCTCTCTCTCTCTCAGTTAATCTCTTCTTTATTTTATCAAGTAAGCCTCTGTGTGTGTGTATGTGTGTTTCTCAAAATTTGTAGAAAATTTCTTCTTTATTTCATGAGATTTTACTAAGTTCACCCAATAAGTCTCTCTCTCTCTCTCTCTCTCTCTCTCTCTCTCTCTCTCTCTCTCTCTCTCTCTCTGCTCATCCATTACTCTAAGAAAATGTGTGTGTTTATGTGTATCTTAAGGCTCCAAGCTTTTGATCCCCGAAAAACGTGTCCAGCACTGGTACGGCTGGATACAGGATTCGTAGAAGATCCATATCGTCTTTACGTAATCTTTTCTTTCCCATCCAAGTATTTGCTACCCAGTCAACAAAGAACTGGAGTCTGCCAAGAATATATTGACTAAAATTGTGCACGCTCTCTCTCTCTCTCTCTCTCTCTCTCTCTCTCTCTCTCTCTTATTATACAGGTCTGGTTACTATGTTCTTCTGCTCTGGCGATATGTGGGTATGCAGGTCGCTTTAGATTTTTCCCTTATTATAAAAATAATATCTGCATATACAATATATACAATCAGTCAATAGTGCTAACAATTGGCAAATTTTATGATCATATGTGTACACAAAAGAATCGTAATGACATTTAAGTACCACAATTGTGTACAAAATCATCACAAAAAATGCTACCACAAGGTACTCAAAACGTAACAATATATTATACACAAAACACAGGTCGCTTTAATGGATGTTTCCACGTTCCAGCAACCAGGTCAAATGTGTGTGTATGTGGGCGCGCGGGCATTATAGGTTGTATAGATTATCCAGTAATCATATCCTTGACCTATTACTCTCACGTTCCTCTCCTCTCACAGAACTTCTCCGTATTTTCCAGGTGACCAACCCCCCCCCCCCCCAGAACATTCTGATCTATCTATTAACTACAATTTTCTTATTACCACGTCTTTGCCATTTTTTATACATTTCACCCCCACTCAACTATTCTTACTCTACATGTATTAAGGGAAATATTTCATCTTAATAGATTCCACCCATAACGCAGTGATTGAATTTTCCGGTTCAAAATCCCCAATACTGGTGTTTTTATTATCTGTAATAGAGAAATGTTTAAATTTGCTATCATAGTCCAATTTCTTCCCTGTAATGTGTAGACCTATTGGGTGAAGTTTGTTTGCATTTCCCACCCAGGACATCAATATATTCCATGGAGGTATCATTGGTAGTACCACCATGATATTATACTCCATTGCGGTCTTAATCCTTTTAAACAGATCCTGCCAACTGTCATTCTGTATCCTTTTTTTTCTTTTATTTAAAAAATACATTTTAAAGTTCATTATAAAATTCAATACATATACAGTATATGCAGTTTATGTACAAAATCAACGAACATATAGTCACAATATTTTATAGACGCCAATATACTCAAGTTTACTGTGTACATACATACATATACACATACCCATATACTGTATATTCATACCCGTTACACACATATATATACCTGTATATATTAAAATTCATACCTGGTCATTACTTGATTCAACCTACCATCATCTGTTACATATGATTTTAAATATATATGAAAATGAGCCATTTTCACTCTTCCATCATCCACTGTGAGATTTACTGATCCATCTTTATTTCCATTTACTATCATAGAACGTTACTTTTGCTAACATTCACAAATTTGTCCGTTACGAACAGAACAGCATTTCCTCGTTAACGCCAACTTTGTATCATCAACGACTCGATGTCATTTTTGTCACGTGATTTCCCTCATCTGTTCGTCCATAAAAGCTGCTACTCATGAAGAGGGGTTGATTCATAAGATAATGAACTATTCACCAACTCTCCTTTGATGGTCTGAATTTTTAATCAAAGGGGAAAGTGTTCCAGTTAACTTCATCTCTCAGTCCATGAGCCTACACACACACACACACACACACATACATTCATACATTATATATATATATATATATATATATATATATATATATATATATGTGTGTGTGTGTGTGTGTGTGTGTGTGTGTGTGTGTGTGTGTATGTGTGTGTGTGTATATATGAGTTGATGTGAATTATAATTGATTAAAAATATGGAGGTAGAGGAGACATAAAAGAATGATTGGAAGAGAGAGGATTGCTTATGAATGCAGTGCTTGAGTACCTAAGTGAGTGCATTTGAATGTTAAATATAATGTTGAATGAGAAGGAAAGGAGGGAGTTGATTGCTGTTGAGATGAGTCTCTTCCGCTGTCTACCACAAGTGAAGAAGGAGATTTGAAAGGTGAAAAATGTCCAAGTACGAAGAACCGGAAATATTAGCATAGGTAAAAAAAATGTTCGTGTATATATATATATATATATATATATATATATATATATATATATATATATATATATATATATATATAATATATTATATAAGATATATATATTTTCCACTATATCTTTTGAATAAATTATACCCATAGGGAACTACATTAATAAGTGTTCACAGCTGTTGGGCATGTAAAACTTGGCAAATTACAACATTTTTTTACCTATACTAATATTTCCGGTTTATTTATTTACCAGATGTTTATGCAATTGTAATATCGCAAGTTGTCAATAAAGTAAAGTACGTATGAAATTTTAAGTTTAAATTGCTTAATACTGGAATTTTTATCAGCGGTAATGCCTAGTTCGAATTCTTGCCTTTCGCGTAGACCTTTTGGGTGATTTTTTTTGTTTTATCTTAAGGTTATATATATTTAGCTATAATTACAGAGTTTCCTGAATCTGATGAAACTGTTCATATGTAAATAACAAATATATATTACTGTAAACATTAACTCACCGATGAACCTAATATCAAATACATCACAAATTCCACTTCATGGACCAGATCTTTCAGCAAAAAAAGTAAATATATACAACACTCAAATAAAACTACAAAGAGATAGTTGAGTGGGCTTTATTGTGGCCTGCATGGTACATTGAACGCCAAAAGCCATTGTTGCCAGATCCCACGGGAATATTATTTCGCCAATGTCTACCCCTGCTGCATCCATTTGCTCTCCCTTGCCCTACCCATTTGCTGTGACACTCTGCCCAACGGCCCGGAAAGCACAGTATCAATGATCAGGGCTTACCGTAGCAGTTATTGTACTTGGTTTTTAGAAGTAACATAGAGTCTGCAGTGCTTGTGTAAGGGTGGGAGACTTATCAGGTATGGCATCAGTGACTTGAGATGGGTTCGTGTCATAAGTAAGTTCGACGTCCTTACTCACATGCTTGACAATAAGATTCTGTACACGTTTTCTGATTTTGTAGAGCAGGAAAATATTTTTTTCTATTTCATTCTTGAATTTAATAAAACCCCAGACTGAGAAAAGTGGTTGTAGACATGTCATTGAGAAACACAGACTGTTTGCGTAGTTGTGAGATCAGTAGTTTCAAGATTAAAGGGCTGGTAGTGGTGCTAATAGCAGTTGCCGTATTTCCAAGTAGTGTTCAGTGACCGTCCCATGTATGGTTTTTTTTTTTTTTTTTTTTTTTTTTTTTTTGTCTGTGTTGTATGAATGTGCTTTTTTTATTTTTTTTATTTATTTTTTATTTATTTTTTTTAATGGCTTGGGGTTACTGTAAATTTATGATCTCAAAAAGTAATCACGTCAGAATATATCCTTCTCTCTCTCTCTCTCTCTCTCTCTCTCTCTCTCTCTCTCTCTCTCTCTCTCTAAAAAAAAAAAAACTTATACCCTTGTCGAACTTGGTCCTAACGACAACAGAGAATGAAAACGGAAAAAGGTAACTAAAAAGTGTTTGTGTTGTTTGTTAATGATTTAATGTAAAATAGCTGCAATTGATGCAACAAACGCACCCTTTATACGTAATTTCAGACCTACGTTTTATCTACTTTCTATATTGACATCTTTCACTAGCACTTTTCCTTGATAAAATGGTGAAGAATTGAACAAAAGAATGACCCACCTCGCTCAGTCTCCTGCTGTTGCAATCTACTGAAGAATAACTTTTTTCATTTACAATTTCACCATACTCTCTCTCTCTCTCTCTGTCGTCGTCGTCGTCGATACCGCCAAGTATTTCTTAATGTACCCTTAAAAATCCTGAAGAACTTTCCTTTTTAAAACCGCTGGGACGAGAGTAACTTAGTGAAATTCTGTTTTACTTCGACCCTCAAGTTCCGTATCTGCGAAATAATTAATTAGGATCTCCGAACTTCGTAACGTCGAGCCAAGCTCCACTTTTTTTTTCCTCGTGCTCTTAAATTATTGGGAATTATTTTCAAAAAATATCAGAGGTGGAGGTTACCTCTCATTCAATTTTCTGCCTGAAGGTGATTTAATTTCAGGCTGCTGTCTGGTTTTCCTTTATGCTTTGCCCGATGTCTGACTATTTTTTTATTTGTTCATTTATTTATGTTCTTTTTTTCACATTTTTAAGAAAATTCATTTAATTGACTTTCCGGTCATATTTCGTTTTTAAGATTTTAAGTTTAATGATTAAATGTTATACCTGACTTGGTTTTACCTTGGATAATTGCAGTGCATTCGTCACATCAACCACACCACGTATATATATTTAGAAAATTGCATACACGATGATAATAGAAACTTGTGGTAGTTAAGAATGATTCGATTATTTCAGAAGTAATATCTCAAAGAGTTATGTCAGTTAAGATAACCAGTCATGAGTAATTTATTCTTGACTCCTACGAATTTATTTCTCAAGAACTTTTGACCAAATTAGACAACCGTAACATACGGGGTGTGTAGAGCTGAAAAATTTAATTTGAATTTGCATCTGTGTGTATTCCTGTACTTCTTTATTGTATTTATAAATCCACGAGTTCCTTATCATTTCATCATTCATACCCCCACAGGATTCTGCTCTCTTTTCCTTTGTCCCATTAGATTCCCTCTTTCTCCGCTGGGTATCTACCCGAACTTTACTGAAAGTTTCAAGAGCTAAGTAGTTTCTCCTCTTGTTGAGAGAAATTATGATAATAATATGAAAAAAAAACTGTCCTTCATTATGATAGACCGTTTGAAAGCCACCATTTTTTTTTTTTTTTTTTTTTTTTTTTTCCAGAGCCTAAGTTATTCCCACCTTGTTGAAGTTGTGATTAGAAACTTCTGAGGTAAGGGCATTGAAAAAAAATGTCAACCTAATGAGTTAGGATGGAAAAACTCCTGATTGGCACCTCATCCTCCCTTACCCCTCCAAAACTCAGTACTTTTTATTGTATCTTCCTAAATACCACTTTTCAAGACGAATGGAATTTTTGCAGTAGAGTCGATTCCTAGAGGTATGTGGTAACTGTGACCATTGCAGGGCTGTCATTTTATTCTTCTAGTGTTCTCTGAGGTTGATAGGAAGTTGGCCTTTAGCTCTTACAGTAATACCTTGAATTTTATTATAACTGGGTAGATGTCGTTAGCATATCTGGGGGCTGTCTCAATGGGATTTTGTTTTTCGGTCTAAAATCAAAATTTCTGATTGTCTGCGAGATTCTGCAGTTATTTTAGGTGTGTGTGTTTTTTTTTTTCTATTTATTAATTTATTTTTTTAAGAACGTCCTCTCTTAAAAATGGCTGCTCCTTCATATTGAAATTTAAGACGTTGCTCTGAATATTGTTTATGTAACAACAATCCAGAGTCCCTACTTCCGTCCTTTATTTTATATTTTTTTTATATTACTTTTATATTACTTCCTCTCTTGAGTGCGCCAGAAGCCTTCTACCAAAAAGCTGGATTGTTATGTTTTGATATTTATTCTGAAATAGTGCTCCCTTTTTTTAAAATCTTTTATTAAGATATAAGATGAGAAGATGATATTTAGAATAAAACAGTAAATTTATGTCGTCACTCTCTTAAGCTGCTTTTTTCCATTTGTACAAATGGAATTTTGGTCTTTCCTTTATCAATCTTTCCCTCCTTTTTTATTATATTGTTAATCTTCTACGTTATCCTTTATCTCTTCCATTATTCTATCTTGCTAATTCCCGTTCCATATTCCATTTTAATCTCATCAGTCTCTCTTCTTTTTTATTATGTAGATAATCTTCTACATTATCCTATATCTCGTCCATTTTGTCGGTCTCATCTATTTTCATTCATTATTCCATTTTCATATTTTTTTTTTTCCCGTTTTCTTAAGGGGGGTTTTGGGCCCAGGGTAATTTTTTTTTTTTAAAATTTTTCATTAATTAAAAAAATTGTTTTTACTTTTTTCTTTTTCATATAATTATTTTCTATAATTTTTTTTTTTCCCTTTCATTTTTTTTTTTTTCCCGTTTTAAAATTTTTTTTCTTATTTTTTTCCCATTTCATTAAAATAAAATTTTTAGTTTTGGGGGTTCCCAAGGGTTCCTTTTTTTTTTTTTTTTAAAATTTATTAATTTTAATTTAATTTGTTTTTTTTACTTCCTTTTTTAATTTAAATTTTTTTATCTTTATTTTTAAAAATTTCTTCTTTTATTTTTTTTTCTGGTTTTAATTCTATTTTTTTTCCCATTTTTTCCATTATTTTTTTTTCCTTTTTAAATTATTTCAGGGTTTTTCTTTTTCCTACTTTTTTATCATAATATTGTTACGCTTCTATATTATCGTATATTCCCTTCATTTTTCTGTTTTATCTATTCCCATTCCATTATTAAATTTTAAGTTTGTCAGTCTTTTTTTATCATATTATTGTTACCTATTTTATTTTTAATCTCGGTATTCCCTTCATTTTCTGAGAATCTATTTCCCATTCCCATTTCATCCCATTTTAAGCTTTTCAATCAATCTTCCCTTCTGTTTATTAGATTGCAACCTTGTACATTATCCTTTATATCGCCCGATATTCCGACTTTCCCATTCCCATTTCATCATTCCATTTTAATCTGACGAGAGGTCCTCATGTTTCTCCTCCTGCAGGTCATCATCGCCTTCTGCCTGCTGTCGGGCGTCGTTAGTTGCGCCGTCGTGTGTGCTACGCCCTGGGTAAAGCGCCCGATGTCACCCACAGTCAGGCTGTCGCTGTCACTGGCCGCTGCTAACACGGTGTTCTCTGTGTCTGTGGCCGTAGGTTAGTCTTCTTTTCCCTCTTCTTGTCTTGTCCGAGGCGCGTTTTATTGCGAAAAGTGTTGTGTTTATTTCGGAGGTTTTTGTGAAAAGTATTGCGTATGTTTGAGAGGTAATTGTACTCATTATTTTGTATGATTGAGAGAGTATTGTAAGAAGTAATGTGTATAATTGAGAGATAATTATTCTAAGTATTTTGTATGATTGAGAGTATTGTAAGAAGTATTGTGTATAACTGAGAGATAATTGTACAAAGTATTTTTTATGATTGAGAGTATTGTAAGAAGTATTATGTATGATTGAGAGATAATACAAAGTATTTTGTATGATTGAGAGTATTGTAAGAAGTAATGTGTATGATTGAGAGTATTATAAGAAGCATTGTGTATGATTGGGAGGTTATTTTGAAGAGTATTATGTATGATTGGGAGGTTATTCTGAAAGTATTGTGCATGATTGAGAGATAATTGTACAAAGTATTGTGTATGATTGAGAGAGTATTGTAAGAAATAGTGTGTATGATTGGGAAGCTACTGTAAAATGTGTTGTGTATGGTTAAGAGATGGTTGTAAAAGGTATTGTGTATGATTGAGAGATAATTATATGAAGTATTTTGCATGATTGAGAGATTACTCTAGTAAGTTTTGAGTATGATTGAGAGATTACTGTAAAATGCATTGTGTATGATTGAGAAATTGTTGTAGAAAAGTATTGTTTATAATCGGTAATTTATTGCTAAAAAAAATAGTGTATAACTGGGAAGTTATTGTAAAAAAAATATTGTATATGGTTGGGTGATTATTGTAAAAAGTATTGTGTATGATCAAGAGGTTTTTGTAAAAAAAAAGTATTGTGTATGATTAAGAGATTATTATAAGATGCATTGTGTAAGATTCAGAGATTATTTAAAAAAAGTATTGTGTATGATTGAGAGACTGTATATAAATGCAGCTTAGGATTATCCAGAGAGAGAGAGAGAGAGAGAGAGAGAGAGAGAGAATTAATTATTTTGCCCATAATTACCACATACTGTATTGTTGTTGGATGAGCTGAAATGCTATGAATTAAGCTAACCAGCTTCTAAGAATAGAATGGTCAAAAATACGTTAGTAAAAGGAATTATATATATTTATATATATATATATATATATATATATATATATATATATATAAAGTTACTGGGCATTGTTTTGATAAATATGGTATTTGTTTAAATTGAGGGATTAAGATAGCATGTAACAAGGAATAAAATCTACAAAAGAAATGAGAGACAAAAGTATGCCACAGCATACCCTCGAGAAAAGGGTCTGAGACTCGAGATAGTGGAGGTCCATACCTTTGAAGTCACTGGTTAATTAATCACTACCCTAAGTGAACAAAGAGGTAATCCAGAATAGTAAACAGAAACACAAAGTTGAAAGAAAGGTATGTTTATCTACGCTCACTTTTAGATGAGAATTGTCTGAAGGTTTTATTGGGTCATGTGTGCGTGTGTGTGTATACGTACATTCATATATATGTTATATGTATGCATGTTTGTATATTATATATTATATATTCATAGACTGATGGATAGATCTTTAGCTAGATATATGGTATTATGGGTAAGTGGAAATCATTAAGATTGCGTAATGAAAGGTAATAGGAAAGTAGGAGATTAGAAGCGGTAAATGTAATGAATTAGGGCGGATTGAGAGAAGAGGTGTCTCCCAGATTAATGGGAGCAAAGAAGATGGAGCACTGTATACTGAACCTCTTAAGAGAAGAAGACCTAAAAAGATCTATATATGTGGAATGGAAGAAGTATTGGGACGGAAGGGGCTTTAATATCAAAGTTAATTACTTTTTCTAAGTTGCTGTAGAACATGTGCACATTTTTAGTATTGGCAAACTTGTGTCCATATACTAACAGCGTTCATTCGCACAGATTCTCTCTCTCTCTCTCTCTCTCTCTCTCTCTCTCTCTCTCTCTCTCTCTCTCTCTCTCTCTCTCTCAACCATTCTTACCTGTAGCTAGCAGTAACTTACAAAGGACGATTTGTAAGTTGTTCCAGCTCGTAAATAACGTTTTATTTCAGGGTACATTCGGTCAAGCCTCTCTCTCTCTCTCTCTCTCTCTCTCTCTCTCTCTCTCTCTCTCTCTCTCTCTCTCATGTACTGGTGGAAGACTTCTCTTCTATTTTTCTGAAATATAGGTTCCAGTTCGTTAAAATTTGATATTGTTCGAGATACTTTTACTTCGCCCAAATTGCTCCGCCGTGGTTGGTATTTTTGTATTTTTCCTGTGATGGTTTTTTTGTGTCTGATACCTTATATCATAAAAGGATTTTACGCTTTTAGGATTTTTATTTCTTCATACTGCGCTCATGTCCCTAGAGTGTTCGCGTTTTTATATAAGTTCCTGATGGAATTTTGAAATTGCTTTATTTTGATAAATCTTTGTTTATATATGCTTGTATCCTGCAGAAGAAGAATCTTAGATGTCATTAGTGTTAGTATTTTCGATTTTCCATAGATATTTATCCCCCTGTATATTAGATGAATGGAACCAGTTGATATTTTGCTTTGAGGTCAAAACCTCAGTCAAGGCCACCATAATTGTAATATAAGTTTTATTTAGGGTTATCCGTTAATGTACTAAAGAATTATCTACAAACTAGCCGCGAGTTTTTGCAAGCTTTACCGAAATTCAGTTCCAAAACCCTACCAGATATCCTTCTTTGGAAAATGTCTCCATTCCTTTAACGACAAGAAAGGAACGGTCTTTTGGGGGACCACCAATTAGCACTCGTGAAAGACTCGTCGTCCCCCAACCCCCTCCCCCTAGAAAGGATCCCTTTTTTGGGATGAGGAGGCTATTGAATCCTTCAAATTCCCTGTTCCGTCTGAGGCCTTATATCCGTCACAAAACTTTGGCTTGAGCGTGTGTGGATATTTCTACTTTTATATCAAGATGTCCTGGGAAATAAGTGAAGGTTTTCTAGAATTCGGGCCATTTTTCCAGGGCGTATTCCTAATAGTAAAAGAAAGTAAAGGAACATAGGACAACTTACTGACAATCCCGGTAGTGTATAAAAGAAATTATTTCCCTGTGTGGCAAGAATGTATATTTGGTATAATATGATTTCCGAATGTGACAAGAATGTATATTTGGTATAAAAGGATTTCCGTATGTGGCAAGAATGTATATTTGGTATATGATTTCCGGATGTGACAAGAATGTATATTTGGTATAATATGATTTCCGAATGTGGCAAGAATGTGTATTTGGTATGATATGATTTCCGTATGTGACAAGAATGTATATTTGGTATATGATTTCCGGATGTGACAAGAATGTATATTGGTATAATATGATTTCCAAATGTGGCAAAAATGTATATTTGGTATAATATGATTTCCGAATGTGACAAGAATGTATATTTGGTATATGATTTCCGCATATGACGAGAATGTATATTTGGTATATCATTTCCGCATGTGACAAGAATGTATATTTGGTATATGATTTACGTATGTGACAAGAATGTATATTTGGTATAATATGATTTCCGTATGTGCCAAGAATGTATATTTGGTATAATATGATTTCCATATGTGACAAGAATGTATATTTGGTATAATATGATTATCGTATGTGACAAGAATGTATATTTGGTATAATATGATTTCCATATGTGACAAGAATGTATATTTGGTATAATATGATTTCCGAATGTGACAAGAATGTATATTTGGTGTATGATTCCCGAATGTGATAAGACTGTATACTTGGTAAATGATTTCCGTATGTGATAAGAATGTATATTTGGTATAATATGATTTCCGAATGTGACAAGAATGTATATTTGGTATAATATGATTTCCATATGTGACAAGAATGTATATTTGGTATAATATGATTATCGTATGTGACAAGAATGTATATTTGGTATAATATGATTTCCGAATGTGACAAGAATGTATATTTGGTATAATATGATTTCCGAATGTAACAAGAATGTATATTTGGTATAATATGATTTCCGTATGTGACAAGAATGTATATTTGGTATATGATTTCTGTATATGGCATCAAGTTAAGTATATCTTAGTTTTACCAGACCACTAGCTGATTAGCAGCTCTCCTAGGGCTGGCCCGAAGGATTAGATATTTTTACGTGGCTAGGAACCAATTGGTCACTTAACAACGGGACCTACAGCTTATTGTGGGATCCGAACCACATTATATCGAGAAATGAATTTCTATCACCAGAAATAAATTCCTCTGATTCTGCGTTGGCAGAGCCGGGGGTCGAACTTCAGACCAACGAATTGGCTGCCGAGCGCGAAAACCACTTGTCCAGCGAGGAACTAGTCCGTATATGGCAAGAATGTATATTTGGTGTATGATTTCTGAATGTGACAAGTCTGTATACTTGGTATATGATTTCCGTATGTGACAAAAATGTATATTAGGTATTATATGATTTCCGAATGTGTCAAGAATGTATATTTGGTATAATATGATTTCCGTATGTGACAAAAAGGTATATTAGGTATAATATGATTTCCGAATGTGTCAAGAATGTATATTTGGTATAATGTGATTTCCATATGTGACAAGAATGTATATTGGAATAATATAATTTCCGAATGTGACAAGAATGTATATTTGGTATAATATGATTTCCGTATGTGACAAGGATGTATATTTGGTATATGATTTCCGCATGTGGCAAGAATGTATATTTGGTATAATATGATTTCCGTATGTGAAAAGAATGTATATTTGGTGTATGATTTCCGTATGTGAGAGGAATGTATATTTGGTATAATATGATTTCCGAATGTGTCAAGAATGTATATTTGGTATAATATGATTTCCGTATGTGACAAGAATGTATATTTGGTATAATCTGATTTCCGTATGTGACAAGAATGTATATTTGGTATAATATGATTTCCGAATGTGACAAGAATGTATATTTAGTATAATATGATTTCCGTATGTGACAAGAATGTATATTTGGTATAATCTGATTTCCAAATGTGAAAAAGAATGTTTTTTGGATAATATGATTTCCATATGTGACAAGAATGTATATTGGTATAATCTATTTCATATTTGACAAGTAATAGTTTGGTATAATATGATTTTCGAATGTGACAAGAATGTATATTTAGTATATGATTTCAGTATGTGACAAGAATATATATATTTGGTATAATCTGATTTCCGTATGTGGCAAGAATGTATATTTGGTATAATACAATTTCCGTATGTGACAA
>NC_061102.1:20854201-20859201 GCF_015104395.2 Macrobrachium nipponense
TTAGCTCAAGGCTTGTTAGACAAGCTACCGATGTGCTCCTTACATACTATTGTTTCTTTCGGCGTCAGTGACCCTGGTAGTTGTGACGCCAGATAACTCGCAATCAATCAGTTACTATTGTTTCGGTCTTATTCGATCAGAAATGTAAGTGGGATATTAAATATTAGATATCCACGAACCTAAAGCAGACTTAGACTTTTAATGTTCTTTACCCCTGAAAATTGCTTCTGGAAATATCTCACTGGCGGATGGAGGGGGGGGGGGGGGGAAACAGTTCTCCTCGACGTGTTTACCATTTCAGTATGAAGGGTTACCTTCCTAAAATGTTAGTAACTTCGATGCCTTGCTTGCTGCTGAAGTTTTTACTTTACATCAACACTTTGCGTTCTTAACTTCGATGCCTGCTGCTGTGAAGTTGTTTACATCACACTTTGCGTTCTTACTTCACTACTCTCAGAGAAATATCCTTCATGACCATTTGTAAAATTTTATTTTGATGGAAAGTTTTAGAAATTTAGGAGGAAGGCATGCACTATAACAGCCCCTCAAGTTATATCACATTTCAGCTTAAAATTCATTACTTATTACTCATATCATGCTTTTTTTTGCAGTGATGTATTTTTTAGACATATTGAATTTTGCTGATAAATCTCTTAAATTGAATAAAAATTTAAAGCACGATATCGTTTAGGATAAAAACATATGATGATCACTGTTACCTGTGAGACATTCTGAATGTGTTATGTTCTACCAGCTCAAGTATGGCAGTCGCCCGCTATGGGTCTTTATTTGGATATTAAAAAGAATAAAAAAAAAAAAAAAAAACTGAGCCCTTTTTTGACTTCCAATGCGGTCCATTTATTTTCGTTGTCCGCCAAGGTGTTAGGTTTGGGGAAATTATGTCGGATGGCTCACGTAGGGCTTCTATTAAAAGTTTCCGGATTTGATTGCCGCAGGGGGGTGAGGTTATAAAACAGGTGTCCGGTTGTCTTCAAGCAGAAATTCCTGGAACATTCCGAGAAACATTTCAACGAAAATGCAAAATTTAATTAATAAGATTACCAAACACTTTGAAATCAATTTTACAACGGTCTTCTTCTCCTTAACAGCTTGCCGTCTTCGAATCGCTTTCCATAAAAACAATAGTTCCAAAATTACACAACCAAACTACCGCTACCCCTCTTGACCTGGCATAACGATATTGACTTGGAACCTTTCCTCCTGCTTCTAGTCACTTGTCTTCTTCCTTTCACTTGAGATGGTAGTGGTTTTAGCATTGTAGTAGTTTTTCTGTGAATTTTAAATGAGTGTTGGTTATTAGGATGAGTCTTTTTGTTATGTTTTATGTGTATTAAGCATTTTTGCAGCCATGATGATGGGGCTGGACCCTGAAACGTCGCTCAATAAAGCTTTGTTAAATTATTAAAGTTATATTATAATTAATTTAATATATTATGTGTATATATTATATATTATTTATATATATATAATATATGTGTGTGGTGTGTGTTGTGGTGTGTGGTGTTGGTATATATATATATATATCCTTATTATAAATTATATAATATTATATATATTATATACTATAAGTATTATTAACTATTAATATAATTTGCCAACCGGCCCATAAGAAAAGGAAAATATTTTGCTGCGGAGGGCACCCAATGGTTTCACTTATTTCAAATTTTCGCCATTGCTTTAGAAAAGGCAGATTGTTTTTTAATTTAGGTCTTTACCTTTTGTAATCCTATTATTTTTATTGGTCAGTATCGCCCCCTTAAACTGACTTCAGAGTTGTTTAAGAATTTCTGTTACTTGAAAGAAACGATATCTCCCAGTCTTCCTTCAGTTTGAGTTTGGAGACTCCAGTTATCATTCGAAAAGTGCACAGAGACGTTTCGTTCTGAATGGATTTTTTTTTTTTCTTGCAATTAAGCTCTTTTCAGCATTTTCCGTTCCAGATCTAGAATAGCTCCCATTTGACAGACCCCACAACACGTCGACTCTCATGAAAGAAATCCCTCTAAATGGTTGAAAAGGTCCGTGTGTCTTGCATCTTGGCTGAAAGGAATTTTTGCAGGATTCTGCCAAGTTTATGAATGAAAGTGAAAATCACTTTCAGTTCCATTTCCCAGATCTTCTGAATCAGCTGCGTAATACGTTTAGATCATCGTTATTCACCGTCTTATACACACTTTCAGTGTATGCAAGAGGCCAGTGAAATGCGTCCTTCTTTACTTGGAAATTGCAACCTTCTTTTGGAACGAATATGTTTTTCCTTTTAAAAAGGGTCAGAATTATGCCATCGGGGTTAACTGGTGTTTTTTTTCGCGAGCGTGTAGCATTTTATCGCCGTAATTACACCCCGAATAATTGCTGGTTTTCTTGGAAGATGTGGACTCGGAAAGTGTCATGAATGTTGGTTATACGTCAAGAGAGGTGTTAATCTAAATAAGCAAAAAATATATTTATGCTTTATATTTTTTATTTATTTGTTTATTTATTTATTTGTTTATTTATTTATTTATTTATTTATTTATTTTATTTATTATTTATTTATTTATTTATTTATTTATTTACTAGCATTTTCCTTTATGTTTACCAGTGGGTCATGTAAGATAGCCCAGAAGCTCACTTTAGCGATACAAGTACCTCATTTAAACACCACCACCATTTTCTATTATATAAATTTGCAGAAGGAAAAAATTAGTAAGTTTTGTAATGTACCAATTGGGGTTCTATGCTTAGTTTGTGACGTAATCATCAAGAGACAGAGCTCTTCATACATGTGCTTTTATAACATATCTCTATCTCAGAAGAGAATCAGTGATTATATACTATCTGATGTGACAGTTTCTTCGTTAACTGAGGACCAGAGATATAAGCCAATTAGCCAGAACGAGAGACAGTGGCAGGCGAATCGGAGAGATGAATGGATACAACCTGGTAACAGCTTCAGAAAAGGTAGCAGTCTTACGAGGAAAGAAATGGCTGTGAAAATGTAGCTAAAAATCCTAATGGAAACGGGGAGCAGATATTGTAAAATGTTGGGACGAAAACGGCAAAAAGAAAGGCAGTGAAAAAAGTTAGGAGGAGTTAGCACTTGGAAGGGACGGCGCCGAGACAAAGGCTTGTCAGGGTCGCTGGAAGCGAAGAATTAGGAAAAGCCTGGTCCTGAGCAGCAAAGGGACTGGAAATCCTGGCGCAAAATATTAAGAAAAGGGAGTCGAGAGTCTTAGGTGCAAACACCTGGAAGGGAGATTGAAAGGAGATCTAGTAGAGAGAAAGTTTGGAACAAAGTCGCCCCAGGAGGAAAATAAGAAAAGCTTTGCCCTCGATAGCAAAAGGAGTATTTGCTGAACTCAGGTGGTGGTATAAAAGAGTCGTTTTAAGAGGCTTTTCGTATCTCTTGACCATGGATGACTTCTCACGTTCGATCTTTTCCAGGAACCCATGGGAGGGTGCTTCCGCTGGAAGATGGGAAGGAAAGGCGTGTCTTAAAAAATTACAGTAATGTTCTTTATTCTTTTCCTGTATTCCTGATATATTTTTTTTTCTAGAATTAAGATAAGGGCGTTTAACTGGACGTTGGTATGGCTCAGGAACTTTAATATACTACGCCTTAATGTTTTATTTATTTATTTTTTTTATTCTAAATTGACCTGGTATAAAATGATGAGTGCTGGAATTTCCCGGAGGTCTGTGTTGGATCACATGTATATTCACACGCACGCGTATGATATACAGAGAAAGAGTTAGTTTTGTATTAACCAAACGTAATGCATATGTGACTAAAAACATAGTTGCGTACAAATATAAATGCATATAATAATTGCACGTACACACCAGCACACTTCCATCTTACTATCCACCCTCTCCTAACAATTGCTTCACAGTGAAACTGCGAGGTTTTCTTCCTGTTACACCTTTCAAGCCTTTTTCTGTCAATTTCCGTTTCAGCGCTGAATGGCTTAGTTGCCCCAGCGCTTGGCATAATGCAACAATTCTATATCAATCAAATCATACCTGCACACTGAGCCAACGTCAATTCTTCCAGTAACTGAAAAAGACTGTGTTCATTTGATTTCATCGCCTTCATAGCTCCCATTTCTAGTCTCTTGGATGTCGGAATATTTTATTTTAGACCCTTCGTTTTACGAGTCACGTGACTTGCAGATATTTTTACGAAAGAGATCGGTGGCGCTTATGTTTCCATTGTATTCTGTAGGTTTGTTGTTAGAAAATTCTATATGCGTAAGTAAACAGTTTAGATCACTTTGCCTTATTTTTCACGAATCCTTTTATTTCAAGAATAGTAGAATATAATGCGGTTGTTTGGTGTCAACTTGTGTTATTAAATTGCTTTGATAATTGTCAGCTTGTATTATTGAATTGTCTTGATAATTATCAACTTTGTCCCCTGTGGGCCTCATTGTTCAAGAAATAATTAAGCTGATAGTCAAGGTTTCTTTCCTTGTGAGGGTTTTGGGAGCGATGCCAAACAAGTAAAAAATGCGCCGAAGTTTCATCAGCGCAATCGAGTTTTCTGTACATAATATAATCAAAGCCACCGAAAATACATCTATCTTTCGATGGCCTCGGTATGATGCTGTATGAACCGCGTCCCGTGAAACTTTTTAACCACGGTCCTGGTGGTGGCCTCGCCTGTATCGTTGCCAGACTCACGATTATGGGCTAACTTTAGCCATAAATGAAAAAAAACTACTGACTCTAGATGGCTGCAATTTGGTATGTTTGATGATTGGAGGGTGAATGATCAACATACTAGTTTGCAGCTTTCTAGCCTCAGTAGTTTTTGAGATCTGAGGGCGGACAGGAAAAAGTACGGACGGACGGACAAAAAAGAAAGAAAAAAAAAGCACTGGTGATTAATGACATTCATCTGGCAGCTTCGGGAAGGACCCCTGATGATTTGGCAGCTGGGTTTTCTCGTCGACCTATTAACGTGGGCGAGTGGAGCAGAAGTGGAATCAGAGTTC
>NC_061102.1:20864201-20891545 GCF_015104395.2 Macrobrachium nipponense
GTTCCGATTTAATTAACAGAATATTTGTGTAATGACCTTTGGACATCCTAATGTCCTGTTTTTTGTCTGAAAGTGAAGGAAGAAAAAAATGACGAAGTAAAGAAAACTGTGATCCTAACTCCGTATGGGGTACTGTATGGTCAACTTTATGATATCATAGACGTCACCATCTGGTCTTCCATACTGGTGCTTCCATCAACTTTTATTTTTTGGCAGTTCTCCTTCCGGCCCGTATTTTATTTTTATAGTGTTTGTTGAAACAAGTTCCAGCTCGGCGAATCTGCTTCACTGAGAACGGTGTTGTTTGTGTAGGTCTCGTTCAGCCTCGGTGCAGTTGCCAAGAATTTTTTTCTTACCGTTATGTTTTCACTCATCTTGGTTTGTTGCTTCTCATGTGACCTGATCTACATCGGGGAATAGCAGGTCTTGTTCAGCTATGCTCATAAAATATCACTTTTATTCACGTAACACTTTCCCCAACAGTAATTGTGTAGAATCTTGTGGGGTTCGGAAGAACCTTTTTCTAGTACCATTCCATTTCTGAGTTTGTCTAATTTTTTTTTTTAATTGTGTTACATAACTGTCAAAATTAAAGATCTACTTAACATTGATGAAGTTGAAAAACCATTAACACACACTCGCACACACACACACACACACACACACACACATATATATATATATATATATATATATATATATATATATATATATATATATATATATATATATATATATATATATATATATATGTGTGTGTGTGTGTGTGCCTGCATAATGTAATATATATCGTTTATAATTGCTGAAATCTTACAAAATGTAATTGATTTTTGCCTGTTTTCATAATACCGTTCTGAAAACTAGTTAAGTGAATTGTCAGAAATTATCTTATGGTATGAACATTCATCTTCATTCCCAAAGAGTTAATTACCCTCTTCTTTACTATTATATCTGTGTTTCCCGTTGTTTCTGTTGAATTATTAGGTGAATAAAAGTTTCTACCTGGCTCAAATATCTCTGGAAGTCAATAGACCGTTAATAATTTTGCCTTTCCATCGTAGATTCTTCATTTGCATCGTCTCTGTGGCGTGATCAGTATGGTCTTGACCCGCCACCTCGGTGGCCGCGAGTTCGATTCTCGGGCATTCCATTGAGGTGTTAGAGATGTGATAGAAGTTCACTCTCGACGTGGTTAGGAAGTCACGTATAAAGCCGTTGGTCCCGTTGCTGAATAACCACTGGTTCCATACAAAACACCATACAAACAAACGAATTGTTAGGTCCTGGCTTATTGAGCGGAGCAGCAATAATGATAACGCCAAATTATGCGGCTAAGCACTTAATGGACGCCCTTTTTTGTCTCTATAAATCTTCCCTCGTCTTTAAAAGTTTTAGCAGAAATCAGTTTTTACCGTCCAGGTATTCCCCAAATAGAGTAAGTATTTTTTTTTTTATTCTTTCCGAATTTTCTGGAGGTGATTAGATACGACTGCTTTAAATTAGTCGCGTTGAGTTAAGGTAATATTGGGTTTCTGTGGCGAGAGTTCTTCTCGTGAAACGGAGGAATGTAATTTAAGTTGAAAGAAAAAATAAGTGTTCGAGAAAGGGTCACAAGAATTTTTTCACAAATTTGTAATTATTTGTTTATTTACTTGTTTATTTATTCATATTTGCTATTTCTGATGACAGTAGATTTTATTGGTGTTTTGTCCGTGAATATGTAGTTGATGCTTATATAACTTGTTTCAAATGAAAATGAAGAGAGAGAGAGAGAGAGAGAGAGAGAGAGAGAGAGAGAGAGTGGTAAGTATACCATAGTTATATCAGACCACTGAGCTGATTAACAGCTCTCCTAGGGCTGCCTGAAGGATTAGATATTTTTACGTAGCTAGGAACCAACTGGTTACTTAGCAACGGGACCTACAGTTTATTGTGGGATCCGAACCACATCGAGAAATGAATTTCTATCACCAGAGGTAAATTCCTCTGATTTCTCGTTGGCAGAGCGGGGAATCGAACTCGAATCCTGAGATCAGTAGTTCGAGCCTGTAACCGACTCGTCCAACGAGGAACTGAGAGAACGAGAGAGTGTAGATATTTTGCTTGTGTCAGTTTTTAAACGATATTTGTAAGCATGACATGTAATATGTCACGTAGCTGCAGCTATAATTGTGAGGTAGTCTACTAATCCGCAAACAGTGACCAAGCAACTATCAATCAGGGTATAATGGCTACTGTTTAGTCATGAAAAACTTCTCATTTTCATTATTTTTTTTTTAAGTAAATCACGTCTTGTCGAGAACCCGTACTTTCTAAAGTGCATGTAGAGGTGTGTTTGCCAATTAATGTTGTCCCTAGGTAACGTTAAGTAGCTTTTGTTTTTTCTTCTTTAAATTCGTGAATCTTACTGGAGTATCTTTTATTTGAAGCGGATTTTCATTACCTTCCAAAGTACGAGGTCCCTGAAATGAGTTGAAGTGGTGCGTTGTTTCCTTCGTTATATATTTCCACATTAGATTAAGTCCCATCGTAACGCTGTTCCTCGTTGGACGAGTGGTTTACGCGCTCGCCTACCGGTTCGGTAGTCCCGAGTTCGATTCCCCTCTCTGCCAACGTGGAGTCAGAGAAATTTGTTTCTGGTGATTAGAAATTCATTTCTCCATATACTGTGGTTCGGAGCCCACAATAAGCTGTAGGTCCCATTTCTAGGTAACCAACTGGTTCCTAGCCACGTAAAAATATCTCATCCTTCGGGCCAGCCCTAGGAGAGCTGTTAATCAGCTCAGTGGTCTTGTTAAACTAAGATATACTCAATTTAACCCATCATAAAGTTTGATGTATAGGCTGGCGAATACCTGGAGGTACCCAGATAGTTTAGTCATCTTTAAAAAAAAAAATTGGAAAATTCCGTTTTGGATATTTTACGAAGGACCACGTAACTGGATCGTACATTCTTCCCTTCTACATCGATCTCCACTTATCCGAGGCTCCTGGGAGTCTGATCATTTAGTTAGAAGGGAAACCACGGCGATTCAGGACAGGACTTAAGGATTGAAGGATGGAGAAAGGACCCGTTCCAGAGGGCGTCAGCTTCATTTAATGCAGAGGCTCTATGAACGTTTGGAAACTTCTCTCATCGTTTTTGATTCATGTGATTGTTATCTCCTCGTCTCCTGGGGCTCTTGGCTCTGTAGGTGAAGTTTCAGAGTGCACATGAGTTAGCATTTTTTTTCCGATTCATTTCTTAAGTGTTATTGCTCTACTTAGAAGTCTGAAGAACTCTCCATAATTTCGAGATTGCATCTGCTGTCTAAACCTTTCGCTTCCAAGTTAAAGTCTGCGAACTGTGTTCCTTTTGAAGTTTTCTCTCGCTATAGATGGATGTGAGTGACTTTGAATGGGATGTTGAACGTAGTGTGTTTTGATCAGGAAAGTAGTTCATATTATTACCTACTCTTTCCTCTACGAATGCGACTTGATAAAGGCATTTACCTGCTTAATGAGAAGGGGAAGCTGGATTCTGAATAGCAAAGCCCATTACACGAATAAAACTGGATTTAAATTTTCTCGTTTCCCTGTGGAAAAAAGAAGTATATCTTAGTTTTACCAGACCACTGAGCTGGTTAACAGCTCTCCTAGGGCTGGCCCGAATGATTAGATATTTTTACCTGACTAGGAACCATTTGGTTACCTAGCAACGGGACCTACAGCTTATTGTGGGATCCGAACCACATTATATCGAGAAAGGAATTTCTAACACTAGAAATAAATTCCTCTGGTTCCGCGTTGGCTGAGCCGAGAATCAAACTTCGGATTGGTAGCCGAGCGCGAAATCCACTCGTCCAACGCAGAACTTTCCCTGAGGAGAAAAAAGAAACAGGGGTATAGTGCTAACACCTTTGAAGGGTTTGGAACAGGGGGTTATTTCGAGGTAAGAGTATAAGTATATATATATATATATATATATATATATATATATATATATATATATATATATATATATAGTAGGTGTGTGTGTGTGTGTGTACTCGTAAACCAAACATAGTATCCGACGAAAGAGAGGCAGTTCGACAAGTTTCGAATGTCTCAGCTGTCGACACAAACAGGAGGGAAGATAATAAGCGCCCCTCTTATCGGAAACCAGCACACACAGGGACCCGTCAAAGGTGAACAATACAACCTGACCTCCAGTCAGCATTCCCTGCAACCCATTGCAGAGACTGCAATCGATATCGGGTCCCTCTCTAGTCCCGCGGAGCGGAGAGAGAGAAGAGAGAGAGAGAGAGAGAGAGAGAGAAAGCTATACAATACATTTCAATTTGGTACATTGAAATACAAAATACATTCCTCTGGACCATTGACATGCGATCCTGGCATCGGCAGGAATACAACGCCTTCACATATTTCATTCATGCTCGAAGTGACGTCTAAAGAGTGAGGAATGGCTTACCTTTGAGACTTTAAAATTCTGAGTCTAAAATTCGAAAATTTGATGCAAGGTTGTATGAGAGCACCGAAGATTGTGAGCCATAATTGTAAAATAGTATCTTGATGGAAATGTAGGAAAGGCGATATTATTATTATGATAATATTATTATTATTATTATTATTATTATTATTATTATTATTATTATTATTATTATTATTATTATTATAATAATAATTATATAATATTATTATTATTATTATTATTATTATTATTATTATTATTATTATTATTATTATTATTATCATTATTATTATTAGTTTAACCAGACCTCTACAACGGTAGAGAATCAACGTACGATGATACATGGAACGGACAGAAATTTTTATTTTTATTTTAATGCACTTTATTATTTTAACAAAAAAATTGTTCTTAAAGATCCTACCCTTCCGATACGAAACAAAATATTAGGTTTGTATGGATGTATGTATGTATGTGTACAATACCGTGTATATATACATTATATAGCTTGCGAGAGAGAGAGAGAGAGAGAGAGAGAGAGAGAGAGAGAGAGAGAGAGAGAGAGAGAGAGAGAGAGAATTTAATGACTGCTTCTGCTCTGTTAACACTGAAGATTTTAATTATGATGTAAAAGTAATTTGACAGAGCGTTTTTATTTTTCTCTCTCTCTCTCTCTCTCTCTCTCTCTCACACTCTCACACACACACACACACACACAATCAAGTGGCAACCCATAACATTAAACTGACAACAAGGTATATTAATGGGCGAGGTCAACAGACTGTATGGATTAAAGGAAACCTGTCAAGGTCATTTCTGCTCTCCAGTTGAGAGGCGTTATTGCTAATACTAATCTAAGATGATCCCGCGAGGAGAGAGAGAGAGAGAGAGAGAGAGAGAGAGAGAGAGAGAGAGAGAGAGAGAGAATATCAATCCTAGAATTACTTTACATGCTAAACAGTATTTTTTCTACTCAACTCATGAACAGTTTCGCTATTTATTTATAATTACATTGATCCGTATGACATCAGTATAATAATCATACAAAAAAATAAAAAAAATTATTTCTAATGTGGCTTTCGGTTCTCTGTTGATAATTCTTCTTTCTAAAATGATTGAATTTGTACATCCGTCGACTAAGTAAAAGAGGAGAATTACTTGAATCTGTCGTAGAAAGAATCAAGCCAATTGTAGCGCTGAGATGAAGGTCGTTAGAATACGATTTTATATTTTTATATATATATATATATATATATATATACTATATATATATATATATATATATATATATATATATTATATTCTTTTTATACTGAATTCTACCCAAAATTACGATCATTAATTAGATCGACAATGCAAAGTACCCCTTCCATTCTTCGCTCCTTTCAGGGTTAAGGAAAGAAAATGAAAAGATTAATTAATTATACTTCTATGGGAAAGGGAGGAGCAAGATTTATTATACTTCTATAGAAACGTAACACATAAAAGACTAAAAACGAAAATGTGATATTAGAATGTATGTTTACAATATCTATAGGGTGCAATAATATCGCCAACCAGCCCGAGAAGAGCATTTATTATAAGGCAGAGAGGTCTGATTAAACTAATAATAATCTTACTAGAATAGGCGTAATGTCTGTCCGTCCGTGTCATTCAATCACGGCCAAAACGGCTGGTCTGATGGGCATGAACCTTTGCAGGGATATAGTGGGGACCCCTAAGATGGTTTATGATGGGGTTTCATCCTACATCCCCGGCCCCCCTCCCGAAGGGGGTGGGGGTGAGAAGGGATTCCCTGAATAGGAGCTGGTTCTGTCCGTGAAACGAGGCTGGTTACGCCCGTAGACTTAGTTACTTTACGAATTTTCATACATAATTTCTGTTTTACATATGTTTGCTAGTAATAATAATAATATAGCCTTTCCTACATTTCTATCCCAATACTATTTCACAATTTACAAAGGGAAGCCTTAATTGTCTGGTGCCGTACCAGCAACTACGGAAAAATGTTAAGCTTCGAAAACGCCCTGTTCCCATCCAGACAATCATTTTTCATAGTGCCAGAGAAAATGAAATGATAGGACATGCCACATATCATCTGTGTTTTTCATTACTCAAATGTCATTATTAAACAGCTGCGGAATTTGTTTTCTCGAAATCATAACAATGGTGTGATGGCATTTAATTCAGAACAGGTGGATAAAAAGCGCTTTTTTTTAATAGCAAGAGTTACACGCACGATTCACATCACTCTATATGCGTGTATATAAATGAATGTATATGTATATATTTGCAAATATTTGTATGCACATTCATACATACAGACATACATTTATATACATGCATAAAAAGTGATGTGTATCGTACGTGTAATACTTGCTATAAAAAAGCGCTCTTTATCCACCTGTTCTGAATTAAAGGCCATCACACCAGTGTTATGATATCGAAAAAACAAATTTCGAAGCTACCTTATAATGACATCTGATTAACGAAAAACACAGATAGTATGTGGTATACCTACCATTTTATTTTCTCTGGCACTATGGAAAATTGTTGTTGTGATGGAAATGTAGAAAGGCGATATTATTATACCCTAGAGAAGCAGTTAAATATTTTTCAGTATTACATTTTCCATTCAAGTCTTTCGTGTCTTACGCTTCTGTTGAAGTATAATAAATCTTTCATCCCTTTACTATAGAAGTATAATTAATCTTTCCATTCGCTCTCCTTGACCCCTAAAAAGAACGAAGAATGAAAAGGGCACTTTGCATTAATGGTTCTAATTAATTATCATAATTTTGGGGTAGGATTTTCATCCAGTTACGTAAGGGTTGAATTCATACATAGACATTTAGCACAATATAGCTCTAATGAGAGAATAATTCGGTGAAGAAACTCAGGCTGACTTATTCCAATGCATCTCAAGCCACCAAAAAAAAAATATATATAATAAAAATAAAAATAAAATTACCTACTAAATGTCCAAGGACTCCAGATCTGCTGTTGTTTTTGTATACAAGGACATGAAAGAGAGAGAGAGAGAGAGAGAGAGAGAGAGAGAGAGAGAGAGAGAGAGAGATTGCTGAGTCGACAAAACGTACTCGGGAAGCGACGAAAGGATCCGAAACTAGAAGGCTAAGCTCCACCATAATAGTATCCGCCGCTGGAGATGTAAACGAATTTATAGATGGAGAAAAAGACAGGTTCAGTGGAGTAGCAGTAATGGGCTTGAGTTACGAAGTTCCTGAACAAATAACGGCGCTGCGATTTGGATGGAGATCATGGGGATGCTACTCGGAGAAAACAAAAGTTGCGCGAGAGATTTACTGCGCAGTTGGCTTTCGTCTGCCGACGTTCTGGAGAAGATAAGCAGATTAAATAGCAAAAAAATGAAGTGTTAAAAATTCGTTATATCTTCGATCGTGTTAAAAGAGAAACTGCAGCGTCACCATAAAGCGCCAGACTTTTTTCTTAGATTATATACATTATCTTTTTTTCTAGACATTATTAATTTATCTAAATATTTGATATTAATATTACATGTATTCTATGTGTGTTCTATATCGTTCCCATTTTTTATGCTCTTTATTATCGGATGGTCCTTTGTCGGGCCCAAAAGAATATAAAGACATAAGACTTTAATTATAAAATGCAGGAATGCTGAGAAGTTATTAGGAATGCTCTAAGGAAAAATGAAATACTTTGATTTACTTCAAAGTGCTTTTATGATATAATACAAATGTCTGAATTATTATGAATTAAAAATGACTACTGTTAACAGGCTTCGAGATCAGGGTTAGCTCCCATCTCGAAAGCGTTCCCCCCCCCCCCCCCCCCCCTTCCCCCCCCCCCCCACCCCCTTTCCCAGCTGTATTATCTTTGATGCTCAAATCAAAGATGGTGTATTGCAAACATGCAATTGTGGACTTTAATTGTTTAATTGTTGCCTGAGCTACATTCAAATGTGTGTCTGTCTCCCCTGCTTTTCTTCTTCTTCTTCAAGCGGTAAATGAATCAGAAAGTACCTCTCACTTTGTCATATCCCCCCGAAGTACTTTTTCGTTTCCGTTATGCAACAAAAACCCTTTGTTGTGTCATTTTCCAGCAGAAGATGACTATATTGAGTGATAAACAAAGCATTCAAAAAAAGTGAAATGCCACAAAGAATGTGTATATATCTTCCGAGTGAATACTGGAATCTCATTGGAGGAAAGAAAATAATGAAGAAATTTAAAAGAAAAATCAATGCTATACTGTATCTGAGGCATTAATGACGTTGGACACCATATCACCAAAAGAGAGAGAGAGAGAGAGAGAGAGAGAGAGAGAGAGAGAGAGAGAGAGAGCCACCTATGCCGTGCCTTTCGGAGTTATGGAAATCCTTGAAGTTTGTATAGATGCATTCAGCTGTCCATCACCCCTTCACAGTAGATTGCCGGATCCCAAGCGATTAAGATATTATCACATCAAGAGGGTAACTGTAGGAGTGCAACAGGCATATATACCTGGCAGGTGATTGTGTATCCTCATACTGTCTGTGCTGGATCTGAAGTTGATATTACTTGTTCGCAATGGACACGTTGCGAGTGAGACGCGAAGATCTCTAAAGCGAGAGAGAGAGAGAGAGAGAGAGAGAGAGAGAGAGAGAGAGAAAGTACTCGTAGTTGTGAGAGAGTGTACGTGTGTCATAACAGCAGATATGCTGTCCATTTTTGGATATCCTTAAACGAACTAGAAAATCCCTTTTTGGTACATATATTTCAACGAACCTTTTTCCTTTGAATATCCACCAAAATTTAATTCTCTTGGAGATTTCTTCAAGTATGTATGCACTCAGACGAATAGTGTTTCCTGTTGTTGTTTTTTTTTTCTATGTAATAATTCTTCATGAATGAAGATAATGTTTCAAGACAAACTCAGTAGCTGACATAGTCTGCAGTTTTCATTCACGTCCATTGTGCATCTTAGTGAACTAGTTAAAAATTACATGAAGCAACAGCAATGTTGCTAATGTATCAATTAGTTTTCGGTGATATCCGTATGGTATTCGAAACGTGTCCTACAGAAACGACGGTGTTCCTGAGTTCCGTAACGAAGAATAAATTGGGACTTTATATAGATTTATATTAATCATTAGAATACATATAAGTAAATTAGAAATCCATCTATAATACAGCACGGAGGAATATTTGCTTATAAAATGGGATGGGCTAGTCTGGAAGGTTCGTTTCATTCAGCTAATGAAAAAATAATCTTTCCTTTCCAGTGGCTGGGATGTTCATCGCTTTTTCCAGCATTCCAGGCCAGGGATTTCAGTCCCCAAAGTGTTCCCAAAACTACTTCTATGTCAACGGCATTACTGTAAGTAAATGGAACGGTAATTCCCTTTATACAACTAACATTTTCCAAACTCGAGTTTTTAGATTAACTTACTTTTGTCTTATTTTACCACAGAGGCAGCAGAGCAACCGTTTTATCTCTCTCTCTCTCTCTCTCTCTCTCTCTCTCTTCTCTCTCTCTCTCTCTCTCTGTACAAATAAGTGGATTCTTGCCAAGCCAAGGATAAGCTTCATTAATTCACTAACAAAGGAAGACAGTGGCGGAGAAAGAAACTTTTGAAAATGCTCTTTTTGCCCTGTTCTCTTAAGTAAGGAATTTAATGCTTTCATCGGAGTAAATACTCCATAATCCCAGTTTTCTGCGTGGAATTAATAGCTTACCTGTAATGCCCATATCACTAGGTTTGGGAATTTCAAGTTGAGAAATAGTATACACTTTCTGTTTTGCGTCCGGAGCGCTTTCTTCTCTCTCTCTCTCTCTCTCTCTCTCTCTCTCTCTCTCTCTCTCTCGGTAATGCTCATATCACGAGGTTTGGGAATTTCCAGTCGAGAAATATCTTACGTGCTATTTTGCATCAGGAACTCTCTCTCTCTCTCTCTCTCTCTCTCTCTCTCTCTCTCTCTCTCAGAAATCGCTTGAGTTCAACTCCTTTTGTGTCGTTGGTTTGTAAAACTTATCGACTTAATATTCAAATTCAGTCATTCGCGAGGCTACTCGAATTTTTTCTTATTTTATTTTATTATTCTTTTTTTTAGTCTCCATGGATTTCTGAGGTGCTTCGGCACGAAAATATTAGGCGTGTGCGAGTCAGCAGAAGTCAAATAAGTGTTTGAAGAAAAATTAATATTTATTTTATACCAGTGGTTTTGGGGTGAATATTTTATTATTATTTTTTTTTTTACGAAAACGTTACTATGCATCCCCTCCCCGTTGTCAGATTTATCGATTAATTATTCAAATAACAGTTTCTAGTGAATGAACCGTGTTATTGACATCAAAGATTTACAAACGCCCCTTTCGTAAAAAGCCTTATCCAATAACTTCGTCGTCTACCCATGCAGCTTTGCAGTCCTCAACTTTTAAAATGAGAGCAGCAGTAAATATTAAATTGACGATTAGGGTGATATGAGAAAGTATCACGGTACTGACGGGAAAGTCAGATCGATTTGAAATTTTACCGATTGCCAGCAGGGTAGAGATCCATTTAACGAAACTTTTGATTTTATTTGTTTATTTTATTATATATTTTTTTGCAGACGGAAACGAAACTTTTCATCATCACCAAATGCATCATTTTCGAAGCAGAAAATTTGCGGGTATTGCGAAAAGTGTGATTTGATCTAATTATGAAATTAACGAGCTGTTGACATATTTGGATGACGCTTTTTGGACATTTTCTAGTTTTGCCCTGTGGATAGTTTCGAAGAATTGATCTACATTTAAGGGTTATGTTAATGAGTTAGCAACAAGAGGCAGATATAGGTCTTACTCATAAATCATGATAGTCTCACAGCATTGATATAAAGATTTTTATGACAAAAGAGGTGATCCAGTGGTAAGTTTTTTTGTTTTTTTTATCAAGTGATGTATAAGAAATTGCCCGTGTAGGGAGCTAGTGCCGGCAGTGCACCTCACGCGGTGTACTGTAGACATTATTTACGGTTCTTTGCAGCGTCCCTTCGGCATCTATCTGCAACCCCTTTTATTCCTTTTACTGTACCTCCGTTTACAATCTGTTTCTTCCATCTTACTTTCTAATAATTGTTTGATAGTACAACTGTTAGGTTTTCCTCCTGTCACACCTTTCAATCCCTTTTACACTTCATTTCCTTTTCAGCATTTGGCGTAATTTTATATTCCATTCCATTATATATGTAATAAATTGCAATTGTCAAATCACCCTTTTCATTTATTCTCAGTCACTTTGTCATATTTCTACACAGCAGTCGTTGTAAATATAAATTCATTGTAATTATAAATTCATTCTAATATAAATGCATTGTAATTCTAATCTCATTGTAAATATAAGTTCATTGTAGACATATTCATTGTAATTATAAATTCATTCTAATTATAAATTCATTGTAATTATAAATTCATTGTAAATATAAATTCATTGTAATTATAAATTCATTGAAAATATAAATTATTGTAATTATAAATTCATTGGTTGGGAAAAACTCGCTATCGCGAGAGTATATATAATGTTCTAAGAGGTCCACAATCATAAAAAAAATGTTGCGAGTTCGTATATAATTTAAAAACCCAGGGAAGGGTTCGAAATCTTTGTAAAGGGTTTTTAAATTATACGCGATCTCGCAACTTTTTTCTTTTTGTATTATTATTGTGGATCTTTTAAAACAATATAAATTCATTGTACTTTTGTTTTGCAGTTCCGCATTGTATGGAGTGCCTTGTTCTTCGGCCCCACGTTGCTTATCATCCTGGCCTACTGCCACATCTTCCATTTGCTCAACAACAGAGGCCTTTATCTCGTGAGCGCCGAACAGAGGAACCAGCTGAGACGAAACATCAAGGTGAGTCAGTGACTCGTTCTCCACGGTAGTTCGCTAGCTAGGATTTTATTTTATTTAATATTTGGCTGTGAAAACTTTTTAACTTTTATTATAATTATTATTATTAGTAGTAGTAGTAGTACGTAGTAGTAGTAGTAGTAGTAGTAGTAGTAGTAGTATTGTTGTTGTTGTTACTGGTTTTGGAAGCTATTTATTGGATTTTGAACTGTAGTAGATTTGCTAAAAGTCATCGGTTGCTAATATTTTCTATTAATATCTATTTTTTATTTTTTACTTTTTTTGGTCTATCACAATCCTCCAATTCGACTTTAAGTAAGGTCTTTATTCAGTTGTTTTCGTGAAAGTTGTGCTACGGATTTTTTTTTTTTATCGAAATGGCCGAAGCTAAGGCACAGTGGTCAGGGGTACCAATGAATTCACCAATGTTGCCCTCAAATCTATTTGCAACATGTGTTAGAACCTTTTAAGATGTCTAGTACATTTACTGGGAATATGAGTGGGCTTTTCATCAACTGGAGACGATCATGAGTAGAAAGAATTCCTGAGCTGATTTCGCTGCACATCAATAATATTCTTCGGTGCAGCAACGAATGTTTGAATTGAGTTGAATATAAAATTAAGGCCAAAGGCCAAGCACTGGGACCTGTGATGTCATTCAGCGCTGAAATGGAAATTGACAGTAAAAGGTTTGAAAGGTGTAACAGGAAAAAAACCTCGCAGTTGCTCTATGAATCAAGTGTTAGGAGGAGGTGGGAAGTAAGATGAAGAAAGAGAATAAGAAAAGAGGTACAGTAAAAGGAACGAAAGTGGGTGCAGCTAAGGGCTAAGGCACGCTGCAAAGAACCTTAAGTAATGCGTAGTGCACAAGAGGTCCACTGACGGAACTACCTACCTACGGGGTCCAAAATAGTTTAAACATGGAATGTCATAACAGGCATATTGATATTCTTGCGGCAACTACATACGACGACAGTATTTCCGAGGCTCTGTGTAAACAGTTTCTTTTTCCACCCTCGGCTGAATGTTTGTCGTGTTCCTTCCATCCCGTTGTGATTAGTTGTCACTTCGAGGATGTAAATTTGCTCATATCCCTCCCTTTTCGGGCCCGTTCGAGAAGACGCTCCAAAAGCTCTCAAGTTATGAATATATTAGTGTCAGAGGACTCCGTAAGATTACGCTGTTAGTCAATATGGAAATTGCTTCTCGTTACGGATTGACGGGAGTAGGAATCTTTACTCTGGAAGGCAGGTTGGCGAGAAAGAGATAAATATCAGATTAGACAGAGATGTGTTAGTGTAGAAATCAGTACACTTAATGGAAACTACCCTGACAGAGGTTTACCATGAGATTGATGGCAACTTTATTGTTTCGAATTCTTGACAAAGCGCAAGGTCTGAGCAAGGTTATTGACAAAGGAGATTAACATATTTGGAAATTAAATTATTTTATTATTTTAGTGTAAAGTTTTTGAAGGGGAAAATAACAGAAGAATGAAAAATTTTATGAAAGCATTCTGGCATTAAAGTTTTTGAAAGGGATAATAACAGAAGAATAGAAAAATTAAATGAAAGCATTCTGGCATATTTAGTCAAAGAATGGCTATGAACCTTTTCAGACAGTTCTTAACAGATTCTTGCAGACAAAATGCAGAACATGGCCGTTATTTTCGTTTATTTCCACGATTGAAAACCCAAAGTATCCCATTTCACCCAATGTGGATAAAACAGATACTTCGAGCCATCAGAGCGAGAGTGCACTTTAATTACATTTTTATTATCATTATTATTTTTTTTATCCATATTATTCCCTTACTTATGTGGAGCAGATAAAAACGGTCGTCAGTTTTAGTAAGTAAGCTTTAAGAAAAAAAGGAAAAAATCTGTTTGCTTAAAAAGGAAATAAAAACTAAGTGCTAACTTTATTGCTCTATCGCAATATGATGATGTGAAAGTCTTGTCACTGACATTATAATAAATACTTGGATATTACCAGTCATTGCATTATTATTGTATATAGTATTCGTTGATGAAGATTGGTCTTCTGTGATGCCCTGTGGATGTTGCCTTATGTGGCCATTTCATCATTTGTCATTATAACATAGATATAAAATTTACAGTGGTAACATTTACAAAAATTGTTGTAGCACTTTCATAATACTATTCGCAAGATATGTAACGTATTTTTAATATGTTTGCGGTCGCTATCAAATTTAGTGGTATGACATTTGCAATAGTTTCATAAAAAAATGATTATTTCATATTTCCGCTCAAATAAATACCCCCTGGAAGGGTTTCTTGTCTGTTGCCAGGTCGTTCAATTCGTGTGGCAGTGAAGTTCCAATTCGGATTTTGACTGCGGTCCTTAGGGCAATGGCAGCGTTAATTTAGGTTCCGTTGATTAGTCTCTTCAATCTCAGATCATCTGAGTTGGAACAGAACCGATATGGCAGGTGTGGTTACGAGTTTAGAATGCTTGGGATTGTGAGGAAGAAATGGAGAATTGCACCTTGTCCCGCCTCCTTTTTTTTCTAACTAATGTTATTAATTCCTTGGTAATGTCTATGTTTGCTTCCAGACAATGTACAGAGCTCTTACAGTTGGATGGGGCTGCAAGAAAAATTTGAATGGTGGAACATGTGATGCTACGTAGAACTGGTAAAAAGTGTATCTTAGCTTTACCAGACCACTGATCGGATTAACAGCTCTCATAGGACTGGCCCGGAGGATTAGATTTTTTTACGTGGCTAGGAACCAATTGGTTTCTAAGCAACGGGACCTAAAGCTTATTGTGGGATCCAAACCACATTATATCTATAAATGAATTTCTAATCACCAGAAATAAACTCCTCTTATTCCTTATTGGCGGCCCCGGGAAGCGACCTCAGGCTGCCAGATTAATAATCGAGTACGGAACCCACTCGTCCAGTGAGGAACTGTAGAACTGGTAAAAACTTCAACTTGGTCAGTAAGAGGACAGGTCAGTGTTGATTAAGCTGGTTAGGTCACGAAGAGAGAATTAAGAGCATAAGGGTGGGAAAGACGGTACACAATTAGAGAAAGTAAGTAGAGCAAAAATTTCAGGGAGTCGGCCAGCTGTTGGTGAGACATCCTTAAGGCATCTGAACAACGGATGTTGAGAGGTTTCTGCACAATGTGTTTATTTTGAATTCACCAATTAAAGCATAAAATTGTCAGTGACTGTTGTATGGTCTTTTAAAGGAGCCAGCCCCTGTCAAGGGAAACGGCTTATTGGTGGAAAAATATTTTAATTAATAATACAAGGTCTAATAACCCTTTCCCTCTTAGCAGCCGTCTTCTTTCGTAATCTTTGATTGTACAATATTATTGAAAACCACAATTTTCATTTGAAGAAGAGAACTCACTGCATTGAGCTGATGGTGACAAAATTCGTTTTATTTAAGACACTCTGACAACTGGAAATGAGTTTGTGTTGAATATAAAAGGTATTAATATGTTCCGTACCCTAATAAGGACCCATGGGGTGACCACACAAATATTGACATTACTTCTACTGCGGAAATTGGTTGCATGAGAAATGCCTCATCAGTTTAAAGTAAACGAGAGTTAATATGACTGACCAGAAAAGTTTCCACCCTCTGCTATTGAACTAATTGAGTACATGAATAGAGCTGAAAGGAGAATGATAGCGATAAACAATAACACCAAAAACCATCTAACCAGTGAAAATGTATAAAAGCTGATAGAGTGAACATATTTTAATATACTTGCTGCACTGAAATTTGAATTTAATTACTGTATGGGTAGTACTGAAAAGACTTCCACCACTATGAATGTAAATTTGGTGACGAAATGTATTGCTAAAAGTAATTTCACCTGAGTCTCTTGATACTGACATGATGGCTGACATTTAAAATGTTCTGAATGGAATCAACAGTAACTAGGGTGAGTTAAGATTGTAAAAATGAATCGAATATCTCCTGTAGAAATGAATCGAATCTCCCTTGGCAAAATTCAGAAATGCTTGATCCACAATGGCGCGGTCGACGGAAAGGAGAGAGATCCTTTGTAGACGAAGTTGGTTAATTAGTGTCCTGACCAGAATAAAAATAAATATGGAAAGGAAAGTCAGAAACCAAACGACCACATCAAAGACCTTTCTCATTTTCACCTAATGAGGGATTGTTGCGTACGAAACGGGTGACTGAAGCGAGCTAATTTGAGACTTTGGTATTTCCATCGCTTTTAGGGACTTCCTATAGTGGAACCCGAGCTTTCTCGGAGGTCTGTGAGACGAGGAGAGAAGATTTTATCCAAGGAGAATTTCAATTCATCTGTTGTGACATCCTGCTGTGAACTTTTTTTTTCTTTTTTTTTTTATATTGGATTTTCGCTGAAGGAAGCTACAATACCACCGTCCTTGGAAGCTGGTTCCTTAATCTTCTATTGGTAGAGGAAAGGACGCAGCAGGGGTTGGGGGGTGGGGCGTGGAGGGATTTTTGTCACTAAAGCAAAAATTTGATGTGCGAGTAGCCTGTCTTGCCATCATAAGCCTGGAGTAGATCAAGGAGATAGTGCATCTCTCTCTCTCTCTCTCTCTCTCTCTCTCTTCTCTCACCTCTCTCTCTCTCTCTCTCTCTCTCTCTCTCTCTCTCTCTCTCTGTTTTTGTGGGAGGATGTTAGCTGACGAGAAGGGGGACAAATCCTTTCATATCCATGTTATAGAAACAGCTTAGAATAGCAAGTCGTAGTTCTGTGGACTTGTGTTGGACAAAAAATTATTAGTGAAGGAAACCCCATTTATTTATACGTAATAAATTTAATTTTCCCAATGTTATTTACAGGGTTGTGTTTTTTGTGCATTGAAAAATTATGCTTTGACACTGAATATATATCATATAATATATATATATAGATAGATATATATATATATGTGTGTATATATATATATATATATATATATATATATATATATATACTATATATATATATATATATATATATATATATATATATATATATATATATAGAGAGAGAGAGAGAGAGAGAGAGAGAGAGAGAGAGAGAGAGAGCATCATTAGTGGGATATGTTTACCATATATATATATTATATATATATATATATATAATATATATATATATATATATATATATATATATATATATATGTGTGTGTGTGTGTGTGTGTGTGTGTGTGTGTGTGTGAGTGTGAGTGTATGCGTTCATGTATATAGGTATGTATGTAAATATATAAGATTAGAAATTCTAAGATTCTAATGCATAAGTGTTTATGAAGCACATATTTTTATTATTTTCCTTCAATTATCTAGTCATTTATCTATTTTTTTATCTCTAACTTTTTTCTTTTTTCACATGTAAGCATTCTGTTTTCTGCATATGACTGTTCCACATGATTGTTACATCATGCTGCATAATAATTTGAAGTAATAGTGAACAGAGTTTATTGATAAGGTCATGAGTTAGATTTTAGCGTACTTGATACTTGAGTAGGAAATCATATGCAGATTTTCAAACAGAAGACGAAAAGTACGGGTATCCCCGCTTCCCCCTACTCATATGATATGAATATAGAAATATTTCCCCTTTCGTCTTTTGTGACTGTTGGCTCAGTGTCCTATGAAAAGATGTCGCTTCGAGCATCTGCAGCAGGGATTAAAATGAGAAGAAAAAGATCTGCTTTCTTGTTGAGAAAAGAATAATCATGTACGTAGCTTTCCACAATGGCGGAGTCGCTTTTCCCATTAGCTTTCATATTTCATCTGAAAATTATTCATTGGGTTCGTCTCTCAGGGACGGCTTTGTGATACTTAAGTGGAATGATGCAGAATTTTTTTGTGGGAGTAACTGCATATCATTTTTGAGAATGACTTCTCTTATCATAAAAGAGAAGGGAACCGAAGCACGGTTCGGTGGGATAATCGTTTAAAAGGAGAGGGAGAAGGGAACTTCCAGACAGGATATGGCCCTCAAAGATTGGCTGGGAATGGTGACAACAGGGTTTGGTCTCTCATATGGATACAGAACAGTTATTCCGAAGGTCATATGGAGGACTTGGAAGCTCTCACACTTGAGATGTGATAGGGGCTTGAAAGTTGTCATACTGCAACAGGTTAGTATAACAGGAAGATATAGGCGTGTATCTTCTCATATGGAAATAAAGTAGGGGCATGAAAACTCAGAATAAGAGGCTGGGAAGTTCTCATATGGATACAGGAGCTTGCATTCCCTCATATGGAGACAGGAGAGGGTTTCAGAAGGGGTTGGAAGCTATCTTGAAGTGGTGGGGTAGCGGGTTGGAAGTTCTTGTGTGGTAACCCTAAGGGCTGCTCTATGAGCAAGAGCCCGTGCTGGCATAAGACCAGCTTAATCTCAAACAACAACATCAGTGTGGTAACGGGATATGGTTTATGAGACACAAAGTGAAAGAGTAGAATATTGGTGGCTCTTACTTAGCAACAAGATAGTGACTTGGAAAACCTAACATGAAGACGGATGTTGAGTTTAGAATCTCTCCTATGGGAATTGAATAGAGGCTGGGAAACTCTTATAAGGATACAGGATATTTTAAAAAGTTGTAGATTTTATCCTTTGTGAAGTTTGTATCCTTCTCTGTCTCTCTGTTTTGTTTTTTATCGCATGATTGTATGGTGAAGAGATCGAGAAAGGGCAAGGTTGCCAAATGTGGATTGATCACAAGAATAGGATTTTTTCGACTTTCCTGCAAAGGTGAATAATCAAGGAAACTGAGGAGAACAGAAGCTTTCATATCATCGTTTAACAGCTTAAAGGATAAAAATGAGAGCGGATAACAAGTATACTACTACTACTACTACTACTACTACTACTACTAACTACTACTACTACTACTACAGTAAATAACTTTCTTCCTGTGCAGACTGTTCGAACGACAGCTTTGATTGTGGGGACCTTCGTCATTGGATGGGGTCCAGCAGTGGTCAAGTTCCTGCTGATATGTGACGAGTGTCCCATAAAACCTCACGAGATTGACTTCTACACAGCACTTGCTAGTGGAGCCACAGTCAATATCATCTATTGCCTGAAGGTGTGTTCAAATTATAGCTTCCATTTCTATTTTGTGGCCGATAGCTCGGATATTTATAGTCACTTTTGGTTCAAATAATTCCCATATGCATTTTGGCCATTTTATTCTTTTGTTGTAATTAGGATCCTCTGAAAGTTAAGTAATGGTTTTGCTTCCAGTATAATTTGCCTTTTCCAATCCCGACTTATTGAGAAATAAAAGCTAAAGTAGTCAAAATGTTTTGGTGGCTCGTCTTGAATATGTCAGGTGACTAGTCAGAAGCTCACATTAGGTTGTTTCCGTTATTCATTTAATGAATAATGCTTTATCAATGTCACTTTCAAACAAACAAAAGTTTTTGTTGAATATCCTAACTAAAGTCAAAATTGGGAACGATTTTACGTTTCTATAAGCAAAAAGATCAACTTTATTTTAATTGTAAAAGTAGGAGTAGGTAATAGAATGATTGTTTCCATACTTACCAACATCGCCATTATTTGGTAGGTCTTCACAGATACCTTCATTTACGCCCTCCGTCTGCGTGATATCCGGAAGGCTCTGCAAACCATGCGGCTCTCCTGTGCCACAGGCTCCATGGCAACCAAGGACATGTTGCTAACATGTCTTACAGGGCTTCGTCAAAATTTTCGTACACGGCCTCCACCAGGGTGTCGTTAGGTTCCCCTGGTTTGCACAGGTTTGTCTGAATACTCATCCTCACCCCCCTACCGCCCACTCCACTCCTCTTTACTTAAAAAGCAGTGGTTGACATTGCACTGTATAGAGTAGAATGTGACATCATACGATGGTCTTGCTTCTTCACCGTCCAGTAATCCAGTATCCTGTCTGTGCCTACAGGATGAGGCCATCATTGACCCGTAAACCTCTGGGACTCGACTCTATAGCTGACAACCAGATGCATTTGGCTTCTCCCAACAGATACGATCAGCACCAGCCATCCAGGTTCGTTGTTTTTTTGTTTTTTTTTCATAATGCTGTAGATGCTTGGCTTGTAGTGTGTGTTTGTGTGTATGTATGGCAGCGAACCTGAGGCTCCTAAACATGGCAAAAAAAATTATTTGCACCAGTGTAATTTTAGTAAACAAAAATAATCCGAGTACATTATTTGTCGTATCTTAGTTTACTTGGGCGTCTTTTACTTGGGCGTCTTTCAGTGTCAAACAATTTTATATTAAATGCATATCTACCTTTACTAACTTAACATTCAGTCAAATAACTACTTCACAGAATTTGTAGAACTCTTGGGTAGTAGTTTAGCACATGCATGTCTAGGTCATAAGCAAAACCCAGTAGATGCCTTGGGATTCCCCTTATCTGATATAAATTTTAGATTTACACCAGAGTAGACTAATGTGCGTAGCCTATGTAAGTCTTATTTTAAGCCTAGGAGTTATTAGAATGTCTGTTTTCACATGTAGTTCCTTTTTATCTATTGAATATTAACTTGATTTGATTATTTATTAACTGGCCTCTGAATTCTTTGAAAAAGATGAACATTTTAGAATAAGTGTGGTAATAATTTTAGTTTTTTATAGTTAACGGCAACCTCACTGTTTTAAAAACCTTGTTCAGTACCTTGACTTCACTTTCTACTTTTCACAACCTGATCTCTATTGTAGTTATACTTCAAATTTGGTTAATTATTTATCACAGAATTTAGAATAACATTAGAAGTATCTTGTAGATAAAAGCTGACCTAGGTGATGTATGGATGTTCATTTCAACGGCTTGTCTTGACAATTATGGTTCGTTCGCCTCTTGCAGAGGCAGCAGCAGCGATACCAGCAGCGGTTGCAGCAATGTCAGCGTGGAAATAAGAGCGTACAGCACCAACAACAACAGTCACGATCTTCGCTTGAATACCCTCGTGGAAGAAACCTCACTCGATCCGATCCTCGAAGACGAACTCGGTCGAACTTGACCTGAGAGCTGGAGTTCTTGTCAAACCCACACCCATGGCATGCAACGGAGCTCCGGGTTCCTGACCTCGCGTAAAACTGCGGCGCTTGACCTGAAGGCGTAATCGTTTCTCAAAAAAAGAAACTTCATGATTCAGCCCCATACGTAGGCAGTGTTACTTGACCTTTAAGAATGTCAGTTCACTTTCGAGATGACTTCGAGAAACTGCGACTTGTAATGTGGGCCGTGTACCTAGTCATTTTTCAAGTTGGCCACTGTCGCATTTTCCCATGGACTTTGAAATATGTTAACTTGATGTGAAATATGTTCTGCATTGAAAATATGCAGACTTAATGAATTGGTAAGAAAACGGGAACTCATATTATGTGAACTAAGTTGGTCCATGCATAATGAGAATAGTTTTCCATTTGGCATTTGCTTACATACGTAGTACCACCCATTGCATTATCTGAAGTGATCACGTACAGATGTTTATGTCCATATGTGACAGGGTTCGTGTTCATGATTTTTTGTACTACTTGGTAACAAGTGTTAATGAATACTACGTGCCGCTGTGAATATGTTATGCGTCAACTTTTGCGCAAACGACTTCTAAACGACTTCATTGCTGTTCTTTTACCTGAATGTCTTAAACTGTGGTATTATTCTTCATGAAGTATGACGTCCTTATTGTATAATAATTATCTGTTTCTCCTCATATGCTTGTGTATCATTATTTTGATGCTATAGCTAAGAAAATGTTTTACCTGGTGTTTGGATGAAGCTTCTGATTCATAAGCTATTGGAGGAAACTAATTTCATATTCGTTCAACTTTTTTGCCGTCAGTGTTTTTATAATACTACAACGTAACGTCTGTAGTAAAATTTAAATTTATTCATATTCATATTTATTTATTTATTTATTTATTTATTTATTTATTTATTTATTTATTTATTTATTTATTTATTTATTTATTTATTTATTTATTTTAAGAAGATTCAACACTAACTCCTTTACCTTAATTTGTTAAGAAATGATAGAAGCTGGTCTTCATCTTAACGCTGTCAGTTTTGAAAGTTTCCGAACGACTTTGAGAAGTTTTCCCAAATTAATTTTGAAAATTTGTAGTCACAAATTAGGCTAAAAATATTGATCATAAGATCTCGTTGAAATGTGTGTCATAAATTGTATTTTTTAACAAACAGCAAAACTTATCATTTCGATTTGCATGTTTCAAATGCAGTTCGGTGGAAATATCCCGTAATTCATTTAGTTCTTGTCATTAATTTAGTAGAATAGCTGAAGAAGACATATAACTGTCAATTTGTTTTCTAATCAAGTTAGGTTTAAAACTATAAAACAGCAACTTTGCAATTAAGCAAGAAAAGTATCAGTGTTTTTTCTAGTTTATGTAATTTAGTATATATATTTATTTATTTATTTATTTATTTACTCAGTCATTCAATGAACATGGTAGTCTTCGACTAGAGGGATTGCGTCATCTCTCACACGATAGATATAGATTCTAGTAAAACTTTTCTCAAAACGTCTCATTCGAAGAAATATTTTATAAAATAATTTCGTTTAAGGATAATGCGTCATTCCTCATTCTGAGTTGCTATTATAAGTCATTGGACAACGTTGTACCTTGTTACCTCCTTGTACAGACCTCTTGAAAAAAAAAAGTAATTATCACTGATTGAAGTTACCAAGAGCCATATTTCTGGATCTGATTCTCTCGTATCATTGTTCAAATGTACTATCCCCGTTTCCACGTACAATCATAGCATTAAGGACCCTGTTTATAGTCATCAGTAAAACTTTAGGAGAAGAAGAGTGATTGTGAACTCGTAAACGTACAAATCCCTCAGCCACATTGCATGGCTTGGGTCCGCACTCATCACTCATCAAGATTCAGTGACGCTCCTCCTCTACTGTAGTTTGGTAATGTAGTCAGTTTAGCGTAAAAAGTAGTGGCAGATGTAGTAGTATTAGTAGTAGTAGCAGTAGTAGCGATAGGAGTTGCAGGTATATTAGGAACACGAAAAACATTGTATAAAGTGTAAACTTGAACTAGCGAGTTCTTCCTATCCGTGAAATGTATTCCGAGTGAATTTTCTACGTAATATCGTGTGTTTAATGATATTGCTTAGAAAGAAATATGAATGGATTTATGTTGGCCAGCCACTTATAATCTCTCTCTCTCTCTCTCTCTCTCTCTCTCTCTCTCTCTCTCTCTCTCTCTCTCTCTAATCTAACTTCTTCATGAGCGTGTGTTCCTGCATATGACATTCTCTCGTTAGAAAAAGGAAGGAAGGTGGGTTGAATCCAGCTTCTTCCTTCCACATCGCCAGGCAATCTGGCTGAGGGTTTATGCTAGGGGAGAGCCTTGTTGACAATCGTCTCTGCCTTCATCTGCTTTGTAAATACCAATGTTAGTTACGTCCTCCAAAGCTTTGTTTGGTTAAAGATGTAACGTGATATCAGATTATACCTGGAGTCAAAAGTGTGGTTCTCATTTGTCCTCCTCCGATCTGGTTAAGTGGAAGTTTGTGTACCTGAATAAGATCCTGCAGCAGTTTTGGTTCAAAAATAACCGCTGGAGTTTTGTATGACAAAATACAATCATAAATTGGGTTTCCCTCTTTACCTTGATTCCGTAAATTCCTTATGATTAGTGTATTTTCTATGGGAATATGCACGTGAAAAATTTCATCGTGAAAGTACGTTATTTGTACAACTGAGTTCCTTAACGTGCCAAAGGTATGGTTGCAGTGTTTGGAAAGACTATAAGTTCAAAATATGTAACAGGTAAGTATATTGAATTTGTGTTTTTGAGTCCTTGTAGTTTAAATACTATCATTCCATTAATATAAGAAACTAGTAATGTCTTGAGAAATTCTGAAGGGGAAAAACATGAAGCTTAGGAAAGTAAAGAAACATATTATAATCATATTTAATTAGATGGATCTGGAGGGATACCCCAACTACAGCATCTTTCTTACGGTTTATTTATTGTTGACACTCGTCTGATGTCATTCTTCAACATTAATATTAAGGAAAAGGAAAACAGGAAGAAATACGTTATTAAATCATAAACGCAGCATAATGAAAACTTTATTACATTGCATACAAGGGAGATGAAATCTTTTAAGAATTTGAAGGTGGGTTTCTTCAGTCTGAAAAGAACAGATTCCAAATTCCTAAGGTCTTGCTTATTCCGGAATTTTACAAGAATGTTGAAACAGTCTCTCTTTACCCCCAACGTTACATATTTTTACAAAATGATTTAGGATTGCTAACTGTAAACTTTGTAGTGGTCGTTTCTGAAGAATTTTTTTTATACTTGAAACTTTATATTGCAGGGCCCGTTTGGAATACCTGAACTGGTTAACAGTTCGAACACAGGTCCTTAAGTCATATGTTTTCCGAGGGAAGTCTCAAGTCAGTATGCGTAAGTTCTTTTATAAATGATGTGTTCTGTTCTTTTGAAATTTTTTTAATATTTCATAAAGATGTAGAAATATGTATATATATATATATATATATAATAATATATAGTATATATATAATATATAATATATATATTATATTTATATATATATATATATATATATATATATATATAATATATATATATTAAAACTCTGAACACAAAAAGTTTGGTATAAAATCCTGGACGACAGTGGAAGATCTCACCGTTATATGCAAATTAGGGCAGATATATAAAATGCTAAATGCCAACAATCGTTACATCAAAGCTTTCACTTTCTTGCTGCAACGTTCTGAGAAGCTTGATTATCTCATTGACATTCATGAATTTCTGTTATCTTTAATGACCCCCTCGAAATATACCAAGTGAAGCGTATGACGACTTTGAAGTGGAATTTCTTTCATGTGATTCTCCGGTCTTTTTTTATTTTTTTTCCTATTTTATTTTGAATCTTCTTATAAAAGATTCATTATTTGCAAGGAAATTTTTTGATATACTATATTATATATATATATATATATATATATATATATATATATATATATATATATATATAGATATATATATATATGTATATGTGTGTGTGTATATATATATATAGTATATGTATATTATATATATATATATAGTATATATATATATATATATATATATAATATATATCTCCAGATTGAAGAGGTAAAGGCATGTCTTTCTCAAGTATCAAGTTTATTATGCCAACGTTTCACGTCACATGATGCATCCTCAAGGCTGGAAAATTATAGACTATGAATACTAAAAGATCACTTATGCACATAAATATAAAAAATATTTTTACATTTACCAATACAAAACTTAAAACAAGAACTTGAAGGGAACACCTACTAAGGTTAAGAGTTAGAAAGTGACTCAAGGGGAAAAATAAACATACGAAAGATACCTAGAGCGGACGTGGAGAGTAAACAAACAGGCAGTTATGCTATGAACAGTTGTGGGGATGACGATCGGGTGTGTAGAACACCATCAACTAGTCGTCTTTATGGGCAGATCCGATAATCATAAAATCATTTATGTCCAAGCTGACACCACAAATCTGTTTTATGAAGTAAAATTTGCAAGGGAAAGACCATTGCATTAAATGTTTTCCGTGCATTTTGGAAAATACTTGGTGTTCGTTCGTGAAAAGTATTAATATTCTGTTAACGAAAACTAGACATAAAGATAGAACATTTATTTATATTTTCACTGATACCATTACCAAGACTCTTATTAAGCTATAAAGCAGACAATATGGGACTTTTTTTTAAACTTTTGCAGTAAGAATATTAGTCGACTACCCAAATTTCGGCAAGATAGTACCTTTAGTAGCAGCTCCTCTCGTCTCGGCTGAGGCAGGAGTGGAAAGCGCTAATTAAAAGTTTTGCATTGATCGATTTCCAGTTTTATAAATACTTTAGAACGTTTCTTTCTCTTCCCCCATAACGATTTTAGGGTTCGGTCATGAGAAATCGGTTTTATTAAGGGAGAACTCCCCATTCTTCTTGCAGCAGGTTCCTCGAATCGATCGTTTCCACAAATGGAAACCATGATTCCCAGAACACTGTTTGCTCAGCATGTTGACTGGAAATTCTAAGTGGAGAAGCCTCTCCAATATATCCTAACAGAGAGGGCGAATTGTATATTTCGCCTTAATTCAAGAGTATTTTTATCCAGTAATTTATTTCTTCTCTCTCGCTCTCTCTTGCTGTATCTATATATGTGTAATTAATATATAGTATATATATATATATAATATATAATATATATATAATATATAGATATATATATAGTATTATATATATAGATAATACACATACACATTCAGGAGTATATATAAAAAACATACATATATATATATATATATATTATATATATATATATATATATATATATATATATATATATATATATATATATATGTATATAGAAAACTTGGTGAAGCAGATTTTTGCAACTGTAAACTACAAGCAGAATCTCACCCAAAACTGGCGAATGCCATCTGTCTACCTCCGAGTCCATAGTCCTGCAGCGTAAATTTCCCTCAACCAGGTTCATTGCCATTTAGCAGAAATCTATTGACCTTTAACTCAAGGCTGACCTCCCCTCAGCGAGGCTTTTACTACCCTTCCAACAGTGAGGCGAACCAAAATGAGCAGATTCTTTTTAACCAGTAACCAGATTAATGGAGGGAGATTCTAGTCGTCACATCTGCTAGAAGTTATGTCATTTTAATACCAACCACAACCTGATAACTCCTTGATCTTTCTTTGTAGTAAGATACGCTAAGCTAACGTCAGTCATTCTTTCTGCCGCGAGTGAATATGAATCGCGCGAAGAAAAGAAGAACTTCTTCGTTTATTTCGTATTGGGGTGTATGGGTCATGGGTTCCAATGGTAAGCGCCTCTAAAAAGTGTAAGGAGATCGAGTAGTCCATAGTCTTGTGAGAAATGATAATAGGTCAACTGATATATATATATATATATATATATATATATATATATATATATATATATATATATATATATATATATGTGTGTGTGTGTTTA